>NC_063050.1:10317781-10645281 GCF_018812025.1 Megalobrama amblycephala | reverse complement strand
AGTACAATTTTGTCCCTGGCAGCTGGGCTGAACTCCTGCATATGCAGAGTCTGGAGGTGACACCTGAGATGTCAGGGATCATTGAGGAGGGAACACGGGATCAGTCCAAAAGCCCCCTCTGGGTAAGCATGCGGCGTCTACGGCTTACAGCAAGTAAGTTTTATGAAGCAGCTCACGTAAGATCTCAAACCACTGCGAAGACGCTTGCTGGACGGATCATTAAAGGTGCCCCCCAGACCAAGGCAATGCGTAGAGGAGTGGAACATGAGCCAGAGGTTCTTCACCGCTATGCTGCCACCTTCGATGTCAATGTCCTCCCATGCGGTCTCGTCATCCACCCCCATGCTCCACATCTTGGTGCCAGTCCAGATGGCAAAGTGGTGGACCCAAATGAAGAACCTCCCTATGGCCTGGTAGAGGTTAAATGCCCTGATGTGGAAGACATTGGACAGGCATCACATATTGAGTTTGTTGGGGGCCAACCAAAGCTAAAGAAAAAACACACTTACCACTGGCAAGTTCAGGGTCAGCTGATGGTCACTGGCTTAGCTTGGTGTGATCTGGTGACAGATACTAGGGGTGACTTTACTGTAGAGAGAGTGTGAAGAGATGATGTGCTGATCCAAGAAATCAAGGCTAAAGCTGATGAATTCTACTTTGGCACATACATTCATGTTTTGCTAGGGAGAAAATAGGCAAGAAAAGGAGACAAACCAATGATGTTATTATTCGCTGTTATATAGTTATGTTCGGAAGAAAAATCAGCTGATTAGTCACGGTTCATTTAATTGTTTATGGGAGTATACTTTAAGATTTAAATATAATTTGTTATTATTCAAATTAGATTAAGATTTATGATATGTGTTATTCAGATCTTGAACATTAAAATGTGATATGTGTTATTCAGATTTTTGAACATTAAAAATATATTGTTGCAACTTACATTTCCCAAGCTGGAAAGATGAGAAGTCAGTCAATGACAATGTGTTCAAAATCTGAAAGAGGATGTTGCAGGTCAAAACAGTTAGTTTACATGTTAAAATTGAAAAATAATATTGATAAAAAAAGAGAAAAAAGGTAAAATGTCATACATATAATAACTTAAAACCCTGTCTGAAACAAACTTACCAGAAGATAGACCACAGTGTCACAAAGTGGGCTAGCTCAGGACAAGCTCTTCTCTGGTTCTGTTAAAAGGAAATTAAGAGATAATGTGTCTGTCATAAAATGTGTGTAGGTAATGTATTAATGCTAAGTTCTACGTGACCACAATTAATAAGAATATTGACCAAAATACAAAATAAAGAGAAGATGAAAATTAGAGAAATTACTTACCTAGCAAGGGATGAGGTTGCCTGAAGATTTTTACAGTATATTTTACACACACAGTTGATTAAAAAAAACAATGTTATTGGCTATAGATGAGGAGGAAGTGGCCGATGTTATTGGCTATAGATGAGGAGGAAGTGGCCGATGTTATTGGCCATAGATGAGGAGGAAGTGGCCGATGTTACTGGCCATAGATGAGGAGGAAGTGGCCGATGTTATTGGCCATAGATGAGGAGGAAGTGGCCGATGTTACTGGCAGGTGAGCATGAGGAAGTGGCCGATGTTACTGGCAGGTGAGCATGAGGAAGTGGCCGATGTTACTGGCTGGAGATGAGGAAGTGGCCGATGTTACTGGCTGGAGATGAGGAAGTGGCCGATGTTACTGGCAGGTAAGTAGGTGAGAATGATGGCACTGGGTGACAAGGATAAGAGGATGTTACTAGCTGGTGTTATGATGATGTCACAAAGCAATGTAGAGAGGAGACACATGGCACCAGATTTGGCTGCAATGAATGAAATATAGCAGGCTGACAGCATGTTCACTCTATCCAGTATTTCATCTCACCTTCAAGATCTAAAGGACCTTGGTAATTTGCCATCATGCAACAGCAGGACCACATCTGATTGACAGTGCCTGCTTAAGTGAGAGGAACCGGAGAATCCCAAATGTGGTACTCTTTTACTCGTCTAATTGCACGTTCAACAAGGATGCGGAGTCTGGCAATGGCCTGAGTTCTCTCAGTTTCCTCTCTGCTGAACTGGTCACGGTGCTTGAAAGGGGGGATGATTAATTTTGCTTTAACATCCTCCAAAAACTTTCCAATGAGGAAGCCCTTATCTGCCATAACCTCGTCACCTGGCTCTAGTAAGTTCAAAATCCCTGACTGCCTTGTCAACTCCTTGTCAGAGATAGAGCCAGTGAATAACTTGGATGCAAATGTGATTGCACCACAGGGTGCCACTCCAATTAAAGCTTTGAAGGTGGTATAGCTCTTGTAGGTTGAGAATGTTTCAGAGTGGAGGGTAATTGCCTCTGGGCTCTCACATCTGAACTCTGTGCAGTCAATAATGACCCTTACATTTGGGCAGTACTGCTGAAATTTCACAGGCATTGTTCGCCTCACCTGCTCCCGGGTCATCCAGATTTGAACCGATCCCAACACAAGGTACAGGTAGTTTGACCATGTGATGGTAATGCGACTCACTGTAGAAGTGCTCACTTGAAAAATCTCAGCCAAAACTCTCTCTCTAAGGCCAACAGCGACTCGCAAGCAAAACATGAAAAACTCATCAATGAGCTGCATCTTGCGCTGGGGGCTTGGCTTCACAACCTCTTTCTCAACCGTTGAAAGTCCAATCCGCTTGGCTTTGGACCAGTACGCAATCCTGGATGCAGAGGGCTCAATTGATCTCCAGAAAACAAAAAAGATGTTTTTGTTCGAGAACCTTGTGAAGTATCTGAAGTCTTCATCAGAAACACACCATCGCTCCAGCAAAGCTCGTGAGATGGTAAGGCTTGACACCAGTTCTTCCAGCTCCTTTGTTTTTTCTAGTGCCTCATCAAGAGCACCTAATTAAAGAGAAACAAAATATAACGTTTTTAAAAATATTTTTTAAAACATGACACTTTATAATTAGAGGAAACTTTCTAATGAAAAAATGTGTCAATTACTATTACAGATATATGAAGTTATATAATTGTTAAAACATCACTATAAATTCTTTATTCACCCCAATATTCTTACATGCCATAATTAAAAATATGAATTTGCTGTATTTTATGGAATTTGATTATTGTATTGCCTCCATTGTTGTACATTAATAAATAACTTTAATGGTCTTTGCTGATTTCTGTCCCTCTCATGTATGTGAGTGTTCATTGTGTGACGTTCTTCAACACTGCACATTTTGCATGTCTCCTTAATCAAATACACATGATTCAGGTCGTGTGTCAGACAAAGAAATCATGCTAACGTTACATGTGCAATGCTGGAGGGCTGGAGACAGTAATAATTTAATACCACATTCACCTCACTAACATGCTCAACACTGTTAGCATAACTGCGATCGTAATTGTATATTTAATAAAACTGTATACTTTCTATTTAATTAATAATTATCTACTATTTTATTGTAGTTATTTAGCTAACAACATGCTACACTCACCCGGGGGAGCGCGGCTGTCGTAATCATGCACCAGTAGCGCTGCATCAACAGTCTCCATTTCAACATCTGCTTCCTCAAGCTCACCACGGACACCTCTTTTTGCCGTCCGTGTCTGGCGTGATTTAACATCTCCCCAATTGTTCCAAGAAAACCTGGAAGGCACAGCCTGCGGTGTAAGGTATTTACGACCGGACTCTGGATGGATGGACGCGGACTTCATCCTCTTTGAAGTGCATAGCACACACAAAAGTGCTGCCCTTCCTCACTGCAAATGACGCCCCCTCATCTCTTCGTATTGCCCAAATCCAACGCTTTTTGACATTTTCATCGCTCGGAAAGCCGTGAAACGACAAGTAGGGTTGTTTCTTCTTTGAGTTGTAACACAAAGGCACGCTACAAGACTGACTACTTTTAGTCTCCGCCATTTTTCTGGAAAAGCTTTCACTGATCGCAGCGGGCGTCGGCGCGACCGGAAGAAACGCTTCCCTACTTCCGTTCTCGGCCGCCATTTTGTGAAATAGGCTTATTGGGTCCATTCCTTTTACAGTCTATGGTCCATTCATAAACTCTTAAAGGGACAGCTGTCCAATATTCCTGCAGCTGTCTGTCCTGTTATTTAAAGAACAAAAAACACTTTCTGCTCTTGACTGAATACGTTTTTAACTTTAATGGTAAGAATAAATCTGTATTTAATTTTTACAATAAAAAATACAGAAATTAAGGTAACCAACATGGATGTGTTATTTTACATTTGATTACTTTAATTTCTGTAGTATTTTTTTATCTAAATAAAAACCTACTTAACCTGAAAAACATAGTTTCATAGCTCTCTATTCTATTGCATTTATTTGCTGTTTGGATTTTTTTTATATTTGTTCTTATTTTATTACTGAGTTTTACTTTTTTTATGAAAATAAAACTTTGCATTGAAGAAAGGTAGATTTTTGTTTGTATATGCTGTCAATTATAGTTCTTAGAAAGAAAATCAGAATCGGCAAAAATAGGTATCGGCAGATCACACTATCCAAAAATCTGAAATCGGAATCGGCCAAGAAAATTGCAGTCGCCGCATCTCTAGTTCAAACGAAAGCCACAACAGAACTGAGACTCATATCGATGTTTTGTGAAAGAATCTGTGGCTGTGTAAAAACCATGAGAGTCAATGATTCAATTACCCTTTCAAAAATACATCCACTTGCTTCGCTACTGAATTAATGAATAAATGACTCGATGACTCACTCATTAAGATAGTGACTTACCGCCACCTACTGGCGGTTTTAGTTCAATATTTAAAAGTATCACAGGTTTTAACATCATTGCTTATTTCTCTTTTGGACATTTTTAATTTAAAACATTTGTTTATTTTATAAAGGTATTTATAGAGGTAAAAAAAGCACTTTAATGCACAATCAGTTTAAAGGGGAAAATATTGTCCCTTAATGGAAAAGGGGTGATTGCAGCAGTCTAAGTGGAAGAGAAGGGGTATGCAGAAGAATGTAAAATGCCTCAGGGTGTACCCGACTGTAAAATGTTTGGGAACCACAGTTGTAGAGAATTTAAAAACAAGTAATAATGCAAAAAATAATAATGCAAAATTATTATTTTAGAATCTAAGATATGCTGTCTCTCGCATCACATAAATTATCAATATTTATGTACGTGGTCTTGAAGAGGATTCTTTTTTTTCTGTCTCTGTCTTGACTGTCTCATTTGGACTCGGACTTGACTTGGACTCGAACCTTTTGGACTTGACTTGGACATGAACCTCTTTGGACTCGGTCTTGACTTGGACTCGAACCTTTTGGACTTGGACTCGACAAAGGTGGACTTGACTACAGCCCTAGATGAAGCTCATGTAACACATGATTCCTGACATGAGAAATATCTTCTGTACATCTAATGATCAGTTCATTTACACACACTGATGTTGAGCATTAATAATCTTCAGAAGTGCAAAGATCTTACTAACACTAAGAGCTGTTTAGAGTGATGAACAGACACTGTTTATGAGTATATGAGTGATCGAAAAGAAATTAAAGTTTTTGATAAAACATTCCAGGATTTTTCTCCTTATAGTAGACTTCAATGGGCACCAAACAGTTTAAGGTCAAAATTAGTTTCACTGCAGCTTCAAATTGTTCATCACGATCCCAGATGAGAAATAAGGGTCTTATCTAGTGAAATCATCACTCATTTTTTTAACAACTAATTGTTATATACTATTGAACTAGCTTATTGCATATAAAAATTAATCCTGAGACATCAAACAATCCTAACATTCTGAGAATGTTATTTTTGTTTAAAATATTATAATTATGATAGGAAATTATAGTTTAGTTTCGTTTTATTTAAAGTTTGACAAGGAAGGGTATTGCAGCACAAAACCCTGAAATGTGTCAAACTTAACACATACTCAACAACCTTCTGTACCTGATTTAAAATAAAATCAAGTAAAATAATTATGATAATAATATAATTTATTTCTGAGGTAATACAGCACAAATACACAGAAAAAATAGACAGCTATACTTTACAAGATGACGTTATACTTGTTATTATCACCAATGTCATAATATGATTTTGTTTTGCTTTTGTGATTTTCCAAATTATTCTCATCATCTTGTAAAGTCACTGTCTGTTTCAGACTGGATGTGAGAGCTGAAGTCATGGAGAGCTCTGGCAGAGTGTGATCTGGACATGCATGAAGGCTGTTCCCGAGTGTCAAGGCCCTGTTTTAATATTTACCTCAGCTCACATTTTGCATTGCTTCATTTCATACATTGTTTTGAATTTTTAAAATGTCTTTTCAATTTGAGTTACATTCATAGAGTAATAAATTCTGTACTTGTCATATCATTTAATGTATTATTTATATAGGCTAACTGGATTTGTTGTTTAAAAAAAACAAAAAAAACAATAATAAAGAAAAGTCAATTTTCAGGATAATATTTTAAAGATAATTTTGTGCATTCCAAATAAGCTTTACAGATCTTGTAACGGTGGCGGCCCATACAAATTAATCTTTTCAAATTTTTTTGTTTAACCAAAATTCAGGCGCCAGGTATAAAATATACCAGTTACATGGAATAAAAAAAAACACTTTAAATCATGAGACATAACCCACTGAGCAAATTACGTCCAGAAGACGTCTTTTTGAGGTCTTATCTCAGGTTGAAAAGACGTCCACTGAGGGGCCAGAATGAAAGTTTTTATGACGTCTTTTTTTGACGTCTTCTGGACATCCGATATAGACGAACACGCAGAATCACCAAAGGAGAAAAATCACAATTTTTAAGCCACCATCGTGGAGATGAGTGTTTGCTTTAGTTGGGCTCTTGACCCTTGCCTTATTAATATTAGAGTTTGTTTGGGCAGTTAACTGAGTCATAACAGCCAGACAAGTAAAGATAAATGATCAGGTGTTGGTTATGTTTTCACATAATTATTATTTGACCTGAATCACTGAACTCATCTAGAGCCCAATCTCTGAGTTAGATTTACATTATTGATTACAGCAGCACTGTGATTCTACAGCAGAAGATCAGCTTTGTCAATATAATCAGAAGGATTTCACATGATAAAAAAATTAGGCACACACAGACATCAAGAATCAGCCTGTGAATCTCAATGACGGTAACAAGCAACATATTCTGATCAACAGATCAACTCTGAACATTAGAAAACAAGCTACTAAAAAGTCACATAAACAGAACAAAATAAAATATGAGAATAAAGGAAATTACTAAGACAATTCAACTCATAATTTATTCATGCAGCAATGCATGATGGGAGCCATGGATGAATTTTGATTGGTGGCTCCCAGAATGCACTGCGACATGCTTTTTGATGGTCACCACTGTTGAGATTCACAGGCTGATTCTTGATGTCTGTGTGTGCCTAAAATAAACCTTTCTTTTTTTGTTCAATACACCTTTTCTGAAATCATTTGAATCATATTGTAAAAGCTGATCTTCTGCTGTATAATCACAGTGCTGCTGTAATCAATAATGTAAATCTAACTCAGAGATTGGGCTCTAGATGAGTTCAGTGATTCAGGTCAAATAATAATTATGTGAAAACATAACCAACACCTGATCATTTATCTTTACTTGTCTGGCTGTTATGACTCAGTTAACTGCCCAAACAAACTCTAATATTAATAAGGCAAGGGTCAAGAGCCCAACTAAAGCAAACACTCATCTCCACGATGGTGGCTTAAAAATTGTGATTTTTCTCCTTTGGTGATTCTGCGTGTTCGTCTATATCGGATGTCCAGAAGATGTCAAAAAAAGACGTCATAAAAACTTTCATTCTGGCCCCTCAGTGGACGTCTTTTCAACCTGAGACAAGACCTCAAAAAGACGTCTTCTGGACATAATTTGCTCAGTGGGAAAGAGGAATGCAGTTCAGTTGAATATATATTTTCAGAAACTGCAATGCAATTTTACCACAAAGTTCAACCAAAAACCAAAAAAAAAAAAACAGCATGGGAAAAACAAACAATTCAATATATTCACGTCAGTCTTGAATAGTAATAATGGCCGTTTCACCATTTCAAGTGTCCATTTTGCTCCACATTATCACACCAAAAGGAGCCACAAAAAAAAAAAAAGAGAAAAAAAAAACATAAAAGAGCAAAGCAATTGATTAAATAAACTCAACAGTTACCAAGTTCATAAAAAAACAATATGCCGATAGGCAATATAGTGAAAGTAAAGACGTGAATGTGTGACTTTGTATAGTATGTGTGTGTGCATGTTGTTGTGGTGAGTGTGTGTGTGTGTGTGTGTGTGTGTGTGTGTGTGTGTGTGTGTGGGGGGGGGGTTGTTCTTTGGTGAGGCCTTTGAGAGAGTTTGAGAGTTTTCAGAGGACTTATGTAGATGGAATACCTGAGCTCTCTCTCCTGCAGGAAGACAGCATGGTGTTGCTCTGCAGCTAGAGTTAGGAGTAAGGCTTTGCTTTGTTTACACTCGACTCATTAGCCACAGCAGATGCGAGTCGCATCATCACGGAAGAGCTGGAGCTGACTTTTCAGTACTCTTCTGCAGGGAAACGGCACGGACTTGCTCTGTAGCCAGTATTAACAATAAACCGCTTGGTCTCACTCCCGTTTAGCCATGGCAGATGCTGCGAGCTGCGTCACGGAAGAGCTGGAGCTGCTTCACCAGGTAAGTCCATTCTATTTCCTCTCTCGAATACTTCACATCCTCTCTACAAGTTGACGTCCTTTTATAAGTTTACACTTAATTGTTTCTCTCCAGATATGGGCACGGATGCTGGAAGGCTTGCGAACTTCCGCACCATCACACTCTCCCCCCCGGGAAGAAACAACCCGTGGTTGATGAAACAAACAAACAGGTTTTTTTTTCTTTTTTTTTTTTTTCTATCTTTTAGAAGCCCAAGAATTCTTCATCATCAGAGCTTTGCTGGAATAACTGCTTTCCCTTTCCTGGGACTCGAACTCTTCTGAGGTTGGGTAGCATGGTTTGAGGTTACATATACGAGCTGTACGGATGTCCTCTCCGGTTTCCTCCAGTGCTATCTGATAATTCAGTGACCTAACCGCTTTAATACCCGGTAAGGACCTTTCCACTTTTTTTTTGCAGTAAAGTTGTGTTGAGCGTGAAAATTTCTTAACCAGACAAGGCTCTTTTCCTCAAAGGAGGCTTCTCTCCGGGTTTTATTGTAACTTCTGAGCTGTCTTTTTTGGGCTTTTTTACAGCACTCATCTGCTTTCAACCTCAGCTGTGCAAGATGGTGGACAACATCATAGGATGGAGTGGATGGTGATAGACATTTACCCTGGAGTAATTTATCCATGGGGCCATGCAGTTTTCTTCCCATTTGAAGTTCTGCCGGGGACATCCCAATGCTCTCCTGTACTGCTGAGTTCATGGCAAAACAGAGTTCAGGTAAATACTGTAGGACTTCGCCTATTTATTAGCTCAATTAATTATAAAGAGGGGTAATTAAGTTACAAGGAATAAGAATCGAATCAACTGTAATTGATTCACTGTAAATGATTCAGAACAATATTAACACTTCATCAATTATTCATCCAGTGAAAAATTGAGGTTAAAGTATTTTACCAATTCTGGATAAAATATTTTCCTGTGGCCAACAGTAACAATATTTTATTATGATTATTATAAGTGTGAGGTAACTTGATCTTTAAGTTTAAGACAGTAATTTGATACACAGCACAAGAAACTCGTATATGTGAAAATCAAAACAAGCTTTATTGACTACTTCTAATGATTACAAGAATCTAAGGCTAAACATACACACACACACACACACACATACATACATGCACACACATTCGCGGAGTTGATATGAGCTATGAAAAGTCCCAAGTTCAGTGCTAACTTAACTCGTAACCTG
This sequence comes from Megalobrama amblycephala, assembly GCF_018812025.1. Classification (NCBI taxonomy): domain Eukaryota; kingdom Metazoa; phylum Chordata; class Actinopteri; order Cypriniformes; family Xenocyprididae; genus Megalobrama; species Megalobrama amblycephala. The sequence continues at coordinate 10,635,402 of NC_063050.1, read as the reverse complement.
AGGAAAATCACAAAAGCAGAGCTTTGGCTTGATTCTTTCGGTTTAAAGGAGTTTCACCAGTTTCCAGCAAGAGAGAGAGAGAGAAGTACCTGCGTTCACTCTGACAGCTGAGGTAGGTGGGTTGTTCGTGGCTCTTGTTGAGTGGAATCCCAACTCGGATTGGCTGTTTTGCGGTGACGTCTTCTCAGGGAAGCCCTTCGTTGGGTTGCGCGGAAGCTCTGAAGGAAGTTGCAGGCTGGTGAAACGCGCTGTTCTGAGCGTCTGGCTTGAGCGGCTCTCTTCTTGGGAGACTTTGGTCAGATAGTTCACGGAGTGTTTTGGAGTTCTGGATTTCAACGGCTGTTGGGTGAGAAGTATCAGCTGCGCAGCTCGTGGATGAAGATAGTCAGTGACTGTTCAATGGAAAATCAGCCATGGGACAAAGCAGCTGTTGCGCTTTAGATGTAAAGTTCAGCCATGGTCAAAGTATCTTCAACTTTTCATGGTTGGAGCATTAGCATTGTGCATGGGGAAGAAGTCAACCCAGCGACAGAAATAGTCGACAAAAAACAGAAGGTACTTATGACGTTGTATGCTGCTTGGCAAGGGACCCATGATGTCGACACCCACCATCTTGTTGGGTTGTGACACAGAAACGTGTTGTAGTTTGCCAGCCGGTTTCTGGTTTTCACTTTTCAGTGTTTGACATTTGGAACAACACTTAACATGATGTTTGATGTCAGTCCACATCCCTGGCCAGAAAGCAACATCTTGCAGATGCTTGTAGGTTTTATATATATCTGCATGGCTGCTTAAAGGATGGGAATGATAGTGTTTAAGGACAGCTGGTATGAGACTGCGAGGCAGGTACACTCTGTAGTGGACTTGGCCATCTGACAGGTGGGTCTTATGATACAGTTTGCCCTCCCTAACCTCATATTTGTCTTTCAAGTTGTGGTTGTTGTTGTTCTCTGCCAATGCTTTAAACACCTTTATGATTTCAGAATCTTTGTGTTGTTCCTCCCAAATCGACACAGCAGAGACTGGAAATTCAACAGCCTCTTCCTGGCTGGAGTACAAGCTGCAACAAGGTAAGCTGGAAATCCTGGACAAAGCATCAGGTGCTACATTCAGTTTGCATTTGCGATATTCAATGATGAAATCAAACAATCGTAGGGCCCATCTAATGAGACGGCTGGTGGTTTTCGGGGGAACCCATTACCCAATGTAGAGCAGTATGGTCGGTGACAACAGTGAACATTTTGTCCTCCAGGTAATGCTGCCATTTTTCAAGTGCCCATACGACTGCTAGGCACTCTTTCTCAGTAGCAGAATAGTTGGATTCGGCTTTGTTAAGGGTGCGGCTTGCGTATGCAATGATTTCCTCCAGTCCTTGGTTTTTCCATTGTGTTAATACAGCACCGGTATCGCTGGCATTGGTATAAACCATGAAAGGAAGTTGGAGATTTGGATGGCCCAGAATAGGAGGTGATCTGAGATGAGCCTTCAATTTTTCAAAAGCTTCCTGGCATCGGGGTGACCAACGAAAAGAATGTCCTTTCTTTTTCAGTGCGTTGATGGGTTCCGCGATCTTGGAGAAATCGGGGACAAAACGGTGATACCATCCCACTAATCCAAGAAAACGCTGGACCTCTTTGATGTTCCGTGGCACTTGCCCTATAAAATCCAGCCTCACCACTGTACCAGCAGATGAGTCTGGTCGGCCATTGAATTAATTCGATTTCTAGGGCGGAGCAAATCCGAGCAAAGAGGAAGCAGAGTAAACCAATCAGAGAAGAGCAAATATGACATTAGCAAAGTGACAAGAGAGTCAACAGTGAAAAGTAAATAATGTGTTTTTGGTCATTTAATACTGAATTCACGGCTGAATAGAACAAACTCTCAGGTCTCCCGTGTGCAATCTTTGTTGATATTGAAGGGACTTTCACCGCACTAGAGTGATGCTGTTTGCGTCACTGAAATAAATGAATCTGATTGCACGGTACGGTTTGGAGTTGACTCGAATCGCGAGGGCGGACTGACCAGACTGATATATATTGTAGAAGATATATCAGTCTGGCCTTTCCAGGCAACCGTGGCACAGGGTAAGATCTGATAGATTCCACTTTGGATGAGTCCCAGGAATGTAAGTTCTTCAAGGCAGAACATGCTCTTTTTAAGGTTTATGGTCAAACCTGCTTCCTGCAGTGTGGAGAACAGTTTGGAGGTCCTTGAAATGCTGAGCTACAGAGGGTGAATATATGATAATATCGTCAATGTAGACAAAACAAATGTTTCCACGTAGCTCTCCCAGTACAGTCTCCATTAAACGTTGGAATGTTGCAGGTGCATTACTCTCCTTACTCTGGGAGTCCATGGCCACCTGCCAGTAGCCGCTGTTGAGGTCATTTGTTGAAAACAAAAATATTGTTGGATCTCAGTGATGTTTGGAAGTGGGTAAGCATCATTCTCTGTGATAGCATTGAGCTTACGGTAGTCAACACAAAATCTAAGGCTGCCATCTTTCTTTGGAACAAGGACGACAGGAGTGTGAGGGTTCCACAATTCCTGCATTCAACATCTCCACAAGTTGCTCTTGTACCACTGCTCGTTTACCAGGGGACATGTGGTAAGGTCTCTGCTTAATGGGAACTGGATGCTGGGTGTAAATGGTGTGTTGGAGGACATCCGTACGACCTGGTTGGAGAGAACACGTTTGAGGGTTGGACTCCAGGATTCCTCTCAATGTATTTTTTTTCAGCAAGAGGTATGTGAGCTTCACTCACAGCACTGTCAATTAAAGTTTGTACATCTGTACTTTCAAGTGGTGAGGATCGGCATACAGGTTGTGGTGGAGGGATAGAACTTAACAGGGTGAGGCTTTGGTTAAAAGTCTTTAAATGTTGTCCTGTCTTTTGGCGTTGAGAATTTATATAAGGAACACTTGCATTGAAATGGATGATCTCCTTGTGGTGTGGACTTAAATTAATATTTTTGATCAATTACATTGATTTGCAGGCCACTGAAGAAGATGAAATCCAGTCCCAGAACTACAGCATAGGCAAGAGCTTTAGGGGAAAGGAGAGCAACAGGTAAAGTGAAAGTTTTGTTGTGTATGTGAATTGGTAACTGAAACCATCCCAAGGGAACCTCTGCTTCACCATTAGCTAAATACAATGGACCAAGAGACCAAGGTTGGAGGCTCTCTTGCGGAGAAAACTTTTGCCACAGACTTTCGTGGATCATGGTGTAGCTGGCCCCTGTGTCCACTATGGCCTTTCCAGACCAACCACCGATGCGAACTGGAACAACAAGTTGTTTTGGGATGACTGGAGGAGTAACAGGTTTTAGCTTAGAGGGTGATTTCTTGGCAGTGGACAACATTTTATTTGTTGTAGCAGTCACCGAATTATTCATTGCTTGATTTCCAGACTTACGGGAATTAACCCTCTGGAGTCTGAGGCTGATTTTGGGCCCTGGAGAAGTTTTGACATGCCCTGACATTTGTGCTTTTATCAGTTGGTTATAAACATATTAATGACAAAAGTGTCATTACACTGTATTCAGCACAAACTAGGCTACCATAATATGTGAGGAACATGTATGTACATGTTTGTGTTTTTAAAGGAATAATGTTTATGCGTGGTTATTGAGAAAAAAAAAAAAAAAAAAGTAACTGAAACAATACCTCAAAATGCATACTAAATGTTTTTTCACAAGACTTTTGAGAATTGTATATTTTAGTGTAGAGTTTTTGCTTCAAAATGATGTGGAAATGATCCTCCCTACTCTGACACATAAAACATTGTATTGATTTTAAATTTCTAAGACACTTTTTGTTTAGGTAGGCCATATGCGAAGAGGTGTGACTCTTCATGAATAATGAAGTGATTTACACCTGGGGAGATTAAGACCCTGCCCCTAATGAGCCGCATAATGAGCCATTCAGTCAGGAATGTGACTGAGTCAACTAAGAAAATGCAAAGACAAGACATATCATTGTTTTTTTTCTTTTTTATTTAAAATAAAGTTAACAATATAATCCACATATAAACTAGGGTCAAAGGCACATTTTGTGTATACAGGCAAATAAAGGTAAGGTTTATAAAAAAAGCCCACTTTTACACCCTATACATAACCTGCTTGATCACATATAGATAATCTTTGCAGCCCAATGGTCAGTGAGAGGTGGTGAACAGAGAATCTGAACAGTCACACATCTGTGTGCCATTTTTGAAAACAGTTCCTTTTCAGCTGAAGACACAAGTAAATGTCACATGCCTGGCATTTCCAAGGTGTGTCTTGCCTTTTACCAAGCTGTACTTTGCAAAGCATGCAGTTCCGACGACCAGCGGTGGCATTATTCCTTGCATCTGATGTCAGCTCTGCTGCTGGAACCGGTACATGGTCACTTTTGGTCCGTTTTGGAGCTGGGAATTGCAGGTGAATGTGAGAGTGATGGATCCACATTCCTAAAAAAAACAAATTGTAAAAAAAAAACTGTTATTATTAGCATATAAGATACTACTCTCATACCATTACCTATGCATAACGGACAGGAAAGTAACAGGTATACAAGCATGCTGTATATGTCTGTCAACTGGCCATTACCGGACAAAGTGTGCGAATGTGTAAACGTTACAGTCTGCTATATCAGTTTGCACATATAGTGGGTAAACGTGTACTTACTCTTTCTCATTATCGCCTGTGTTGCTGCGTGCCCTCTTAGTGAGAATTGCAGGTGAATGCGAGAGTGATGGATCCACATTTCTAAAACAAAACAAAAAAACTGTTATTATTAGCATATAAGATACTACTCTCATACCATTACCTATGCATAACGGACAGGAAAGTAACAGGTATACAAGCATGCTGTATATGTCTGTCAATTGGCCATTACCGGACAAAGTGTGCGAATGTGTAAACGTTACAGTCTGCTATATCAGTTAGCACATTTAGTGAATAGCAACATGTTCGCGCATTTCACAACCAAGCATATTTTAGCACATTCACGTCTATCATAATATGCTATTCAACTGCATGCAGTTAATCGATCTAACGCGTGTATCCAACGTATCTATGCATATTAATAACAAGTCGAATATCAACAGAAAAGCATTCTATTTATAAGCATTTTTATGAGATAAAGTTATATAGATAGATGTAAATATAAGGCAAATATATATGTACGCTTATATAAAAAAACACGTCAAATAATTTAAGTATATCAACAGAAAAGCATTCTATTTATAAGCATTTTTATGAGATAAAGTTATATAGAGTTATATAGATAGGCCTAGATGTAAATATAAGGCAAATATATATGTACGCTTATATAAAAAAACACGTCAAATAATTTAAGTATATCAACAGAAAAGCATTCTATTTATAAGCATTTTTATGAGATAAAGTTATATAGAGTTATATAGATAGGCCTAGATGTAAATATAAGGCAAATATATATGTACGCTTATATAGAAAAAACACGTCAAATAATTTAAGTAAAACTAAATCACTTACTCATCAGAAACTGTATCTTCACCTGGATCAAGTCGCTCTTCAAAATACAGACGTTCATCGTCAGAGTCGTGTTCTTCTTCCGAGGAAAAAGTGAACTCTTCCTCACTGTCCAGGACCATCTGAAGAGCCTGCTCACCTGAGTAGCGTGCCATCTTCCAAACGCGCAGGAAAGCGAATGAATCTGATGAAACTTGATGCTTTTTAAGACGCTGTTAGGGGCGTTTACAGTTTGCATAGATCGCCTCAGCACATTATCTTATGAATAGAGCGCTCTGCGCGTGGGCGGGCACACATTAAAGATAATTAGGTAAGACAGGAGAAACAGTACCTCTCTTTACTTTTATACTGATTACATAAAGAGAGAATATTTTTTTTAGAATTTATTTGTTTCGTTTAAAAGTAGACACTTAAAGCTTTGCAAAGACATATCTCTCATGTCCATGTAGCATGTATAAGCCGTCTATTTTAGTTACTTTTAGTGACCTTTTAGAATGATGTTTGCAGAGACGGAGATGGCAGGACAGCACACCCTGTATATTTTATTTATTTTTAAAAAGCACAAAGTTTTATTTTGATTGTGAGTGTACACGAAAAAAAGAAGACATTCTATAGTTTCAATTGATATATTACTTATGTCTCTATGATAAAAAATGACGGAGTATTTTAAGTCTGTTTTGCTGCAATGTGAAAAAAAAACTGCAAAACGCGCCGGCGCGTTTTTAGACCTCAGAGTGTTAAATGGCCTGGTGAAAGGATGTTGCTATTTTGCAGGTTGATTTGATGGGTTGGCGTTAGAATAAAGTGGACAACATCCAGGTGAGTGAAGTCGCTTACCCCTCCAGCATTGTACTTGGGGCTGAACAGTTGATTTATTAATGATGGTTTTTTGAATGGCTTCTTGTGGTGGTTTTCTGGTCATACATCTTTCATACTGCAGTTGCTGCTCATGGTCTTTCTCTATCTGATGTCCCAGTTTTACCAATTCTTCCACAGTGCTCATCCGACTACGTAGCTGGCTGGCAAGATAAGGTTTTATTTTTTTGAGAATCATTTTCACCATTTCAATTTCAGTTAGGGAAGGTTTCCATCTTCTGCAGAGAGCACGATATGTAAATGCAAAATCTCTGATGGTTTCTCTCTCTCCTTGATATCTTGTGCGGACTCTTTTAGCCAACTCGTCTTCGTAGTCTTCCGAGAGGAAAGCTGAGAGGAAAGCAGTCTCGAAGTCATTCCATGTCGTTAATAACGATCGGGCGACCTCCCACCAGTCACGTGCAGTGCCATGGAGTATGCGGCAGAAGGTTGCTAGGATGTCAGTTTTTGCAAGTGGGTGCAATGCCAAAAAGTCCTGACTCCGTGTAAGGTACAACAAAGGATCACCGTCATCAGACAGTCTTCCAAATGTGGGAAAGGTCAACTTTAAATGGTTACTTTTCCCAGCAGGTATAGGAGGACACTCTGGGACATTTTCTAGTGGTGATGGTGTGGTAAGTGTGGCAATAGGTGGTGGTTGTACCCCTTTACTTGATCAGACATTTCCTTTTCTTGTGGTTTGTCTTTCGCCATGTTTATTTGAAGTTCACTTCAATTCAATTCAATTGAGTTGCAAGCTTGTCAACCTGGGTGATGCACTGATTACATTCAGTGGAGAGCTGCTCATGATCTGTTTGAAGATTCTTGTAGGTATCTCTGAGGTCTCTCTGAAGTTCAACCTGAAGTTGATCCACCATGAAACGGACTTCAGCAATCAAGGTAGACTCCACTTTTTGTAATTCCTGTGAGATCATCATTATGGTTTTGACTAGCTGAGCTGAATCAGATGAATCGGCTTTAGTTGCAGTTAATGTGGTGAGAATTTTTTGTTGGTTGGCCTCCATTTTGGCAGTCAGGTCTCCAAGTTGTCAGTTTTTTGCTGTTGGGTGTGTTCACTCACAGCTTTCTCCTGCTGTTTCATGAAGTCAAACAGGTTGTCCCAATTACCCTGTACTTGTGTAGTAAGATGTTGTAATTTTTTTTTTCCAGGAGTTGGAAGATAACCAGGCAGATCATGCTGAGCTCCTGAAGATGATGGGGAAGTGTCAGGAGAGGTGCATAATTGCATGGGATCTGATCCTACTTGCCAGGTGGGAACTTGGACTGGTGGACTGACATCTGGTGTTGGGGAGACAAAACACACATGGGTTCCAGGCAGGGCACTGCTGGACTGAGTGGGTGTTGAATAGAAGGTGGGAACATGTGGTAGTGGGTAAACTCTTGGTTGCTGCTGCAGCAGTTGTTGCTCAGGAGGCCAGACAGGGGTTGATATGTCTGGAGGTGGATCGATGTCCACAAAAGTGGTTGGAGGGGGTTGAAGGAGGCGTAGAAGTGGCCATGTTTGTTTTGGGTGTATGTCAATGACGTATGTAAAATGTTGTGTAAATGATCAATAAATGAGATGAGTGACTCGGAATGTGTGTGTGTCAGTTTTGTGGGCATCAGGGGATCAGAAAAAAAGAAAAAAAACAATGTACAGGAGTACAATTTTTACAGTTTAAAAAAAGAAAACAAACAAATAAATAAATAAATAAATAAATAAACAAGAAGAGAAAAAAACATAAAAGAGTGAAGCAAACAATTGATTAAATAAACTCAACAGTTCCCAAGTTCAAAAAAAAAGTTCATAACCACAATATGCCAATAGGCAATATAGCGAAAGTAAAGATGCGTGACCTTTCTACTGACTCTGAAAAACACCAGAATAAAGATGCCCAGGGTCTCTGATCACCTGTGTGGACGTGCCTTAGTCCTGCTGCTGGAGACACGAGGACTGCAGATGAGAACAGAGCAATAAACTGCAATGTCTGTAATGTAAGATGCCCAAGACAGTGCTACAGAGAGACAGAAGGACAGCTGATTGTCCTTCCAGTGCCAAACCACATGTAACCATAAGTCCCACCAGACATGTTTGAGAATGTGAATTGCCTTGATGGAAGAGTGGAGTAACATCTCACAGCAAGAGCTCCAAATCTGGTGCTGTCCATGAGGATGAGATGCTCTGTAAAGCAGCTGCAGGTGCCACATCAGACTTTCAGATGTTCATCAAACGTCTGTGAAATTTGTTCAGTTTATGTCTTAGTTGTTGAATCTTTTTGTTTGTACAAATATTTACATGTTAAGAAATTTGCTGGAAAAACAGTTGAAAGTGAAAATCTCAATGTGCACCAATATTGATTGAATAATAATCAAGAAATTAAGATTGACATCAAATATTCACACCAGTCTATAGCTTATTTTTATTAGGACACAGATACATTTGTAGAGGTTTATTTCAAGTTGTCAACACTATGCAGTACTGTAGTCACAGAATGACAACGAAGGAAGCAGACTAATCAAACTATTCAAAAACTTTCTAAATCCTCAAATAAATAAAAAAGCTAAACAGAAAACACATCAGTGTAAAATAAGGTTATTGGCTCATGTTTGCTCTGCTGTATCCTTACGTTAACTATTCATCTGAATGCCTGTCTTGTACTCAATTAGCTCAGACGATTTATCATACTACACAAACTATGCATTGTTTTGAACATGTGAACTGTTGACTAACATTGGATATTGTATTACCTTTTTCGAAATAATCCATTAAACCGATGCGCTTTGAGGAGCGTGTGCTAATATTTTCAGTTCCATTCGCTTGCGTGTTGTCTCAAGAACACGCCCACAATAGAAGGAACATAATATTTCAGGAACTGAATATATTGTAACACTGGTCTTGCTGGGTTATGACGATCAATGCAGCAGACCCATAACAACACACTGCACTGCACTCACACAGTGCCCTCTACTGGTCTGGCAGAACCACCATTCCTTCAATGTATTTAAACATACAGAGAATATATTAAATACATCAATTGTGAAAGACCAACAATTGGGGAATCACACACGGGACAGGGTGTCACCCAGAATATTATCCACACCCCGTATATGGCAGATATCTAAAGAGTAGGGCTGTAGAAATAGAGACTTTGACAAATTGACAAATTGATCTTGGCTCTGCAAAGAATGTAAAAAAGTCAGGGGATTATGGTCAGAGAAAACCACTATAGGAGCAGTACCACTTGTCAGATAAACAACAAAATGTTGTAATGCCCAAATCAATGCTAATGTCTCTTTCTCAATTGTTGAGTAATGTACTTGATGAGAGTTAAATTTACTAGAAAAGTAACAGACCGGATGGTCGACACCACTTTCATCAGTCTGTAATAATATAGCTTCATCACCAACTTGCTTTGCATCCACCTGGACCTGAAAAGGTGAACCAAAGCGGGGTGCAGCGAAGACTGGTGCTGTACTAAGCAACATCTTGACATTTTCAAAGGCCTGTTGACAAGATAATGACCACTCAAATTTTACTTTTGTTTTCAACAAATCAGTTAAAGGAGCTACTACAGATGAAAAATTTGGACAAAAGCTCCTGTAATATCCAACCATGCCAAAGAATCACATTAACTGCCTTTTAGTACTTGGTGGAGGAAAACTGTCAATAGCCAAAACCTTAGCCCTCACAGGGTGCACCACACCCTGCCCAACTACCTTACCCAAATAGGTTACCGTTGCTCTGGCGAACTCACACTTTGCCAAGTTAACTGTTAATTGAGCTTCAGCAAGACGTTCAAATAGGGCTCGGATGCGGGAGAGATGTTGTTTCCAGGTCTAACTATAAACCACAACATCATCCAAGTATACAGTGCAACCCTCTAAACCAGATGATACCTGGTTCATTAGGTGCTGAAAGGTAGCAGGTGCATTTCTAAGGCCAAAACTCATCACGGAGTACGAATATAGGCCAAATGAAGTGATGAATGCAGAAATTTCTTCAGTGAGTGGTACTTGCCAGTAACCCTTCAATAGATTGAATTTACTGACGTAGGTAGCAGAACCAATTTAGTCTATACAATCCTCCATGCATGGTAGAGGGAAAGAATCAGGTTTTGTGATAGTTTAATTAATTTATCTGTACAAAAACGGTATGTACCATCTGGTTTACCAACCAGTAAACAAGGAGATGTCCACCTGGAAGAAGATGGCTTTGCGATATTATGTTCTAACATATACTTGATATCAGATTGTATATAATGCTGCTTATCCAGTGATACACGATAGAAGCGCTGATGTATAGGCTTGGCGTCTCCAATGTCTATGTCATGCTCTATTAGATGTGTCTGGGTCGGAGCATCTGAAAACAAAACAGAAAACTCAGAAATTAAGGACATCAGCTCAGCTCTTTGTTGATCAGGTAAATGTTTCACCAAGCTCTCCAAATTAGTTAAAGTCTCAGAATTTTTCAAACGTGGCTGAAAAAGACAACCGTCAGGTGTTGCAACATCTTCTGGCAAAACTGTCAGTAGTGAAGAAGCCGCAGCCACCGCAACTGCAACTGGAGTCACCTCAGTCACAACAGAACGAATATAAAAAGGTTTTAATAGATTAACATGGCACAACTGAGTCAGTCTTGTAAGGCCCGCCCAATCGGCCCAACGACGGTTTCCCACAGGACAGGGAAGGTTTCTTGTGTGTTCGGCCTTTTCAGCATGGCAAATTATTTTAATTCCAAGTAAATTTTTATCTGACTCCATGTTATTATGACCTCAGATTTAGTTTGTCAATTTAGTTGGAAATTGATTATTGGTCATTTGTATAATAATTTGGCTCTACATTTGAATATTCTATTTAACTCTTTACTCTTATTTTACTCGTTCATTTGGTTCTCAGTCGCACAGGGTCCTCGCACTGGCCATTCATTAATTATGCGGGCCCACAATCACAAACTCACCAGTCTTGGTCAGTAGACAGAGGTAATTGACTATACTGTTTAGAAGGCCACTTTCATGCTTGCTCTATCTAAAAATATTTTGTTTAGTCCCCATAGATCTGTATACACTTGAATTAAAGTAACACTATCTCTAGTCAGAGGTCATAACCACTACTACAGATAAGCCGACCAATATTACTTCTCTTATAGTAGCTTTGGTTTGGTTATGCCATGGTTTCCCACGTACACTTAGCTAGAGTAACATTACATTAAACAGAGGTAAGGCTCACCCTGTTTAGGTTGGTCGATCAACATTTTGTTGTCCTAAATGGAAATTCCCTTTTTAGCCTTTACAGTCTAAGTACACTTGAACCAATGCCAAGCGTTAGTCAGAGCTCTAAAATCAGGGTTGGTGTGCCCCAATGCTCCACTAAGACTTTAGTCCGTTACTAACCTGACGCAGATTTGCGGTAACAATGGATACATCGTAATCTACTGAAGTCAATAATTTCAGAGTAAGTCAGAATAAAATCAAATGTGACAATTTATTAGTCAGGTAAATGTATCATGCAATTTATTAGTCAGGAAGAGGGAGTGAAGGAAGGGAAATGTAGATTAAGGCAATGCTGAGGTGTGATTGACTGTCTCGGATGAGGATGCTAATTTTGCAAGAGAGAGTTCAAATGTTAATTTGCTTTGTTTTCTCAAAGAGTAGCCTTTTCTTTGTCCAGGCACTCTGGCATCAGTCTTGCAGTCTTTTACGTTCAGGTGTAGAAATCAAGTAGTTCTGATCAGATACATTGCGAACCACAGCATAAGGACCAGAAAACTTAGCACAGAAAGGGGACTCAGGCAGAGGTAGCAACGCTAAAATGTGATCTCTAGCACAAAACTCACGGGACCCAGTTTTCTTGCCAAACCAGCACTTCATTTTCTTTTGCTTTTTCAAAAAAATCTCTTTAGCCATCTCTCCAGCTAAAAAAAAGTCTTCAGAAACCATTTACATACTGTAACAAACTCACTGGTGGTTCATGCTCCTTTACCCCATCATGAAAAACTGCCAGTGGTCCATGCACTTTGTGCCCAAAAACTAAGTCATTTGGACTAAAGCCCAAACTATCCTGCAAGACCTCCTGAGCCGCTAGCAAAAACCATGGCAAACCCTCCTCCCAGTCACGATTGAGCTCCACACAATACGCCCGCAACAGAGATTTTAAGGTCTGGTGAAAGCATTCCAAAACCCCTTGACTCTGTGCATGGTAGGCAGTAGATCGATTATACCTCGCCCCAAGTTGTTTTAACACCTCCTGAAACATACCAGAGGTAAAGTTAGTTTCTTGATCACTTTGAATGACCTTGGAATACCAAAAATAGATATAAATTGAGTCAAGGCCTTCACTATGGAATGGGTCGTGATGGAACGGAGAGGATAAGCAGCTGGATATCTTGTACTTTGGCACATAACAGTAAGAAGATAGGTGTTACCTGACTTTGACGGTGGTAACGGACCAACACAATCAATTATCAAGTGCTGGAAAGGTGCTTCCACAGCTGAAATAGGATACAGAGGAATTGGTTTAAGAGGCTGGTTGGGTTTACCGGTTCATTGACATGTTGGACAAGTTTTAATGTACTGTCTAACATCCTTTTTCATACGAGGCCAATAAAAGTAATGCAACAACTGTCCATACACCTTATTTACCCTGAAATGACCCGTTACATCTCCATGTGGCGTTTTCATGACTGTTTCCCTCAAAGATGTAGGGACAACAACCTGAAAAGAGGCCTGGCCCAACAATACATCCTTGCCAGACAGCCACTTCCTAACCATCAAACCATCTTCAACAAAATAGCCACTTGCTACTTCTCCCCCCTTATTTAAAGGCAAAACAGAAGTATACATTCCTTTTAAAGAAGAAATGAAAGAAGAAAGAACAGAGAGGCCGGTTACAGTCATCTTCAATGTATCTTCAGACTTGGGCTCCAAATCCTGCAAAACATCAGAATTATTCTTAGTCATAGCACGAGTAACTGCACAGGACATGAACACATCAGGAAATTGTGATGCATCAGTTTGATCCTCCAAAGAGGGATAAGCTGTTACAATTGGAGGTGGTGGAATGTCTCTCCACACACGACCATCAGCCAAGTTGTTACCTAAAATCACAGAAATTCCTTCAACAGGCAATGATGGTCGCACACCTACAACCACTGTACCATTAATCAATCCCGATTGAAGGACTATTGTGTGTAGTGGAACAGACAAACTTTGCAGTCCAATTCCCTTTATCAGTACCTCCTTACCAGTACTTGAATCAGCAGAAAAGGGTAAAGCAGACTACAAAATAAATGTCTCTGAGACTCCTGTATCCCTTAAAATCTTGACAGGAACTTTATCTCTGCCCCCTACAAGAGACACAAAACCATCTGTAATGAATGGAGCATACAGTACAAAACTGCTTTTTCTTGTTCCAACATGCACTCGCAATCATTAACAGGAAGTTGGGAAAATTCAGGCACTACCAAAGACACCAACAGAGCTGATTTTGGTTCAGGCTTGACATGACTTATTTTCGCTTTTAGAGTAGGACAGTCTTTTTTCCAATGATCTCTTTTAAGACAGTAAGTACACTGATCATCTCTCTCAGAGGACTTTAGGTTTCTCACAGGCTTACCACCACCAAATGAAAAGGACTCAACATTCTCTAAAGAATTGTCTGTATGACGCCAACAATTTTTCCTAACCTCACCTTTGTGTGTCAGAACATATTCATCAGTGAGAATGGAAGCCTCCTCTACAGTTTTAACTTTTCATTCTGTTATAAAAACAGCCACCTCTTCAGATAAAGTATTCTCAAATTGTTCTAATAACATCAACTCATACAGAGCCTCAAAGGTATCTGCACGAGATGAGGAACACCATCTATCAAATTGAATATGCAGATCTCTTGCAAACTCAGAAAAAGATTTGTTTGCTCCTTTACAGAAAGCCCTAAACTTTTGTCTATATTGTAACGTATCGCTACTAAGAGTGACCAGGCAGGTTTTTTCTCTTTCTGAGACTTTATTAAAGAACTGCAGAGTTACTGTTATGGCCGTGACTCACGCCGTACACATAGAAAACAACAGGAATATAGCTCGTTGCTCTGGCTCATGAACTCACACTGAACTCACTCTCCTAGCTTTCAACTCTCTCACCAGCCACCTGACAACCTGAACCCCCGCCCCTTAAAGTGAACAAGGGACTAACAGCTAGAACCTCGTCTTATTAAATTAACACTGTTGAACATCTTCACATTAACTAGTTTCTTCCTGCATTCGTAATGACATTACACTGCCCCCCCCCCCCTCTTTTGTCTCATGCCAGCCTTTCCCAAACGCATGGGCTGTTTCCATCCGATCCTGCTACTGCCTTGCATACTCTGGTCCAGCTGGTACAGCCGGCATGTCAGGAGGCTTCCCAAATGATAACTCTGGGGGGGGTCCAAAGCTCACGCCCCAACATAAGCAAAGCAGGTCTGCACAGTGTGGAGTCCTGTACCGCAGATCTGTAGGCCATAAGAATGAAAGGAAGGTGGGTATCCCAGTCCCGCTGATGGTCAGCAGTAAGGATGGCTAGCTGCTGGGCCAAGGTCCTGTTAAATCTTTCAACAAGGCCATCACTTTGGGGGTGCAGAGGTGTTGCACGTGTTTTCTCCATGCCGAGCCGTTCACACAGGGCCGCAAACAGCTTGGATTCAAAATTCCTCCCCTGATCACTATGAATAACTTCTGCCATACCAAACCTGCTGAAGTTTGGCATTGGGACTGGTCAAGAGAACCTTTATAAGCTGCACAGGCATCACATCTGCGGCAGAAATCCTCCACGTCCCTTCTTTGCTGGCCCCAGTAGAACCCCTGGTGAAGACGGCGGAGTGTTTTGGACACCCCAAAATGGCCGGACCCCGTACTCCCATGACAAGCTGTTAACACTGCTTCCCTCATTGTTCTGGGCACTACCACTTGCCATCTGTCCTCCCCGGTGACAGGCTCCTTCCATGCCCGCTGGAGCACTCCGTCACTCAGCTGCAGTGAGTTGAATTTGGACCACAGTCCCTTTGTGACCAATGAGCACCCTGTAATGTCCCCCAGTCGGGTTTCTGCTGTGCCTCCAGCCAACGTAGCACAGGCCTCAGGTCCTCATCTTGCTCCTGCTGCAACTTCCACTCTGGAGTGTCAACCACCCTCAGTGCCAGGTTGTGCTGGTTCGTTCTCCATACGCAGTTCCCTCTCCTGTGTCTCTCTCTTTTCACAGTGACGGCAGCCCTCAGCAGCACAGGGGCGAAGTGACAAAACATCGGCATTGGTGTGGCTAGACCTGGGTCTATGAACTACGGTGAAGTCGTATGACTGGAGTTCTTCCAGCCATCGTGCCACTTGCCCTTCAGGCTCCTTGAAGGACATCAACCATTGAAGCGCAGCATGGTCTGTCCTTAACGTGAATGGCGCACCACACAGAAAGTATTTCAAGTGTCTCACTGCCATTATCACTGCAAGGAGCTCACGTCTGGTGACACAATAGCACCTCTCGCATTTATTAAAGACCCTGCTAAAGTACGCCACCACCTTCTCCCCGTCTGGTCTTTCCTGTGATAACACTGCCCCCATGCCGATGTTGCTGGCATCTGTGTCTAACACAAAAGGCAGTGCGGTGTCAGGTAGAACCAGGACTGGGGCTTCAATTAATGCTTGCCGCAGGGTATCAAATGCCTTCTGGCACTCGTCGGTCCAGACAAAGGCATGATCTTTTTGCTGGAGGTGGAAGAGCTGCACCCCTATGCACGAGAACCCCTTTACGAACCTCCTATAGTAAGAGGCTACTCCCAGGAAACTCTTCAGTTGTCTCAGGTCAGTAGGAGTTGGCCAGTCTCTAATGGTGTGATTTTTTTCCTCCAGGGTGCCTATGCCCTCCCTGCCCAACTTGTTTCCAAGGAACTCCACCTCCAGCCTCATAAAATGGTATTTATCTGGATGCAGTTTCAGGCCTGCTGCTGCCACTCTTCCCAGTACCCTATGGAGAATCGAGAGCTTCATGAAACAACTCACCATGGACTAGGAGATCATCCAGATATACAAGACAATCATGGTGAGGGACTCCAGCCAACACTTTTTTCTTTAGTCATTCAAACGTGGCAGGAGCATTGCAGAGCCCGAAAGGAAGGACCTTGAACTGCCAGCGGACTCAGGACGCACTTGCCAGTAGCCGCTCCTCAAATCAAGGGTGGAGAACCAGGACGAACCAGCCACCAAATCGAGGGACTCATCCACTCTAGGCAGGGGGTATGAATCCTTTTTTGTGACTTTGTTGAGCTGCCTATAGTCTATGCAGAATCACCACCTGGGACTATTTTTCCGCGGCACCATGATGAGTGCTGAAGCCCATGGGCTCTCTGAGGGCTCAACTACACCCGCCTGCAACATTTCCTCCAACTCCTTATCAGCTGCTTCCTGCTGGGCTAGAGGGAGATGACGTGGCCTTACTCTTATTGGGCTGGCATCTCCTGTGTAAATAACATGCTGCACTAAGTGGGTTAAGCCCACTTCATTCTCACTGAGAGCAAAAATGTCCTTAAAGTTCTCCATGACCTCCCACAAGCGCACTTTTTGTTGCTCACTTAAGCCATCACAGTTTTTGGACCAAATGTCTCTCACAGCTGAGAGCCAGGTCTCTCTCTCATCATTGCACAGCCCAACATCCGAACAATAGCCATTCTGTGTAGACGGAAAAGGGGGGGAAGGGGATGCAGCATTACAACCGGGATCGTGGTGCATGTACCCATCTGAAGTAATGGGCGGTGATTCCACAGAGTGAGGTGGTGGCCCACAGGCTGGGTTTTCTACACCAAGGGCATGCCTGGATGTGTCTGCTGAATACTCAGAGAGGGACACTGGGGTCAGGCTCGGAGCAGGGTGGGTCAGTTGCACTGAATGTCCATCAGGGAGGGTAAGTGAGTCTCTACATAGGTCCAACACACAGCTAACGGCCCTCAAGAAATCCAGCCCCAGAATGCAGGGGTCCTGCACTTCAGCCACCCACGCCTGGAATGAGACGGGCAGACCCCCCATGTCAAACAGGAAGAGACCTTTCCCTTTTATTGGTGCAAAGTCACCAGTCACATTTTCAGACGAGCAGACGTCGGTTCCAAAGCTGTCCCCACTGGGACCAGATCAGGACGAACCAGGGTTGCATTTGATCCAGTGTCCATGAGGGCTGTGCAAGCGACTCCCACCACTATAATGGGTATATGACAGAAATTTCCAGCATAAGACCAGCCCACTACCAGAATAGTCTCTGTAGGTCGCAGTTGAACCCCTTCCTCCACCCGTTGTCTCTCGTCTGCAGCCAGGGGCAAGGTATGGGAAATATCATTATGGGCCCGTGTCCCCCCGTCTACATAGGCCCTTGGGTGTTTCCCTGCATTTGACTGATCCTGGGGCACTTTCTGATCAGATGGCCTGGCTGCAGCTCTCAGCTCTCACTATTAATGTAATTTTATCTGCATCAATTTCAGCCCCCAATATCTCCCTTTCAATAGCCAGTTCCAGCGCTTCACTCAGTGTGGTTGGGTGAGCCAGCTGCATTTGCACACAGAGCTCTCTTGGGCTGAGTGCCTGGATAAATCTGTCTCTAGCGAGTTCATTCTGGACTGATGGTGGCATCAGCTAACAGTTCAAACTGGGCTTTGAATGCATCCCAATCCGTCTTACTGGAGAACCGTGGTGTTTTAATAGCGAGTGTGTCTGAGTCTCTGATGTATTTGCTGTGGGCCTGGGCGCCGCCATGTTTATTTACAACCTGCGTCTTCACATCATCGCGAGAGTGCGTTGTGCCGGGCTGCACATGCACCATCATGTCGGCGCCAATTTGCTGATGTACAAACTCACTGCGCGGGGCAAAGGGAGGCGCGAAGCCAGCTTCAGCAGCTTGTAACATGATAGCCTATCTCATCTTGACATTAGTAATGACATTACAATATGCTTCAGGAACTAGTTCATATGCTTTTAAGACGACTTCCTTTACATTTGCATAGACTTGACTATCTGCTACACTAAGTGTAGAATATGGTTTTTGAGCCTTACCCTGGAACACACACTGTAACAGTACTGTTCGTTCGCCATCTTTCCATCCCATCAAATTAGCTAAACGCTCAAATAAACTAAAGAACGTGTCCAAATCATTCTCATTAAACTTGGGCATGAGACTAAAACTCCTTGCAACATCAAAACCCTGTACAAATGAATTACCTATCTGAGACTGCACACTCTCCAGCCTACCTTCTCTAATCAACTGCAGTCTCTGTGGTTCAATATCCAGTCTACGAAGTCCAACTTCTTGCTTTCTTTTATTACTCTCCATTTCTAAAAGCAACAAAGCTCTCTGCTGTTCATAAGTCAACGAAGAAAAACTTCTTGGAGGATCAACTTGTTCTACAAGATCTTGAACTTGAGACACAGCTGATTTCTCAGCCCTAGTTGTAAGCACACCCAAGTCTGCTAAAGCTGACTTTACAATAAGTCCTACACCCTCTTTTAGATGTTTTTCCTTGTTGTAAGTCCAATCTCAAAATGTGCAGCCACCTCTAATAATTAATCTTTAGACATTATTAAAAAACTCCTGCAAAGCCATTGTCCCCTCAAAGTTAAACCAACAAGTGTGTGTTTAATTCAATAAATTCTAATTTCTCATAATCAGAATCTTTTCCCACTACCAAACAAAAAAAACATAAATAAATAACTCAACCCTAGACTTTGTGCTTCAACCAAGAGCTGAGTTCCTTTAAGCCCTTATATACCGACAGCACTGATACCCCTCAGATAACCAGACAGATGCAGTACAGAGGCAGTGCCCTCAGCCCAGCATCAGCACAAAAATAACAAACTAAAATAAAAAAAAGACAACGGAAAAACATTGCTACAACCTAGCTGGGAAAAGACACCTTTTATGAGAAACAAGCATCGCTACAATAAACGATTCAAAATGCTTGCGGCCCAGAGAACAAACACTGCACAAAACGATCTCACTCATTACCGATCCACAAGATTAACCATTATAAATTTGCATTCAAACTGATAGAGAAGTTACTTACCAAAGTTTCTTCTCCTTTTAACCAAAACAGTGTGACAAACTTGTTGAACACAGCAGCGAATAACCAAACATTTGCAAGTCACCAACTGAGAAAGCTAACAGACCAGAGCACACGCAGGTGATTCTAATTGGAGTCAAGTTCAATGCACGCAACTACAGCATTCTCAAACACATTCCAGTTGAAAGAAAAAAAAAAACTTAAATTTGGAAACGGACGAGCCCCCAATTTTGTTACAGTTTGGCTCATAACTGCAACAAAAAATGGGCAATCACAAAGAAATACATTGTAAAAGTATATTGTGTTATAAATGTCTAGGGGACGACATAAGGGAAAAAATAGAAGAAACGTTCAAACTCAGACGATCGAATCCAAGGCCACTAAATGAAAGGAATAGCAAGGATCTGCTGCCGTAGAATTCTTAAACCAAGGACACCTGCCACCTGTGCCCAATCCTGCAAGAGCAAAAATAAAAACAGAACTCCACACACAATCCTGTTAGCAAACAGACAGCCATCTTTATCCCTGCAGCCAGGTGTTCTTAATTACAAGTGGATGAATAAAACAAAAACAAGACCATAACAGTCATATTGTGACTTGCTCCCAAAACAGGCACTGGTAAAATGTACAGTACAAATATGCAAGTCAGCACTGATATGACTAGAGCATTTATTAAAAATAAACTGAATCTATGTTCTATGACATCAGGATCCTTTGGCAGTTTATGCAAAAATGATGTCTTTCCACAGCCAGGAACAAAACAACATCTGCTTGGCATCTCAATCTTGTTATTATGCAATTTTGTTGTAAACAACTAGGCCTACTTTAGATCCACTCACCACTCATCGACTGAACATTAGTGGGCGGGGACAATAATGTGATTATGTAAAAGTAGACATTGTTATCTTGCTCTCATATCATGACTCATTTAAGGTTAGGTTTAGTGGTGGGGTAAAACTCAACTGTTTAACAAGAGGAGTTGGAAAATGATCCTATCTTCAAAAAAAGTGGAGTGTTCCTTTAAGGTTAGCTTTAGTGGTGGGGTTGAGCATGTGTTATGCTGGAGCTCATAGTTGTAGTGAAGTTAGGGTTAGCGTGTTAGGCGAATGTCAGCTCCACCCTAACTTCTGCTGCTGGGCTGAAACTGATGTTACGTGTAACACTGCGATTCTGCAGTTAGATGTATCTCATCTCATATGTGCTTGTTCAAACACTCGAACTACCACCAGAGGTCACCATCTCCTGCTACTGACATCAACCTTGATGAGAGTCACCTGTAAATCACAATCATTCACTTCACAATTATTCATCTTCAACTTAAAGAAAAATATCATTATTTTTCTTTAATTAGGTGTAGTCCAGTATAAGGTTGTTTTCTTGATGAGGGAGGGACACTGATATTTCCGTTGCTGGCTTTTAACAAACAGTGTTAACCACAGAAAGTCCTTCACTGTAAAGCTAAAGTGCTTTTGTTAAGTCAGTCAGTCATTTGGTTGCTGTTGATCTGATGAGCTTCAACACGGTAAGACAAACACGCTCATACTTAAATGAAAATGATGTTTATTGCTGATATAGCATACATGAGAAATGTTAAGAATATGGTAATATACATATACTTGTTTGAGTGCAAGTGATGATTATAATAATGCTGTATTATAGATATAATTTATGCTGATGTCGGTCAGAATGGCTCCTCCTCTTCCTCTGATCTTTCTGCTCATGATTCACGGTGAGTCTCTGTTTCATTCACATTAGAAACTTTCTGATCTTTTATTTAAGGCCTCATGAGCAGCTGATGAGCTCTTTATCATGTCCCGTATTCACATCTTTCCTTTTAAACAGGAAGTTTGTCCCATTTTAGAATTATCCAATGGTCTTTTTCTACTTGCGATTCAGTGTCAGGTGGTTTAGGGCAGTGGTTCTCAAACCTGTCCTGGGGACCCCCCACCACTGCACATTTTGCATGTCACCCTCATCTAACACACCTGATTCAAGTCATCAGCTAATTAGTAGAGACTGCAAGAGTTGAATTGGGTGTGTTAGAGGAGGGAGACATACAAAATGTGCAGTGGTGGGGGGTCCCCAGGACAGGTTTGAGAACCACTCGTTTAGGGGACGGATTTTCTCATTGTAACACTTTAGAATACTGTTGTCACAGAGACGAACTCCGTGATTCTGACCATCGGAGGGCGCCCTCTCCCGAATACTAACACACACATACACTCAGACACTCACATTCACATGCACTACATTTCCCATCTGCCCCGTACTTTGGACTAATCACCACATCCAGCTGCAGCTCATTTACTGGACTATTTAAGCCACTCGCAACCTCACCATCATTGCGAGGTCTTGTATTGCTACGGTGTACATTTCTGAGCGTTTCTTATTCTGACTGTCTGCCTGTTGTTGAACCTGTTTGATTCCCGTTTATGATTCTCTGCTGCCAGCCCTTGGACTCTTTATTGTTTATTGGACTGTGATTGATATCTGCCTGCCCTGAACTTCTGCCAGTGTTACGACTATGATTCTGCCTGTTACCTGCCACACCTTTTTGCCTCTGTTTTGACCCCTGCCTGTTTGACTACGATTTCTGTGAATAAAGCCTGCTAATGGATCCCAACTCGTGTGACGATTAATTACAGAAGCCCTCGACATCACAAGATCCAGCGGCTTTCTCCCACCTGTGTGCAATGATGTCGGCTCAGGCCAGCCAGCTCGCCGCCCATCAGCACCAGCTAAACCAACTCACCTCACTCACAGAAGAACTGGTAAAGGCACTACAGAATCTTTCCACCACCACACCAGCGGCGCCATCACCACCCGCTGCGGCCGCCATTCCACACGCGGCTGAGATGCCACCGCTGGGGAATCCCCACCTGTCACTCCCTGAGAAATTCGATGGCGATCCAACGAAGTGTAAGGGGTTCATTCTTCAATGCTCATTATTCATCAGTCAACAACCTGCAATGTACACCACCGAGGCTGGGAAGATCGCGTTCGTCTGTTCATTATTCACTTCCAAGGCACTGGAGTGGATTACGGCAGTATGGAGAGAGGATGGGTCAGCTTTCCCCTCATTTGATTCCTTCATGCAGAGATTCCAGGAAGTTTTCGATCACCCCAGCGAGGGTAAAGGGGCCGGCGATCACTTAATGGAGTTCACTCAGGGGCGGAGGACAGCAGCTGAGTATGCACTTGCCTTCTGTACACTCACTGCGCAGACAAATTGGGTGAGTGACACGCTCAAAGTATTATTTCGAAGAGGTTTATCTCATGAACTACAGGCAGAACTGGCCTGCCGTGATGAAGGCAGGGATCTGGATCAATTCATAGAACTGGCTATACAGATTGATAACCTCATTCAATCCAGAAGGTCCACTTATCCTCGCAATGTTCATTCCTCTCCTCCCATTGCTCATGATGACACTGAACCCATGCAGGTCAATGCTTACCATCTGTCTGAAGAGGAGAGAAATCGGAGGCTGACTCACCAACTCTGTTTGTACTGTGGTAATTCTGGTCATATGAAGAACTCCTGTTCAGCTTGTCCCCGATCTGAGACCCCGAGGCCGGTGAGTGTCATTTATCAACGTTACAACCCTGACATGTGTGTTACTGTGCCCATAACTCTCACATTCAATGATCAGCGCATTACAACCTCTGCATTACTGGACTCGGGTGCTGCGGGGAACTTCATGTCCCATGGTTTTGCGCAGCTTCACCACATTGCTGTAATCAAGTGCTCTTCTTCTCTGACAGTGGAGGTGACAACTCACCATGCAAACGGGACTGTTTCATAGAGAAACCATCCAATTCTACATTCTGCCCACTTCCACAACATCCAACATCCTGGGTCTGCCCTGGTTGCACCGTCATAACACACAGATCTCCTGGAGAGATGGTCAGATAACTCAATGGAACGAGTCCTGTCATAACAAATGTCTGTCTCACCTGTCCTCTCTATCCGTCAGAATGATCCAGCCTGCAGAACCACCCTCTGATATCAATCTGCCCGTCAAATACAAAGACCTGACCATAGCCTTCCACAAGGTGCGTGCATCCCAACTTCCTCCTCATCGACCTTACCATAACCGTGCCATTTATCTCATTCCAGGTTCCACTCCTCCCAAGGGCCATATATTCCCACTGTCTCAACCCGACTCTGAAGCCATGAAGAAATACATTGAGGAGGAGTTGGCGAAGGGGTTCATTCGTCCATCTACGTCTCCCGCTTCCACCTTCTTTGTGAATAAGAAGGATGGCGGTCTCTGACACTGCATCGATTACCGTGGTCTGAACGACATCACCATCAAATTCAGATACCCGTTGCCCCTGGTACCAGCAGCATTAGCACAGTTGCGCACCGCCAAGTAGTACACCAAGCTTGATCTTCATAGTGCATATAATCTCATCCGTATTAGAGAGGGGGATGAGTGGAAGACCGCCTTCTCCACAGCCACTGGGCACTACGAATATCTTGTCATTCCGTTCGGGCTAGTCAACAGTCCGTCCGTGTTCCAGGCATTCATCAATGACGTTTTCAGAGACATGCTCAACAAATTCGTAATTGTCTACATTGACGACATCCTAATCTACTCCGACACCATGGAAGATCACATTCAACAAGTCAGAACCGTACTCCAGAGACTCATCCAACACCAGCTATATGCCAAGGCAGAGAAATGTGAGTTCCACCAGACATCAACCTCCTTCCTGGGTTATGTCATCAGCCCTGATGGAATCGCCATGGATGAGAAGAAGTTCCCACTGTCCTCAACTGGCCACAACCCACAACCCTCAAGGAACTGCAGCACCTCCTGGGCTTCTCGAACTTTTAGCAACGTTTTATCCGTAACTTTAGTGCCATAGCCTGTCCTCTAACGGGCATGGTGAGGAAGGGTCTCAATCGCCTCATCTGGTCGCCCACAGCCATCCAGGCCTTCCAGCAACTGAAGGATCGCTTCACCACTGCTCCCATCTTACACCATTCTGATCCAGCCCTCCCTTTTGTGGTCGAAATGGATGCCTCCAGCTCTGGCCTGGGCACAGTATTATCTCAAAGACAAGGTAATCCACCAAAACTCTATAAATGTGCCTACCACTCCAGAAAGCTTACGGCAGCAGAGCAGAATTATGATGTAGGTGATCGTGAGTTGCTAGCTATGAAGGTAGCATTTGAGGAATAGCGTCACTGGCTGGAGGGGGCCACATGTCCATTTGTCGTTCTTACAGATCACAAGAACCTAGAATATCTCCGAACAGCCAAAAGAATCTATCCCAGACAGGCCCGTTGGTCATTATTATTCTCCCACTTCAACTTTACTGTCACATATCATCCTGGCTCCAAAAATACCAAAGCTGATGCCTTGTCCAGGCAGTTTGAAGGAGCACCAACACCTCACTTACTCGAAACCATTATTCCATCCTCTCTCATTGTGGCTCCAGTTCAGTGGGAAAAAATGGGCAATCACAAAGAAATACATTGTAAAAGTATATTGTATTATAAATGTCTAGGGGACGACATAAGGGAAAAAATAGAAGAAACGTTCAAACTCAGACGATCGAATCCAAGGCCACTAAACAAAAGGAATAGCAAGGATCTGCTGCCGTAGAATTCTTAAACCAAGGACACCTGCCACCTGTGCCCAATCCTGCAAGAGCAAAAACAAAAACAGAACTCCACACACCCTCCTGTTAGCAAACAGGCAGCCATCTTTATCCCTGCAGCCAGGTGTTCTTAATTACAAGTGGATGAATAAAACAAAAACAAGACCATAACAGTCATATTGTGACTTGCTCCCAAAACAGGCACTGGTAAAATATACAGTACAAATATGCAAGTCAGCACTGATATGACTAGAGCGTTTGTTAAAAATAAACGGAATCTATGTTCTATGACATCGGGATCCTTTGGCAGTTTAAGTAAAAATTATGTCTTTCCACAGCCAGGAACAAAACAACATCTGCTTGGCATCTCAATCTTGTTATTATGCAATTTTGTTGTAAACAACTAGGCCTACTTTAGATCCACTCACCACTCATCGACTGAACATTAGTGGGCGGGGACAATAATGTGATTATGTAAAAGTAGACATTGTTATCTTGCTCCTTTAAGGTTAGGTTTAGTGGTGGGGTAAAACTCAACTGTTTAACAAGGGGAGTTGGAAAATGATCTTCAAAAAAAGTGGAGTCTTCCTTTAAGGTTAGGTTTAGTGGTGGGGTTGAGCATGTGTTATGCTGGAGCTCATAGTTGTAGTGAAGTTAGGGTTATCGTGTTAGGCGAATGTCAGCTCCACCCTAACTTCTGCTGCTGGGCTGAAACTGATGTTACGTATAACACTGCGATTCTGCAGTTAGATGCATCTCATCTCATATGTGCTTGTTCAAACACTCAAACTACCACCAGAGGTCACCATCTCCTGCTACTGACATCAACCTTGATGAGAGTCACCTGTAAATCACAATCATTCACTTCACAATTATTCATCTTCAACTTAAAGAAAAATATCATTATTTTTCTTTAATTAGGTGTAGTCCAGTATAAGGTTGTTTTCTTGATGAGGGAGGGACACTGATATTTCCGTTGCTGGCTTTTAACAAACAGTGTTAACCACAGAAAATCCTTCACTGTAAAGCTAAAGTGCTTGTGTTAAGTCAGTCAGTCATTTGGTTGCTGTTGATCTGATGAGCTTCAACACGGTAAGACAAACACGCTCATACTTAAATGAAAATGATGTTTATTGCTGATATAGCATACATGAGAAATGTTAAGAATAGGGTAATATACATATACTTGTTTGAGTGCAAGTGATGATTATAATAATGTTGTATTATAGATATAATTTATGCTGATGTCGGTCAGAATGGCTCCTCCTCTTCCTCTGATCTTTCTGCTCATGATTCACGGTGAGTCTCTGTTTCATTCACATTAGAAACTTTCTGATCTTTTATTTAAGGCCTCATGAGTAGCTGATGAGCTCTTTATCCTGTCCCGTATTCACATCTTTCCTTTTAAACAGGAAGTTTGTCCCATTTTAGAATTATCCAATAGTCTTTTTCTACTTGCGATTCAGTGTCAGGTGGTTTAGGGGACGGGTTTTCTCATTGTAACACTTTAGAATACTATTGTCACAGAGACGAACTCCGTGATTCTGACCATCGGAGGGCGCCCTCTCCCGAATACTAACACACACATACACTCAGACACTCACATTCACATGCACTACATTTCCCATCTGCCCCGTACTTTGGACTAATCACCACATCCAGCTGCAGCTCATTTACTGGACTATTTAAGGCACTCGCAACCTCACCATCATTGCGAGGTCTTGTATTGCTACGGTGTACATTTCTGAGCGTTTCTTATTCTGACTGTCTGCCTGTTGTTGAAGCTGTTTGATTCCCGTTTATGATTCTCTGCTGCCAGCCCTTGGACTCTTTATTGTTTATTGGACTGTGATTGATATCTGCCTGCCCTGAACTTCTGCCAGTGTTACGACTATGATTCTACCTGTTACCTGCCACACCTGTTTGCCTCTGTTTTGACCCCTGCCTGTTTGACTACGATTTCTGTGAATAAAGCCTGCTGATGGATCCCAACTCGTGTGACGATTAATTACAGAAGCCCTCGACATCACAAGATCCAGCGGCTTTCTCCCACCTGTGTGCAATGATGTCGGCTCAGGCCAGCCAGCTCGCCGCCCATCAGCACCAGCTAAACCAACTCACCTCACTCACAGAAGAACTGGTAAAGGCACTACAGAATCTTCCCACCGCCACACCAGCGGCGCCATCACCACCCGCTGCGGCCGCCATTCCCCACGCGGCTGAGACGCCACCGCTGGGGAATCCCCGCCTGTCACTCCCTGAGAAATTCGATGGCGATCCAATGAAGTGTAAGGGGTTCATTCTTCAATGATCATTATTCATCAGTCAACAACCTGCAATGTACACCACCGAGGCTGGGAAGATCGCGTTCGTCTGTTCATTATTCACTTCCAAGGCACTGGAGTGGATTACGGCAGTATGGAGAGAGGATGGGTCAGCTTTCCCCTCATTTGATTCCTTCATGCAGATATTCCAGGAAGTTTTTGATCACCCCAGCGAGGGTAAAGGGGTCGGCGATCACTTAATGGAGCTCACTCAGGGGCGGAGGACAGCAGCTGAGTATGCACTTGCCTTCTGTACACTCACTGCGCAGACAAATTGGGTGAGTGACACGCTCAAAGTATTATTTCGAAGAGGTTTATCTCATGAACTACAGGCAGAACTGGCCTGCCGTGATGAAGGCAGGGATCTGGATCAATTCATAGAACTGGCTATACAGATTGATAACCTCATTCGATCCAGAAGGTCCACTTATCCTCACAATGTTCATTCCTCTCCTCCCATTGCTCATGATGACACTGAACCCATGCAGGTCAATCTGTCTGAAGAAGAGAGAAATCGGAGGCTGACTCACCAACTCTGTTTGTACTGTGGTAATTCTGGTCATATGAAGAACTCCTGTTCATCTCGTCCCTGATCTGAGACCCTGAGGCCGGTGAGTGTCATTTATCAACGCTACAACCCTGACATGTGTGTTACTGTGCCCATAACTCTCACATTCAATGATCAGCATTGAAGGATCAATGAATACCATGAATGATAAAGGAATAAAGTGCATAAGATACATAGAATACAAGTGATTAAGTTGAGTGTGGCTATGGAAGAGTAACGTTATCTTATGGAAAGATAAACTGTTTCTCTGAAAATAATAAGGTGGAGAACCTTATTATGCACCAAACAAATAAACAAATAAACATCCGATGATGGTGACGTCTTCCACTGGTTGTGCGGGGTGACAATGCAGTGGGGAGAGGAGCCAGAATCTGTTTCAACAGTCTTGAACACGAAGCTCTGTGGGATGCTGATCTCCTGGAGCACCAAAGGGTCCTAAAATCTGGAACACGCAGATGAGGCCCTGGTGTAGGTGCAGAAGGTCCTTAACAATCTGGAACACACAGACGAAGGTACCTTGGAATGAAGGTTTGCTCTCCTGAGCTTACCTTGTTGCAGATGTTGTTACTGTTTCACTGGACAGAAACTCTGAACGTAGTGTTTGTTGATGTCTCTTTCCTCACAAGCTGGAGGCTTAGAACGTGGTCGTCTCTGTTGCTGCCTCACAAGCTGTAGACTCAGATCATGGGATCTGTTGTTGTCTTTCTGGATGGACCAGAGGCTCAGAACAGTGTTGAATCTGTTAATGTCTATCCCTGTACACGACAGACTCAGAACGGTATATCTGTTGTGTCTCAATTGCTCAAAGTTTGGCCTAGATACAACCTCTGAACCAATTTTGGGTAGACCTCATTAAGTTTGTGACATCATAACTTTTGAACAAATATGAATGAAAAAACATCTGTTGAGTCATTTCTGTGCGGCTTGGTCCAAAGATCAAAGATTTTGTTTGGACAAAATTGGAGAAAATTTGAAGAAAGAGCAGTGAAAAAATGTAATACTGTACTTTTCAAAATGGCAGTTACTGTAAAGGGCGGAGACTTAATGTAAGATGTTGATTGTAATCAGCACGAGGAGAGAATCAGATGTACTAAATTAGATTTATCTAGATCAAATGGTTCAAATGTTATAACCTTTAGAAAAGTGAATTTTTGAACTGGTGGTGGCGCTATAGAGTTGGTCATAGAGACTCCACATTTGGTTCAATGACTTTTCATAGGGGATGAATAATAATAATAATAAATATAGCTGCAAGCAGCAATTACGGGGCCAAGCACAAAAGCGGCACAACAAGCCAGCCAACACAGCCGTGAGCAT
Organism: Megalobrama amblycephala; assembly: GCF_018812025.1. Lineage (NCBI taxonomy): Eukaryota > Metazoa > Chordata > Actinopteri > Cypriniformes > Xenocyprididae > Megalobrama > Megalobrama amblycephala. The sequence continues at coordinate 10,606,173 of NC_063050.1, read as the reverse complement.
CAGACCAACTGCAACAGTATGCAATTAAAGATCTATTAGGATCATTTTAGGCAAGAGAGCTGAAAAATCACATATACAGTCAATAATAAAGATTTACTGGTTTATCACTTTCCACCAATAGGTGGCGCTGTGACCAAATTCATGCGGTATAGTCAGAGTGAGTTGACAATGACAACTGCAAAGTTTGGTATCAATATGTCAAAGCATTGCAGAGATACAGCTTCAAGAGTGTGTTTTGCATCATGCCTCAAATTCCTTGCTCCGGTATACGAAAACGGTTTTGAAGTAACGACTTGAAATCCATAACTTTTTGTCAGCATGGTCTGAAGATGATACGGTTCAATTTTGGTGAAAATCGGAGGAACGGTCTAGGAGGAGTTTAAAAAAAGTAGGTTTTAAAAGAAAAACAATATGGCGTACAGGAAGTTCAGCTGACTATGGGAAATTTGATATCTGTGTTCTCGGCATGACCCAAGGAATCAACTGAGACTGGTTTCATTACAATCAGTTAAAATGGTCAAAAGTTATTAGCATTTTTGTAAATTTTGTTATAACTTTTGGCCACAAGGTGGCGCTGGTCCGGAACTTCTCAGGCTCCTTCAGGGCATTGTGCTGATGACCCATACCGAGTTTTGTAAATATATGCTAATGCGTTTGTAAAATACAGCATTTTAGCACAAAATTCAAAATGGCCGACGGCCAAAATGTCCGATATGGGAAAATTGTGTATCATTCGACTCGTCATGATGCCCCGAATCCAACGAGACCAAACTTTTGGACAAACCCATCAGAAGTTATAAGCAAAAATAGCCATTTTTCATATCTCTGCACCACTAGGTGGCGCTGTGCCAAAACGCTGCATGTTGCCTCAGGTCATGCTTGTGATGACATGTAGCAAGTTTGGTCTGAATATGATAAAGCATTGCAGAGATACAGCTTCAAGAGTGGGTTTTGCATCACGCCTCAAATTCGTTGCTCGGGTATACGAAAACGGTTTGATGTATCGACTTGAAATCCATAACATTTTGTTGGCATGGTCTGAAGATGATTCATTTCAATTTTGGTGAAAATTTGAGCAACGGTCTGGGAGGAGTTTTAAAAGAAAAACAATATGGCGGACAGGAAGTTCAGCCGACTATGGCAAATTTGATATCTGTGGTCTCAGCATGAAACAAGGAATCTACTGAGACCAGATCCATTACAATCGGTTAATTATATTAAAAGTTATTCGCATTTTTCTAAATTTTGTGTCAAAACATTTTGAGCATTGTCAGGGCATGCTGCCAAAGACCCATACCGAGTTTCGTAACGATATGCTAATGCATTAATAAAATACAGCATTTTAGCACAAAATTCAAAATGGCCGATATGGAAAATTGGATATCAATCGACTCGACATGATGCCCCGAATCTAACAAGACCAAATTTATGATTTTTGGACAAACCCATCAGAAGTTATAAGCAAAAATGTCCATTTTTCATATCTCTGCACCAGTAGGTGGTGCTGCGCCGAAACACTGCATGATGCCTCAGGTCATGCTTGTGATGACATGTACCAAGTTTGGTCTGAATACAATAAAGCGTTACTGAGATACAGCCTTATGTCCATTTTCACAAGCACTACGTATAATTAGTTTGTATCTTTTTTGAAAACGGTTTAAGGAATCAACTTGAATTCCATAACTTTTTGTCGGCATGGTCTGAAGATGATCTGGTTCAATTTTCGTGAAAATCGGAGTAACAACCTAGGAGGAGTTCGAACAAGTACATTTTTCAGAAAATTCAAAATGGCAGAAAAAATTTCAAGAATTTTGTTTCTAGCCCTTATGGTTCAAAAGTTATTAGCATAAACATAAGTGCAACTTTGGACAGCTGGTGGCGCTAGAGGGATTGAGTTAGAGACTCCAAATTTGCTATGGTCAAAGGTCAGTCTGTCCTCTAACTGTGTGCCAAATTTCACAACTTTCCCGCAAGCGGTTCTATGGGCTGCCATAGACTTCAAGAGCGGAAGAAGAAGAATAATAATCGAAAAGAAAAAGAACGCCAACAGATACAATAGGTGCCTAAGCACCTTCGGTGCTTGGCCACTAATAATGATGATGATGATGATTAAGTAAACTAATGGATACAAGAGGGTGCCTTAGCACCTTCGGTGCTTGAACCCTAAATATAGCTGCAAGCAGCAATGCGGGGCCAAGCACCGAAGGCACCACAAGCAGAGCAACACAGCAAGCAGAGCAGCATTTCAAGCAGAGCAGCACTGTAAGCAGAACAGCACAGCAAACAGAGCAGCATTGCAAGCAGAGCAGCACACCAAGCAAAGCAGAACATCAAACAGAGCAGCACTGCAAACAGAACAGCGCAGCAAAAAGAGCAGCTTTTAAAGTAGAGCAACACCGCAAGCATTTCAAACACTCAAATGTCTGAGTTTTAGCGCAATGCAGAGGAAGAAGAGCAAAAACAACAGAAATTAAATGTACATGAAAAACAGCTGGTTCAGAAGTAGAGGTGAGAATGAGCTCAAAATGACCAGAAGCATGTTGGGATAATAAAGGGATTGAAATGACGACATTACAAAAATTTTATAAAGTTGCCCCACATGGGATTCAAACCCCTCAGTTTCTGGATCATGTGTTTGTCACTCAGATCTTTGCGCCACTGAGTAGACAGTGTCACGCAGCTGTCAGAGTTCAGTAGTTCATGAGAATGAACTCACAATAAAGAGCAACACAGCATACTTTTCATGCACTCAAATGTCTGAGTTGTAGTGCAATGCAGAGAAAAAAGAGCAGAAATTGAATGTACATGAAAAACAGATGGTTCAGAAGTAGAGCTAAGAATGAACTCAAAATGACCAGAAGCTGAGATGAAAATTAACACAGAATTAACAAAAATAGATTTATTTCTAATTAAAAGAAGAAAGACTAGTACAGTACTTATTGGGATAATAAAGGAATTGAAATAACTACATTACAAACAATTTTATAAAGTCGCCACACACGGAATTCGAACGCACAGTCTCTGGATCACGTGTCAGTCACTGTACTTGTTGCGCTACCGGGCAGACAGTGTCACACAGCTGTCGGAGTTCAGTAGTTCATGAGAATGAACTCACAATAAAGTTTTTATAAAATTGCACCATGTTATATTTATTAATTTTTAGTTTAGATCATTCTCAGAAACACTCAATATCTGGAACAGAAGCAATTTGTACAAAATAACCCATAACCTATAACCCAACAAACACAGGCAAGGTCACACTCAGAGACAAATATTTCGGGAAAGGTAGTGAATATCAAAAGTGCGTTCAGTCATGTCTATGCAGCTCGGTTCAAAGATCACTTGAGCTGATTTTGGACAAAATTGGATACAATTTGTAGGAGGAGTAGTGAAAAAATGGAATACTCAACTTTTCAAAATGGCCACTACTGTACTGGGTGGAGTCTTAATGTAAGATGTTGAATGTGATCAGTATGAAGAGAGGAATCAGTTGTACTAAGATTCATTTTTCTGGAACAAAGGGTTCAAAAGTTATAACCTTTACAATAGTGGATTGTTGAACTGGTGGTGGCGCTATAGAGTTGGTCTTAGATAATTCAAAATTGGTCAAATTACTTTTAATGTATTTTGTACATAAAAGAACTGCATGTAATAGCTTCAGATTACACCAGTTTAGGCACAATGCCTAGAACAGACACAAGTTCTGCATCTTTTCCTGCCACAGTACCTCATGCGGTCTGGGCATGTGTCACACTGAGTTTCGAACCCATGACGCAGTGCATTCAGGATCCGTGGCGTAACACATTGAGCTAATCAGCCATGCATGTTCAGCAGTCTGCTAAGCAGAGGTTTCAGTGTGAGAAAGAGTTCACAAAAAAAAAGCTTCATAGCATGTTAACCATATTAGTATGCAAAGTTACTTAATACCAACTAAGTTTTGGTTAACCTGATGACTGAAGACCACATTAGAAAGAACAGCAATAGTTTAGCATGCTAAGCAATAACTGTGCTAGGCTAACTAGCATAAGACAACAAACACAAGCAAGGTCACATTCAGAGATGAATATCTTGGGAATGGTAGCAAATATTAAAAATCCGTTCCAGCTTGGTCCAAAGATCATCTGAGTCGATTTTGGACAAAATTGGACAAAATTTGTGGGAGGAATACCGAAAAAACTGTTTTTCATTTATTTCAATATGGCGGACAAGCACATTTAAGTAAAATGACAAATGACACATCATTGGAATTGGTATTAGCCAGGAAATAAAATGTCACAAAGCATACACATTTCGGAAAATGTTTTCAAAAGTTATGAGTTTTTGCAAAAATCATTAAATGGACCTTCAGGACCTTCTAACGGTCATACGTACCAATTTCTGTGAAGATATGTCAAATTGTTTAAAAGATATTGCAATTTATGACAAAATTAAAAATGGCGGACACGTGGTTCATCTGATGTTGACAAATTTGATATCCGCGGATTCCGCATGGCCCAAGGAATCCATAGACACCAGATCTTGATTTTCTAACAAAGTGTTCAAAAGTTATTGGCCAAAATAGCAATTTTTCAGCTCTCATGACCTGTAGGTGGCGCTGTTCCCAAATTTGGCATGGAACCTGAGATCATGGTCTTGATCAAGATTACCAATTTTTGTTTCAATTGCTCAAAGTATGGCCGAGATACAGCCTCTATAGCAGGGGTGGGCAAACTCGGTCCTGGAGGGCCGCTGTCCCTGCAGAGTTTTGCTCCAACCATAATCAAACACACCTGAACCAGCTAATCAAGGTATTCAGGATTACACGCAGGTGAGTTTTATCAGGGTTGCAGCTAAACTCTGTAGGACAGTGGCCCTCTAGGACCGAGTTTGCCCACCCCTGCTCTATAGCAATTTCAGGTCAACCTCGTTAACTTTGTGACATCATAACTTTTGAACAAAATGAATACAAAAAAAATCTGTTCAATCATTTCTGTGCAGCTCAGACCAAAGATCATCTGATCAAAATTTGGACAAAATTGGACAAAATTTGGAGGAGTAGTAGTGAAAAAACAGAATACTGTACTTTTCAAAATGGCCGCTAGTGTAATGGGCAGAGTCTTAATGTAAAATATCGCAAAGCATCAGCATGAAGAGATGAACCAGATGTACTAAATTTTGCTTTTTCTAGAGCAAATGGTTCAAAAGTTATAACCATTAGAATAGTGAATTTTTGATCTGGTGGTGGCGCTATAGAGTTGGTCCCAGAGACTCCAAAATTGGTCAGATTACTAGACATTACCATCACTACAAGTGTGCCAAATTTCATAATTTTCTCATGTTCTGTTGATAGGGCTGCCATAGACTCCCAGTGGGGAAAAATAATAAATATAGCTGCAAGCAGCAATGCGGGGCCAAGCACCGAAGGCCACTGAAATAAGGAATAAATAATAATGAGAAAAATGAAATAAGAAATAATGAGAAAAATGTTTGGGTTGTAGTGTAGTGCGGAGCAAGAAGAGCAAAAACAGCAGAAATTGAATGTACTTGAAAAAAAGGTGGTTCAGAAGTAGAGGTGAGAATGAACTCAAAATGAACAGAATAAGAAATAAGAGGAAAAGGGAATCAAACTGACTCACTACACACAATTGTATAAAGTTGCACAACGCAGGATTTGAACCCACAACCTCCAGGTCCAGTGTCTATTTCTCATCTCATTGCACCACTGGGAAAGTGAATGTTTTCACAATTGCCAAAGCTTAGTAGTTTATGTGAAAATGGACTCAAAATGAAGAATTTTTATAAAACTGCACTGAATGTTATATTTAATAACTTTACTTTAGATCATTCTGCAGCTCATCATGCTGTAGCGCAATACAGAGCAGGAAGAGGAAAAACAGCAGAAAATGAACAAACATGAAACAGCTGGTTCATAATTACGGGCAAGAATGAACTCAGAATGTACAGAAGCTTAGATGAAAATGAACACAGCATGAACAAAAAGCATTTCTAATTTTCTATTTCTAATCCAAGAGGCAATAAAGGAATCAAAACACACAATTTCATAAAACCAGTCCACCCAGGATTCGATCCCTCTATCTTTGGATACAGTGCTCTTCAGGTATCTGGCTTTACACATTGAGCTACTTGAGGATGCACATTCAACAGGCTGTGGAAGAGAACTTTTAGTGTAAGAAAGAATTTACAAAAAAAAAAACATTACTTAGTATGTTAACCATATTAGCATGTTAAGCTAACTTAATGCTAATGAAGCTCATGGTTAACTTGATAACTGAAGAGCCACATTAAAAATAATGACAACTGGTTAGCATGCTAAGCAATTAGCATGCTAAGCTAACTAACATAAGACAACGAACACAAGCTAGGTCACATTCAGAGACGAATATCTCGGGAACGGTAGCGAATATCAAAAATCCGTTCAGTCATTTCTATGCGGCTCAGTCCAAAGATCATCTGAGCTGATTTTGGACAAAATTGGAACAAAATTTGTGGGAGGAGTAACGAAAAAACAATTTTTCATTTATTTCAATATGGCGGACAGGTACATTTAAGGAAAATGACAAATGACACATTGTTGGAATTGCCATTAGCCAGGGAATAAAAAGACATAAAGCATACACATTTTGGAAAGTGTTTTCAAAAGTTATAAGCATTTTTGCAAAAAAACATTATATCTGTGGAACAGTAGGTGGCGCTGTGTTGAAACTTCTCAGGTACCTTCAGGACCTTCTAAAGGTCATACGTACCAATGTTTGTGAAGATATGTCAAATTGTTTAAAAGATATTGCAATTTATGATAAAATTCAAAATGGTGGACACATGGTTCATCCGATGTTGACAAATTCCATATCTTCAGATTCGGCCATAGACAATGCATCGACACCAAGATCTTGATTTTCTAACAAAGTGTTCAAAAGATATTGGCCAAAATAGCCATTTTTTCAGATCTCATGACCTATAGGTGGCGCTGTTCCCAAATTTGGCATGGAACCTCAGATCATGGTTTTGATCAAGTGTACCAATTTTTGTTTCGATTTCTCAAAGTTTGGCTAGATACAGCCTCTATAGCAATTTCGGGTCAACCTCATTAACTTCATGACATCATAATTTTTGTTTTACCCATAGGGAAAAAAATTCTGTTCAGTCATTTCTATGTGGCTTGGTCCAAAGATCATGTGATCAAAGTTTGGACAAAATTGGACAAAATTTGAAGGAGGAGTAGCGAAAAAAATGAATACTGTACTTTTCAAAATGGCCACTAATGCAATGGACAAATCAGATGTACTAAATTAGATTTTTCTAGATCAAATGGTTCAAATGTTATAACCGTTAGAATGTTGAATTTTTGAACTGGTGGTGGCGCTATAGAGCTGGTTCTAGAGACTCCAAATTTGGTCCAATCACTTTTCATGAGCGTCTCTACAACTGTGCCAAATTTCATCATGTTCCGTTGATAGGGCTGCCATAGACTCCCATTGGGGAGGAATAATAAAAAGAAAACTAACGGATACAAGAGGGGCTACAGCACCTTTGGTGCTTGGCCCCTAATAATCAAAAAAAGATAAAAAAATACCCATTAAAATCAAAGCCTAGATACAGAAAGAGATCAGTGAATTAGACAAGCCCAATATGATTACAGGATCATCACAACAGCCAAAAAACCTGATCAACTTCATGTTGGCTTTTTCCTGCCATATCAAATGTGTTTTATAAACACTCAGTTACAGCAGCCAGAGAAAACTAATGTTAGAGTCAAGAGCCCAACTAAAGCAGACACTATGATGGTGACTGCAAACTTCAATAAATTTTTTTTTTCAATAAAACATCAACATCCATATCTGTTAATTCTCAACAAGAACTTCTGTACATGTATGAAAGAAATAATGTCAAACTGATTTGGAAACTGGTTTCTCACTCAGTGTGGCTGAAGTCAGCTATAGTTCTTGTGTTTCTGCTCGTCTCTTCTCTGTTTTTTTTTTTTTTTGGTCTTGTTTCTCTGTCCTTCAGTGATTCTGCTTATCAGGTGTTCATCAGTGTCTGAATTCACTCACTTCTTTAACTAACTCTGTCAAGTGGACTATATTAGTGAACTAATGTAGGGAATAGTGAATGAGGGTATAGAGTGTGATTTAGAACACAGCCTCTGAGTGTTGAATTTGAGCGATGTTAACTCACAGTATATTCCTGTAGGCTATTTTCTCAAAAATGACATATTACCCAGAATGCATTGTTTTCTACAGTATATTTCTGTTTTAATGGAAAATGTTTTGTTACTGTCAGAATTTGGCCGTTTTTCTACAGCAAGGTCTAACAGTGTACTGTTTACTAGTTCACTGTTAGCTATAATAAATAACTATTTTTTCATACCTCACGGAGAACTCCTAAGAACTACAATATACAGGTTCATAATTAATGTGAAAAATACATAATGTCAGTATTCTAAAGTGACGATCATGGTAACCCACTAGTAATGACTGAAGTATTACCAAATCCAATTCAAAACCTTACAAAAACCTTAAAAGTTGAATGTTAATTATAGACAACCTGTAAAGTATATATTTCCTAGTTATTCATTAATGACAGAACAGTATTCTAAAGTGTTACCAAATTGGCTCATTTTTATTAGCTATTGGCTTATTTTTGGCTCATGTTCTCAGAAGTGAATGTGTAAATATGAAATATTTTTTGTGACAAAGGAGTAGAGATAACTGATAATAAGCTGATATATTGGCCAAATACAAATGTTTATATAATATTTGAGAGCCTGATTACAAAAACAAAAATCTCTCCATTAAAAGCCATGTCCCAAGCACTTCAACATAAATCAAACATATAGGGTAGCCTACACTGTTAGACCTTGCTGTAGAAAAATGGTCAAATTCTTACAGTAACAAACCATTTTCCATTAAAACAGTAATATACTTGTAGCATATGCACACGTATCAGGATAATCAATAAACTTTGGAATGTTCAGAACGCTTTTAGCATGCTGGACTGGGTTGTAAAACCATCCCGGCTCCGAACAGTCTGCCATAAGATGAGCCCACTTGACACTTTTGTGGACCTGCGAGGGTAAACAGAAAACTCCAACTTCCTCACTTTGGTGACTTCAAAAGGAGCACCCCCCACAGAGACTGACCAGATCCACATTCCAACACCCCACACACACAGGGACACACAAAAACACACACACAGAAACACACAATCATACATTTTTGACTGTATATGTAAAATACAACTAGGCTGAAATATATCCATCATGTATTTTAGGGCCTATGCATGTTTCCTAGTGTTTAAATGAGTGTATTTGTGCTAGTGTGCATTTTAATGATAGAATTTGGTCTGTAAACCATAACTTCTTTTATATGCATTTCTGATGTATCGAGTTTGATCTCGTTTTAAAGCTCCGGACTCGAGGTGTCACATAGCTGACAAATGCATTTTTCTATGTGTTTAATGATCCTGTGAAGAACGGACTCCATCTCGAAATCCGATCTGATAGTCATTAAGTATGCAAATTCAGCTAGGAGACCAAACAAAGGAACTTTGCCCGCCAAATAGTGCTGCGCATCTATTGGTCGCTACAATTCAGGAGGTGTGTTAGCTTGGGTTTCCATAAAAACAACGACACACACCTTCTCCGCTCTCTTCTCTTGGTGTGTCTCCCGATTGTCTCACGAGCACCTCGTGCACGTCTCTCCTGGACGCCGCCGGTGACCACGCGCTGCCATCGCGCTCATCTTCGGGACCACTTCTTTGGACTCTCTCTCTCTCTCTCTCTTTCTCTCTCTCTTCGGTTAAGTTACTTAAGTTTAAACCTCTTTTGAAAACCCCGCCGGAGAAGCCCTCTCGGAAAGGACCAACCAAGCCAAGCGCATTGAAACTGCTACACACGGACTTGAACCAATAAGCAAGTATTATCATTTATCTGAAATTTGTCTAAACTGATTTCTGTGCTGGCTCTCTCAAAAAGGTTTAACTGTGTAATTTGCCATTCTTTGATCATCTTTCTTTCCCTGTCTTTTCTTCATTTTCACTCTTGTGTATATATATGTGTATACTTCTGTATATATTTTAGACGTATAATCTCTGTAGTCGTAGCTGCATATATTAAACAATTAATTCATGCTCGATTGTTCTGTTTGTTCTTTCAACTGAAGACCAAGTCACTTTAACGTTTTTTGATCGCTTTATGCTTTGATGCTATAATAGTTATTTTCATGGCCAGAGAATAACTCCGTTCATAATATTCTACGAGAAGCAACGGTTTGCTGGACGAACTGGTAGTTTCTCTAAATAATTATTGAACCTGAACTAATCATATATGTAATTAATTATAATTCGTTGTAATTGATTCACAATATATGTTTAATTCCCCGTTGGGTCGATATATGAATCATAATTTATTCATAAAGCTTTATGAATTATTATATTCATATTTCATCCATAGATTGATTAATAACTGTACGAACCGCTAAATCATTACATATTATTTTTGGTGGAGAATGCGGGCACGTTCTCCACCATTTGTAGCAAATTAGCTCAAAATAAATATGAATGATTAATCATAACTAGTTATAATTAATTATTAATATTTTAATCAGTTAATAAAATTAACTTAATGTAATAAAATTAATATTACAATCAATTAACCTGTTGTTCAATGAACACACAGTGTTAATTGTTTATTAATTCTAAGAAATGTTCATTTCCAGGTTATGGGAAATAACAATCTTATTCTACTAAAAGCCTGTAGTCAGGACCGACATGAATAGGGACTCCCGTATATGAGCGCAAAACACAGACAACCTTACGTGTGACATGAACAAGACTTTATTAACTAGACTAAACACTTAAACTACTCTAACATTCACACACATACATGCATACAGTTTACCAAGAGAGAGAGGGCTAAAGCAGAGTACAGGAAGCAAGAGGTTACAGCATTGTTGTACATTTCAGCAGATCAACAGCCTTGAGCAAACCATCAGTTTAGTTTTAACAGGCCCTTCTTTCAAAGGGGTAAGGATACTCAATGTATCCGATAATGAGACTAAGTTTGATACTTGCATGTCTCTCCAAGTTGAATTAAAACTGTCCTGATGCAATTTGTGGAGGCTCCCGTTGAATCTTTGCTGATATTGTCTTGATGAAAGAGAACCAGTTGGATTCAGAGGATCTTTGGTGAATGGAAGGTCTAGGCCGAGGCCTGGCACAAGCTTGGGGTTCCTTAGAAGCTTCTAGCTTCTTAAAGCGTCATCTTGATGTCAGCATTTGTCAGAAAAAAAAAGAAGAAGAGGAGGAAGAGCAGGAAGAGAGAGGTTTTATCTTGTGATCAGTGAATATAAGGGGTGAAGACGTCACACCCTCTTAAGGTGTCTGAGCCAATAAGGAGTTGCCTCCTCGGAGGGAAGTTTTACGAGTCTTTGTTCTGTAGCAAGATATTAGCATAAGACACTGGATTGGATGTTTGAGAGAAGAACCCTCTAGATTCTTATAATACTAATGTGTCACAGAGTTAGTAACATGTAACATAAATTACCAAATAGGAAATGAAATTTGGAGTCTGCATGCTGCCAATGTGATCTCAGTTAACTATACATTTGCAACTATGGAACATTAATACCAAAATAGTTCAAAAGAGAGAATTAATACATAGAATAAAGCCTATAAAAGGAAAGTCATGAGATGGGAAAATTGGATACATGTTTATACATTTCCCAAGTGGTTATATAGAGAATACATAGGATTAAGAGAGTTTATTTGTCCTTCTCAGGAAGGATGAGTCACTAGTCTCTACAGCATTCTTCTGGATCATAAAAGTACCATATAACTGTAACAGGACACCTAGTTGTGCCTGTGTGCTAGCTACACTTGGGATGCTGGTTGCAGTTTTAGGGGGATGAGTTCAGAGAACTTTGATAGTGAGATTGAGTTTATGGGTAATTCATTAAATACAATGAATAATTGTGTGGCTGATTGGTCCAGACGCTACATACTGTAGAAAACAATGCATTCTGGGTAATATTTGTCATTTTCGAGAAAATAGCCTACAAGAATATACTGTGAGTTAACATCGCTCAAAGTTGACACTCAGAGGCTGTGTTCTAAATCACACCCTATACCCTCATTCACTATTCCCTACATTAGTTCACTAATATAGTCCACTTGACAGAGTGAATGAAAAGAAGTGAGTGAATTCAGACACTGATGAACACCTGATAAGCAGAATCACTGAAGGACAGAGAAACAAGCATCCAGTAAAATGAGACGATCAGAAACACAAGAACTACAGACTTCAGCCACACTGAGTGTCAAACCAGTTCACAAACCTGTTTGACATTATTTCTTTCATACATGTACAGAAGTTCTTGTTGAGAATTAACAGATATGGATGTTGATGTTTTATTGAAAATAAAAATTTATTGAAGTTTGCAGTCACCATCGTAGTGACCAGTGTCTGCTTTAGTTGGGCTCTTGACTCTTTTACAGTGCTTTCTCTGGCTGCTGTAACTGAGTGTTTATAAAACATGTTTGATATGGCAAGAAAAAATGCGCTAAAAAACAGCTGCAGCATTATCTAGACACACACAGATATCAAAAATCAGCACATCAATCTCAGCAATGGTGACAATAAAGCTGCATAATTTATTCATTCTGCAGTGCATGCTGGGATTTTTCTACTATGCTGGCATCCAGCATGCATTGCAACATTAAACTTTTGGACGTCACCATTGTTGAGATTCATATTCTGATTGTTGATGTCTCTGCTGTGCAAGTTAAACAGGAGCTCAAAATATTTTATGCATTATAAGGACTTATATATTCTCCTAAATAACTGATTATTGAAACGTTGCTTGTTTGTACGCTGTTGAATCACGGATATAATACAATCAATAAAGATAAATTACCCATTAAATCAAAGACTACACACGAGTTCATTAACTCAACCAAACACATCCTATATGAGATTAATCATATTTATGTTGCCAGTTAACAAAAAGAAATCAATTGACACTGAATCACGTTTTATATTTTGGTGATTTATTTTGTTCAACACAATCAGTTGTTTGGAGTTTCTTTGTTGTGGTCTTAAAAAAAATATTAAATGAATAGTTTCACAAATAACCGGTGATCATTCACTTAACTAACATCAAAGATAGTAATACTCAAAATTCACCACACGGGGTCACTATAACAGCGTATAATCTCCAAACTCTGATTTCACAGGAATATTAAAACGAAAACTTTAGCAAACTAAAATAAAGTGTCAATTTTTACTAATTTTCTTAAATTGCAAATGTTAGGGCACACATCTAGGGTGAAACAATACACGTTAGAGCTATACAAACACGGTAGTGGCACTTCGGTAAAGTTGGTTTTATATTCACACATTCGGACATCCGTATTCAATAGCCTTGTTAATCACACAACATTGGACATTCACAAGTAAATATGCCATTAAAACAATACTTGCCTATTTTGATCGACTGTGAAAAATGTTGTAAGTTGACAATCGTTGGTTGTCAATATCATGTCGCTGCTTAAAATTCGCAAACATTAATTTATTGCACATTTATTGGAAAGTCTGAATTTATCAGAAGTCCGAATGTGCGAATATAAAACCAACTTTACCTAAGTGGTAGTGGCACCCTACACAAACACAAAACCCACCGTCAGCATTTATATTACATTAACTGAAATACCATTATATGAAAATCAAATATAACATGCTCATGATCTTATGCACATCATTCTCACACGTTACGCACATGAACATCACATTGAACACTTAAGCCCCGTGTATACTTCGGCCGTCCGCATTCGAGCACCGTCCGCATGATGTAATTTTCGTCATGCGGAGGGCTCGCGGCCGGCCGCACACCCTAGCCGCGTGCAGGCCAAATTTTGAGACCGCGCGGACAGTCCGCGTGCAACAGCGCATGCGCAAGCAGTATAGAAGAGTCCACTAGGTGGCAATACGCACAGTATTGAGCACAGTGTTCAGCCGTCAAAGAAGAGTGTGAAGAGTTTAAAAGACCGTTTTAAAAACAACACACTTGAAAAGAGAAAAACACAATGAAAAAAGCTGTACTGCGCATGTGACGAACGCGGTCATCCGCGCGCATCCGTGGTGTAGTATACTTTGAAAGACGCGCAGACGTGACTGCGCGTGTGACGCGTCCGGGCGCGGAAAATGAAGTATACCCGGGGCTTTACCGAATTCTGTTTTACAGAGAACTCGTAACACCCCTCACGTGCAATTGCACACAATCTTTGATCATCTCGAACCCTAACCGTAAAACACACGTTACATAAACAGGGTGAAATGAAGACTATTACATCAAATTAAATTTTTATCATCACATTCACTCACACAAATCATGGATTTTCCCCAGCACACTTAGCGCGTCATCATCAGCGGCCGCTCTCTTAAAGGGGAAGTACGTCTTTTTTGGGGGTTTATTTTCTAATACCACCCTGTTACATTTATACAACATAAACATAATATAACAACTTATATCTGCACAAAATGACACAAATGCACAACTTGAAAATGAATGAACTTGAATGAACAGTTATGTCAGAATGTGTAACTCCTCTTGTGGATGCTACATGCTGAAACAAGGCAAATAAACCCCAAACAAATCACAACTTTTTATAGAGTTCTCTCTATAATGTTAGACTATGTAATATGACAGTCCTAATCATAGTTATTAATGTTGTTCTTTGTGGTTTGAGCTGTATGCACTGAAGCTGAAGAGCTGATTGTAAACTGAAGCCCTTTATTAGCGGATTATTTAACTCAACAAAACATGTCCTAGATTAATAAGATATGTATACAAAATAAACATATTACAACTTGTATCTTCACAAAATGACATGAATGAACTTTAACTAAGTTATGTGCTGGTCAGAATGTGTAACTCTTGTGGTGAATGCGCTCTTCCTGTAAAATGAGGTGAAACATGCCAACTAAACCCAAAGAATTCAAAATGTTTTATTAAAATAATGTTCTCAATATCATGATATGTACAGTATATGACAATCTCAGTCATTACTAATGTTGTGCATTGCTGTTTGAGATGCATGCCCTGAAGCTAAAGATCACCAGTGCGCTTTATTATCACATTAATTCTTAACCCACCCGTCCCACCCACGAATTATGCCTATGGCTGTTTGTGGAGTTGTTTAATCATCCTCTGTTGAGAAAATTACCCCTGCCGCCAGAAAATTACAGATTGTTTTTAATTTAATTTTTAATAAAATACAGTTTATAACCATAATTTTACATTAAAAAGCTAAATAAAATACAGAAGATTTTATGTAAAATTATGGTTATAAACTGTATTTTATTAAAAATTAAATAGTTTATAACCATAATTTTACATTAAAAAGCTAAAGAAAATACAATAGATTTTATGTAAAATTATGGTTATAAACTGTATTTTATTAAAAAATAATAAAAAAAAAAATCCCGTAAAAAAGACGGTAATTTTCTGGCAGCAGTGGCGCCAGAAAAATACCTCAAATTAACGGAAAATAACTGTCTTATTAAATGTCTTAAAATAACCGCTATTTTCCGTTATTTTATGGTATTTTTCTGGCGCCCCTGCTGCCAGAAAATTACCGTTTTTTTTAAGGGATTTTCTTATTTAATTTTTAATAAAATACAGTTTACAACCATCATTTTACATTAAAAAGCTAAAGAAAATACAGAAGATTTTATGTAAAATAGTTTATAACCATGATTTTACATTGAAAAGCTAAAGAAAATACAGAAGATTTTACGTAAAATTATGGTTATAAATAGGGATGTCCAGATCCGATCACATGATCGGAAATCGGGCCCGATCACGTGGTTTCAGACTCGATCGGAATCGGACGTTACCTCCCGATCAGGACTCGGATATATATGTATTAGGGGTGCAACGGTTCTCTGTAAAAAAATCGAAACGTACGGTTCTCCACTTACGATTCGGTACGCACTTGCACCGCGGTCCATCTCGAATGACGACGCATCTATTGGTTAATATGGTTTGTTTAAAATAGCAACGTGGAAAACAGATAGTCTGCAGTTTCAGTTCAGAGTGTAAGAACCTTTTGAATAAGGGTGTCAAACTCAGAGATGGAGCTAAACTCTGCAGGACAGTGGCCCTACAGAAACTAAACACACCTGAACCAGCTAATCAATGTCTTCAGGATTGCTAGAAACTTCTAAGGCCGGTGTTCTGGAGTGGGTTGGAGCACTTTGCAGGACAGTGGTCCCACAGGAGCAGAGTTTGACACATGCTGTGGACTGAACTATATCTGCTTTCTTGAAGTTTCTTCTCAGCTTTTGATCCCTTGGGGTTTATCTTGAAAAGGCATCTGTCAAACAAACACCATGAGTAATGAAACAGACTCTACTATAGAACTCTTTTAATAAATTAACAGTAAAAATATCAGAATAGTGGAAAAGGACACAAAGCGTGTTTGTGGAGGGAATTTGCAAGAGCGACCGTGTGAATGCCAGAGGGTCTATGTCTACATTAACCCAGATACTTTTGCATATTTCTCTTTATGTTTTGGCCTTCCTTTCACACTGAGTCCTGAGAAAACATGATAATTTCTTACGTTTAACAGCATGCGCAGGAAGATGATTTAAGAGTCTTCCGACATCTCAGTGTGAAAGAGAAACTTTTGGAAAATGCTGGAACAATAATGTGGTCTAAGAACATCTCAAAATTAAAACAAAGTTTTCAAATGTGTCCGGATTAATGTAGATAAAGAGAGTAGATAGATGATGTAGAGAGAGAGTTTCAACTGTTTTGATGTATGAAATTAACTGCTGCTTTCGTAACTCTGCAAGAGCTCCAGCGTTGCTCCTTGGCCTATATTTCAGTCTAGACTTAAGTTTTATGTAACAGAATTACATTCAAATTTTCCATCCATTTGGATTACATAGTTTTATGTAGCGAATTAACTAAAAGGGGAAATATTAATAATTATTAATAACTCAATATGATTTATTAATTATGATTAATTATGAATATGTAAATCTGTTAATCAGATTTACTGGATATAGCTACATTAATCTTAATATTACAATCAATTAACCTGTTGTCCAGGGAACACTTAGTGTTGATTGTTTAATAATTCTAAGAAATGTTCATTTCCAGGTTATGGAAAAATAACATTCTTATCGCACCGTGCTACTTAGAGCATAGGTTCGGGGTCTATATCACTTAAGAGGCAATTCATTAGCAGATGGAGTCAGAACCAAACATGTATTGTGCACAATCTTTATTAACTAACTCACAAACACATAACTAAACTAACAAACACATAACATAACATACACAAAGGGTCACACACATATGTAGGTCAGAATGAGTAATGATGGAGTTGAACCGGAAGAGATACTGTTACTAGAGCTATAGGAAAAAGTCAAAGACCATCTGGAAAGGACTCATCAGTTTCTTTTAGCAATAGCAAAGGTAAGTCTTACAAATCAATACTAAATCACTGTTTAGCATTAAAATGTACAATACTTGCAAGATGCCTTTAGGCTGAGGAGCGTCAGATCGGCAGGTCGAGGAGAGATCTTGAGGATTTCGTCTGAAGTTGGTGCCAGTCTTTCTGTGTTGGATGTTGAGCACATGGCTGGTTTATAGGCAGAGGCCAGCAGGCCTAGGCCTGAAGCGGCCTTCGGCCAAGAGGGTTCTGTTCGGTTGTCCACGAGGCAAGGAAAAAAGAGAGGGAGTGGCACTGTTCGCTGGTTTTTAACCTCTGGTCAAAGTCACACCTCTCAGTTGTTGACCGGACCAATGAAGATGTTGTAATTCCAGGTGGCAACACCCCTCCTGTCAGGGCTTTTACAACCCAGAAAGATTAACAAGCTGAGTTCTTGAATAAGAACTATTAAAGATTCTTGTAATACTGATGTGTTGCACTGGTATGGACATACCGCATACACAAGCATTTAAATCTTCCTGCTACGAACGTATAGACACTAAACATGGCATGATTGAAGTTACCTTAAATGTCATATAACTTAAAAATCATAAAACATGTAAATACAATGACTGCAATACAACACAGTAATAATAGATATCATTTCCTGGGAATATGCCTGTTCATTTATAGAGTTAATGCAGTAACGTCTTTGTTCTGTGTGGAAAATGCAGGGAAGATGCAGATTTCCTGTGTCTCTTCTCTGCTCTCAATGTGGCAGCACATTCCTCAGTACAATAAACTTCTCGGGGGATGGGGACAGTCAAATCCCAGAGTGAGCTTAAAACTATTGGTGAACTAACAAATAATTGTGTCTGATTTGTCTCAGTCATTACATTTACATAAACTAATAAACTTAATGTGTTTCATATTTGTAAGTCATATGTAAATGAAATAGGTAAGATATATCTAATAATATGCAGAAAAATGCCCAGGTTATGTAACAATGCTTAGTGTTCATGTGTTTGCGCACTACTGAGTTAAAGTATTGAAAGCAGTGTCAGAGTTAATGAGATAATTAAGTTATTAATTGAGTGATGATTTACCATTATTGGAAACACCTGATGATAACAAGCAGAATCACCAAAGGAGAAAATCACATTTTTTTAGCCACCATCATGGAGATGAGTGTTTGCTTTAGTTGAGCTCTTGACCCTTGACTATTTCATATTATATTTTTTTGGGCTGTTGTAACAACTAGTCAAGAAAAGAGAAAAGATGGTCAGGTGGTGTTGGTTATGTTTTCATAATCATTATTTGATCTGAATCTCTGAGTTAGATTTACATTATTGATTACAGCAGCACTGTGATTCTACAGCAGAAGATCAGCTTTATCAATATAATCTGAATGATTTCACAAAAGTTGGACTGATTTAAAAAAAAAAAAAAAAAAGCACTTTCATTTAGAGACATAGACATCAAGAATCAGCCTGTGACCATCAAAAAGCATGTTGCAGTGCATTCTGGGAGCCACCAATCAAAATTCATCCATGGCTCCCATCATGCATTGCTGCATGAATAAATTATGAGCTGAATTGTCTTAGTAATTTCCTTTATTGTCACTATTTTTTTCTGTTTTTATGTGACTTTTTAGTAGCTTGTTTTCTAATGTTCAGAGTTGATCTGTTTATCAGAATATGTTGCTTGTCACCATCGTTGAGATTCACAGGCTGATTCGTGATGTCTGTGTGTGCCTAAAATAAAGATTTTTTTCATATATATTTAGAACAACTTTTGTGAAATCTTTTGTATTATATTGATAAAGCTGATCTTCTGCTGTAGAATCACAGATCAGACAATGTTTTTTGACAGTATTTTTCAGTTTTTAAACGGACATTTTCTGGCGCCCCTGCTGCCAGAAAATTACTGTTTTTTTAGGGGATTTTTTTTTTACAGTGTATATACACAAATTAATCATAGTATTACCACTTATAATTGCACGAAACAAAAGGCTGTGATTGCACAAGCAGTTATGAAGGTGTAACTCAGTTGTGGATGTGCCCTTCCGATAACGCACTGAAACACGGGCATACAATAATTTTATGTAGTCTGCAGATGACTTAACTGTATTTTCCTTGTCAGAGTGATTCCAATCATATTTTATATATTTCATTATTTGAGAGTGCATCAAGTTGTTTTTGACTGATTTCTTTTTTCTCTCTTCACTCGTCTGTTACGGTATGGTGGTGTAGAGATGAGGCAGATACGGATTTCCACAATAACATAGAACTTTAATCAAACAAAGGCAAGGAGAAACCAAACATACGCTTAACACAAACAGAGAACGGACAAGGAGTGCAGGGAGTGAGTGCAATGTATAGGAGTGCTGACAATAGAGTCCAGGTGCAGGTGATCCGTGATGATGGGGAGCTGACGAGGGAAGTGAGTGCAGGTGATGAAACAGGAGGATCATGGGATATGGAGTCCAGGGGAACAAGGGATCTGTAACATCGTCTGTCTCTGTACATTTATTTCTGCTTTTCTGCAACACCCTCCGTAAAAGATGATGAAGAAAATCACACTGAGATCATTTATCACTCAATAGATTCTGAGAAGATTAGCTTATACTTCCTGTTGCTGTTTTCAAATATTAATATAGTATTGTCATTTTTTCATAGTCCAGTAACTGATAAAACAACATTTTAATCTCGATGAATTCTGTGTTTCAGGGGTTTCTAGTGCTGATTGGGGTGTGAGTTACAGTCCTTCACACATCTGTGCACTAAAGAACTCATCAGTGATAATGAACTGCACTTATACGTACCCTACTGGATATAAGATCAAGAAACTGTTCTGGATCAAAACACTTGTAATAAATAATGTAGATCCTCCAGATCTGTCTGAGGACCCTGAATACAGTCAGAGGCTTCAGTATCTGGGAGATAAACAGCAGAACTGCACCATCAGACTGAGTCATGTGACACTGAAGGATTCACACGAGTACTATTTCAGATTCATCACTGATAAAGACAAATGGCTTGGTAAACCAGGAGTGACTCTTACTGTCACAGGTGACTTTCATGAGGTTTCTCTCTTTTTCTGTGCATTATGTTGAATAATAATCAGTGTATGACAGCAGCACTAGATATAATGTGTGTGTTGTGTTCAGATCTTCAGGTGGAGTCTCCTGAGAGAGTGACAGAGGGAGATTCAGTCCGTCTGACATGTAAAAGCAGCTGCACTCTGACTGACAGAGCAACATTCATCTGGTACAGAAACTCACAGCCATTAACTGAGAGAAGAGACAGAAACAATGAACTCCTGCTGCAGTCAGTCAGAAGAGAGGATGCAGGCAGATATAGCTGTGCTGTACACGGACACAATCACATCTCTCCTGCTGTTCAGCTCAATGTCATGTGTGAGTATGATAAGTAATACAATGACATGTTAATACAAATGTTGTAAAGACCTTTAAAAATGCAGCATTTCAGAAATATTAAAAATCCATATAAGCTAAATAAATTTATATATGAGTGTAATTGTAACTGTAAAATATTGTAAAAATGTTACAAAAAAAATTGCTAATAGGTTATTTCCTGTACTATATACAGGGAAAAAGATCTTACCAGACATTTAATGTAATTTTTACAGTACAACAAACCGAATTAGAAATACAGGACTGAATGTAATTGTTAATTTAATAACAAGTGATATAATTAAGAATATATCATTACTGTTTAGCTAAATGGGAAGTTCAGCATTTAAAGTATGCCATAATGTAGGGCTGCATGATATGGCCCCAAAAAAATATCATATCTCTGTATTTTTGGGCTGAATGGTGATGTATAGTCTCAGTATTTTGTACATGTTTCTATTTGAATGAAACAAATCTTTATTTATTTAAAACATGTTATTTCACATCCTGCCCAATATTGTGCTACAAACAATGTTCATATTGAAGGCTATGAAAACAAACAATGTAACCGTGTAGTCTATATGCTATTCGGTTGTTAAGTCTGATGTCATGCGGCAGCGCTTCCGGGTCCAAACGCTCTATCTCATACCACAAGAAAACAACAAATGGTGCTAATATACACACACAGTGTGGTGTAATACTACAAAACATTATAATTATAACCTTTATCTCCATACCAATATTCCAGATGGCCAGACAGTGATTCATCTTTTATAAATCGTCAAAATATTAATGTCTGTGACGCTGTGAGCATGGAGACTGTTGTGTAGACTGTAAGTATTTAAAATATTTAAAGCTGCAGTCCGCAACTTTTTTTGGTTAAAAATTATCCAAAATCAACTTCTGAACAAGTACATAACCAGCCAGTGTTCAAAACTATCAAATTATCTTGTCTCGATTCACAACGGTAAGCTTTTAATAATGTTTTATAATAAGAGCGACATGGCGGATTTCCGCGGGAAATTCAAGCATGCAGCAGTTCCTCTGTGCATCATTACGTCACGTCCGTAAACAAAGGAAGGAGTCCCGTCCAGGCTAGTTGGTTTTATCATGTGAGGAAGCTGCCGGTAGTGGCACATTTATAGCTTTTTCTCACAGCAGCTGAAAAAATTAAACTTATCACTTTGATGGTGGATTGTAATTCAGAAAGGTCCAAATGACAATCATCAGTGACAACTGGAGATTCAGCCGTAGACAAAAAGCAAAAGACTTTGGACTGGAGTGGCTACAGAAATTGAAATCTACAGGTAACGCTAATACACACTAAATACACAGTCACGCAGTGCTGATGTTGTTAACAATAACAATTTGAGAACAATATAACCGTAATAATAATTTGCACGGTTTGGTGTGATCAGAGCTAAGCGATCGTTAGATTTAATCATCATTGGCAGTGCGATTTATTGTAGGCCTAATGCTTTTTCCCTCAGTTGGTCAGAACAAAAGTGGCAGAAATGTTACTTACTTGTTCAGATGATATTTTCCAGTGAAAATTCTTATATTGGTCATACTTTCAAGAAGTAGAATCTGTGATTCTGAAGTTCAGTATCCACACCGGTGTGGTGACTGACAGCAAACATTAGATTAATTCGCGCTGACGAGCTGTGCCGAGGCACAACGCACATACAGATAACTGTTCCACATATGACTGCAATTGCATGTTTCAAACAGAGATGGCGACAAAGAAGAAAAACTGCGGACAGCAGCTTTAACTTTTTAAAATGTTTGATGTTTAATATGAATAAATAGCGCTCATAAACGGCCGCCGATGGCATTTGCAAGTGAAACGAGTTGAGGCTTGGACCCAGAAACGGCGTTCCTTATGTCACGACTTAACAAGCGGATAGCTATTTTGTGCAAAAAAGGGGTCAAATCACATTAGGCCTACATTCTAACATTGTAACATTACAATCTAAAACAAAATAATGCTTTATAAAGCAGAAGTTAAATTCACTAAACTAAAAATGAAAATAAATAAAAGCAAAAGCACAGAATAATTATTAGGTTATTTTGTTTACCCTACAATAGTCACTTTACAGTTACTGCCATCATAAAAATACACTTAGCTGTAGGTTCAAAATTCTACATATGGCACATTTATGTTCACCAACAACAAGAACAAATATTCAACAATTTTAGCAAAATGTATATTTTATTGTACTCTTATTCAATTGAGCTCCGCCTCGTTCACGGAAGTTTGTGCTTGCATAAATATCATCCACTCCTGAGAGCAAAATGGAAATATTTTCCAGACTTTCTAACATTTACAGAAGGAAGTCTATGGCTGCGTTCCACTCCACTTTTAGACATGCACCCGTGAACTTCCCTAAGCACTTCCCCTCGGGGGAATCAGCTCCAGACTCTGCTCCAGCGCCCGAGTCAGCTCCAGCCTATGAGCCCTGAACCTCCCAAAGAAATTTGGATTCACGAGGCACCTGACCTGCCGTGGATCCACGAGGCACCTGACCTGGCGTGCTGTCCCACGGCTCCTGACCCGCCATGGCATCCCAAGGCTCCTGACCCGTTGTGGATTCACAAGGCATCTTGCCCGCCATGGCATCTTACGGCTCTTGACCCGCCGTGGATCCACGAGGCACCTGACCCTCCGTGGCGTCCCACAGCTCCTGACCCGTTGTGTATTCACGAGGCATCTGACCCGCTGTGGATCCACGAGGCACCTGACCCGCCGTGGAAGTTCGTTCCTGCATCCTCTCTTGCTTGCAACTACCTGTAACAGTCTGTAAATACTACCTAGTCTGTAATGTCAAATTTACTTTGATTGTTAGTGTTTTTGTATTTTTCTGTGTTAGATCCTCCAAAGAGTGTCTCAGTGTCCATCAGTCCATCTGGTGAAATAGTGTCAGGAGATTCAGTGACTCTGATGTGCAGCAGTGATTCAAACCCTCCTGCTTTGTACTTCAGCTGGTTTAAAGGAAGAACGTTTGTAGGATCTGGAAGAATCTTCAGAATCTCAAAGATCAGCTCTGATGACAGTGGAGAATACAAGTGCAGATCCATCAATGAACATGGAGAGAAATACTCTGATAATGTGACTTTAAACGTCATGTGTGAGTTAATGATCATCTGCACATTGTTCACATATAAATTTAAAATTGTCTAATATTTATTTACTTATTTATGTATTTATATATTTATTTATCTGTTTTAGATCCTCCCAGGAACGTCTCAGCGTTAATAACTGGATCTGGTGAAATAGTGTCAGGAGATTCAGTGACTCTGATCTGCAGCAGTGATTCAAACCCTCCTGCTCTGAACTTCAGCTGGTTTAAAGGAGGAAAGTTTGTAGGATCTGGAAGAATCTTCAGCATCTCAAAGATCAGCTCTGATGACAGTGGAGAATACAAGTGCAGATCCATCAATGAACATGGAGAGAAATACTCTGATGCTGTGACTTTAAATGTCATGTGTGAGTTAATGATCATCTGCACATTGTTCACATATAAATTCACAATTTTCTGATATTTATTTATTTATTTATTTATTTATTTATTTATTTATTTATCTGTTTTAGATCCTCCCAGGAACATCTCAGTGTTGATAAATGGATCTGGTGAAATAGTGTCAGGAGATTCAGTGACTCTGATCTGCAGCAGTGATTCAAACCCTCCTGCAGAAATCAGCTGGTTTAAAGGAGGAAAGTTTGTAGGATCTGGAAGAATCTTCAACATCTCAAAGATCAGCTCTGATGACAGTGGAGAATACAAGTGCAGATCCATCAATGAACATGGAGAGAAATACTCTGATAATGTGACTTTAAACGTCATGTGTGAGTTAATGATCATCTGCACATTGTTCACATATGAATTCAAAATTTTCTGATATTTATTTATTTATTTATTTATCTATCTGTTTTAGATCCTCCCAGGAACGTCTCAGCGTTAATAACTGGATCTGGTGAAATAGTGTCAGGAGATTCAGTGACTCTGATCTGCAGCAGTGATTCAAACCCTCCTGCTCTGAACTTCAGCTGGTTTAAAGGAGAAAAGTTTGTAGGATCTGGAAGAATCTTCAGCATCTCAAAGATCAGCTCTGATGACAGTGGAGAATACAAGTGCAGATCCATCAACGAACATGGAGAGAAATACTCTGATGTTGTGACTTTAAACATCATGTGTGAGTTATCTGAACATTGTTCACATATAAATTCATAATTTTATATTTATTTATTTACTTATTTATTTTTGTCTCTTTTAGACCCTCCCAGGAGCGTCTCAGTGTCCATCAGTCCATCTGGTGAAATAGTGTCAGGAGATTCAGTGACTCTGATCTGCAGCAGTGATTCAAACCCTCCTGCTCTGAACTTCAGCTGGTTTAAAGGAGGAAAGTTTGTAGGATCTGGAAGAATCTTCAGCATCTTAAAGATCAGCTCTGATGACAGTGGAGAATACAAGTGCAGATCCATCAATGAACATGGAGAGAAATACTCTGATAATGTGACTTTAAACGTCATGTGTGAGTTAATGATCATCTGCACATTGTTCACATATAAATTCAAAATTGTCTAATAAATATTTGTTTATTTATTTATTTATCTGTTTTAGATCCTCCTAGGAACGTGTTAGTGTTGATAAACGGATCTGGTGAAATAGTGTCAGGAGATTCAGTGACTCTGATCTGCAGCAGTGATTCAAACCCTCCTGCTCTGAACTTCAGCTGGTTTAAAGGAGGAACGTTTGTAGGATCTGGAAGAATCTACAGCATCTCAAAGATCAGCTCTGATGACAGTGGAGAATACAAGTGCAGATCCATCAATGAACATGGAGAGAAATACTCTGATAATGTGACTTTAAACGTCATGTGTGAGTTAATGATTATCTGCACATTGTTCACATATAAATTCAAAATTTTCTAATATTTATTTACTTATTTATGTATTTATTTATCTGTTTTAGATCCTCCCAGGAACGTCTCAGCGTTAATAACTGGATCTGGTGAAATAGTGTCAGGAGATTCAGTGACTCTGATCTGCAGCAGTGATTCAAACCCTCCTGCAGAAATCAGCTGGTTTAAAGGAGGAACGTTTGTAGGATCTGGAAGAATCTACAACATCTCAAAGATCAGCTCTGATGACAGTGGAGAATACAAGTGCAGATCCATCAATGAACATGGAGAGAAACACTCTGATGCTGTGACTTTAAACATCATGTGTGAGTTATCTGAACATTGTTCACATATAAATTCACAATTTTATATTTATTTACTTATTTATTTTTGTCTCTTTTAGACCCTCCCAGGAGCATCTCAGTGTCCATCAGTCCATCTGGTGAAATAGTGTCAGGAGATTCAGTGACTCTGATCTGCAGCAGTGATTCAAACCCTCCTGCACAAATCAGCTGGTTTAAAGGAGGAACGTTTGTAGGATCTGGAAGAATCTACAGCATCTCAAAGATCAGCTCTGATGACAGTGGAGAATACAAGTGCAGATCCATCAATAAACATGGACAGAAATACTCTGATGCTGTGACTTTAAACATCATGTGTGAGTTAATGATCACCTGAACATTGTTCACATATAAATTCACAATTTTATAATATTTATTTATTTATGTGGCCTCTTACCCTTCAATATTATGTATGGAAATAATACACAGCCACAACATCTAAAGCAAAGGGGTTCTTTTATTCCTGACTGGGCCTAAAAAGGGCCACAGCATTAATGTATTCTTTGTTCAGGGCAAAATAAACAGTTTTAGAAAATCCAATTAAAGTTAAAGTTGGCTTATATAATCCAAAAAATCTAACAAAACCACCCCACTTGACTCCAATGGATACCAAAAAAGAGCAGTAAGTACTAGAAAAATTCTAAAACATGAAATGGGTTCTTTACATCGATAACCCCTATTCAAAACACCAGATCACCAGTCCAATTTCACTGGAAATAGTGCAAACAATGTTAAAAAAAAAAACATTACAGGTGTGCAAAACAATGGTAGTGGACTACACGTGCCTAAATGAAACAAATAGAACACAGAATAAATGAGAAAACAGCACATTTTACCACATTAATACATCACACATATTATCTCTCACACTTTAACCCCCTTTGTATAAATGAATCTGTAACCAAAGACAACAGTATGCACTCAATACAGAATACAAAGCTTTTTATGTCTTAAACTTACATACTTTATATTAATAAAATGAGCAAAACTCACTTTTTGAGTCACAGAATAAGCTCACGTGGTAACTGGCACACGTGTGATCACATATATCGTTGCTCTCCCCTCTAACACAGCATAAAGGGCAAAAATTACTGTATGTTCAGCTAAGAAATAAACAGCGCTATTTAACATTTTAACAACTTTCACAAGAGTTTATATACCCGTTTATATACAGGTTGATATAAAACTGGAAGTTTCCTCTCTTTGATAGTTTTATCAACTATTTCTTCCTCTTTTAACTCCCGTTTTGAACTGCGCGTTCTCTCAGTCTGACGTGCACTCCTCTCTGACGCATACACAAACTCTTAAAGGGGACAGCACACATACTTGAGTCGGAGCAAACATAAAGGTGATCCGCCAGGGGGGGAATTAATCAAATAGCAAATATTATTCTTGCCCCAGTTACATTCATTCATCTATCTATCTATCTATCTATCTATCTATCTATCTATCTATCTATCTATCTATCTATCTATCTATCTATCTATCTATCTATCTATCTATCTATCTATCTATCTATCTATCTATCTATCTATCTATCTATCTATCTATCTATCTATTTATCTGTTTTAGATACTCCCAGGAACACCACAGTGTTGATAAATGGATCTGGTGAAATAGTGTCAGGAGATTCAGTGACTCTGATCTGCAGCAGTGATTCAAACCCTCCTGCAGAAATCAGCTGGTTTAAAGGAGGAACGTTTGTAGGATCTGGAAGAATCTTCAGCATCTCAAAGATCAGATCTGATGACAGTGGAGAATACAAGTGCAGATCCAGAAACAAACATGGAGAGAAATACTCTGATGCTGTGACTTTAAACGTCATGTGTGAGTTTTATGAATCAAATTTTGTATTTTAACCACATAAACCTGTTTACTTCCTTATTTGTCATTATATGTTGTCTTATCTAGTCCTGTTAAACTTTAGTGTGTGTTTTTTTCTGTATTTCAGCCATCAGATGTTTCTCGTCTGTAGCTGTTGCTGCTGATGTTACTGTTGGTGTTTTACTCGGTGGAGCATCAGGTGCTTTCGTCATGTACATTTGGTAAGATGTTCCTTTAAAATATTTACTTTGTATGTATGAAGTTTAATTTATTACACTCAAGTTAAGTCAGCGGTGTCCAGTCCTGCTCCTGGAGGATCCCCAAAACACACTGAACAGCTAATCAAAGTCAGGGATGGGCAGTATTTATGATACATGTATTTCAAATATGTATTTCAAATACAAAATAGTATTTTGTAATTTGTATTTGATTGGGTTGATGAAAATAGCTTCGTATTTTGTATCAAAATACTTTAGTGTTTTGTATTTTTGTAATACTGTAAAATACTTTGTAAGGAGTCTACATGATGACATCATAAAATTGGTTTAGTTTTGGTAGCCTAGGCTAAATAGTTTACCAATTTACATATTGTTCCTGAAAACTATTGTACCGAGCGGCAGCCCCCTATATTTATGATTAACAATCAATTGATTAATTAGTTAGAAACTAGTTGCCATGAATACAGGAGCCATCAGTTGTCTTATAATTGACTTGTTTGTCATTGAGTCAGTGTTGCTGATGCAAAGTAGGTCCTTCGTTACCAAACATCAAGTAACTAAATTAGGATACAATTATGAGTCATTCGCAAACATTAAACTGTTGGTTACTTTACAGGGGTGGTTCAGTGTTTTTTTTTCTAGGCTTGATTGTATTTTTGGGGCACAGTTTAGCATGTCTTAATGCTTCGTTTTTTTGAAAACACTGTATTTTTCATATATTTTAGCTTTATTCTACACCTTTGTTTCCACTGTCATATGAACGGCTCGTTTGACTTTCTGCTTCTATGAAGCCGCTCCCTCCGAAATACGCAATGTGCTCAGATTGGTTAGCAGGTTGGTAGCTGGCCCAGTGTATCATGATTCGCTGAAGCGCCCGGAAATGCCACACCCCTTATTCGTTGCTTCGGTGGAAATGTAAATAATGGCATCTATACCGCTGTATCAAATTGAGCCGAATCAGACTCAGATGAAGAGGGTCAAGCAGAATCTCTGCAATCGCGGCTTTTAAAGGACGTTTATGAATGGTACTTATTTTTTTTTTTATTTGTGTCAAAGTGTTTAGATGCTGTCACTGCTGTTTGTTAGCTTTCAATATACAGTTTTATCCTAATTAAAGCTTTACTGTAGCCAAATACATGACTGAGTAGTAGCATTTTTGTAAAGGTATTGTTTAATTTATAGCATGAACAACTGTTTGTCTATGAACATAGACGTTTGTTGTTGAAGTATGCACTACAATTTAGCTAACTGGCTAGTGAAGCAAAAACGAGTTGCTCTTTGTTTATGTCCTTGATGCAACCAAAAATAGCGACAGAACTATACCTTTAAAAGACATGTACAAACAATAAAACATACTTACAGTTTGAAGCCAATAAACAGCAGCTTCTGCTTTTAAAGTGTGAACTGCTTCTTTCAGTAAAAGCCTTTGTGCAAATCCAGCATTGAACTCGTGTAGATTCTGGAAGTGTCTTAAGCGCCGTATCCAGTGTAGAAAATATCACAGATTATAATGGGTTCTATTATCTTTTTCCGGTGTACACAACTCTTCCGTTTCCACATGCTGCGCTACATGGCCTCGCCCACTTTGTTCCCGGGGGCGTGTTTTGCAGGGTTTATGATGTCACCAACCCCGGAAAGAAGCTTGTTGTAGTCCAAACTGGTTGTTTTTGTAGGCATTAAACTGCCATAACTTTAAAAGACAATATCTCCGTTTACATTGAACTTTCAGCGCTGTAACTTTGCAGATACTGTTTATGCTCAAGCAGCAACATTACACACTAACTAAAGTTAAAAAAGTGAAATCGCATTGAACCACCCCTTTAAAACTAAACATCTGGGAGATCACAGGGATATGTGAATATTTGATCTGTTAAAGCCACAATATATAAATTTTCGCCACTAGAGGTCGCTTATTCAAAACTAAAGCATAGCCCGATGACACCTTGGCCGTTTCTCAATATGCGTACTTGTCTGTACTTGTGTTGTTGTGTACTTGTGAAACGTCATCAGTCGCTGTCCAAGTACTGTTCCAATTCAAAGTTCGCATCTAGCCAAGTTCAGTTCAAATCCCCGGATGTGTTCTTGATCCGCCCCTTTTATCGAGGATGCATCGAGAGGTGACTTGTGCAGACTTGAGACAGCCAGGTATCCCAGAATGCATCTCGCACTAACCAGCAAGCGTCAATAGTAAAGGAGAAAGCCCGCATAATTTACTGTTATTATGTCATGATATGTAGTTTTAAGAGTTTTTCAGGCGAGAATGTGCTGGTTTAAAGCTCAAATTTGTGGTTTATTGATAAAGATTGCGCCTTTCTGACAATTTGATCTGACGTTGTCAGAGTTGTGAGATCCAGGCGATCACCGGACGCTCAGCGCTCATGTACCCAGCCGAGAGCAGCCTTACCTCGGCTAGTCCTTCTGACTTTTGCCGCTGGCTCCGTTTTGGCTGAGGGCAACATGACGTTTCATAACTTTATATATGGCTATTTAACTTTTGTATACTAAAGCGCTGATTTTGTACACTTGACTGAATTGTTTGCTTTATTTCTTATTGTATATTCTTACCTTTTATAATGGCTATTATTGATCATTAAAACTGACATAAAACAAATAGGTTTTGTTTTATGTTATAGCCTATTTCATTTTATTACAGTGAAGTTAATCAGAGTATGCACAAATAGTATTACATTAAATATTTTTGAAATATATACGAAAAGAGGCAGGGTTGTTTAATACTGTATTTCGTTTTGTTATAAATATATATGCAGATATTGCAGATAATCAATCACTCGTTGCCTGAGACTATTAATATGTTTTTGTTTGTTTTTTTAAATAAAACGAAAAGAGGCAGAGTGGTGTTTTATAACAAATTTCGTTCTATTGTTGGCTAAAATATACATAAAGAGATAACCGGAGAAGCCAGAGCGAGCTGAGTGACATTATCAAGAACGCTGCTGTTCCATTTGCAGAATCCAGAGGTGGAGATTCCAGGGGTCAGAAAGTAAAAGTCCTGCCATATTTTTATTCCACCCACTGAAGCATTAATGAGATAATTAAGTGATAAATTGAGAGATGATTGAGCATTATTGAAGACACCTGATGATAACAAGCAGAATCACCAAAGGAGAAAATCACTATTTTTAAGTTACCATCATCGAGGTCAGGGTTTGTTTTAGTTGAGCTCTTGACCCTTGCCTTTTTAGTATTAGATTTTGTTTGGGCAGTTTTAACTGCATTAAAACCAACCAGACAAGCAAAGTTAAAAGATGATCAGGTGTTGTTGGTTAAGTTTTCTCAAAATCATTATTTGATCTGAATCACTGAGCTCATTTAGAGCCCAATCTCTGAGTTTTACATTATTGATTACAGCAGCACTGTGATTCTGCAGAAGATCAGCTTATACAATACAGAATTTTTTTTTTTTTTTTTTTAAAGTTGTCCTTATCACAAAAAAAAAAAAAAAAATTATTTTAGGCACACACAGACATCAAGTATCAGCCTGTGAATCTCAACAACGGTGACAAGCAACATATTCTGATCAACAGATCAACTCTGAACATTAGAAAACAAGCTACTAAAAAGTCACAGAAAAACAGCAAAATTTTAATAGTGAGAATAAATGAAATTACTAAGACAATTAAGCTCATAATTTATTCATGCAGCAATGCATGATGGGAGCCATGGATGAATTTTGATTGGTGGCTCCCAGAATGCACTGCAACATGCTTTATGATGGCCACCACTGTTGAGATTCACAGGATGATTCTTGATGTCTGTGTGTTTAAATGAGCTGTGCTTTTTTTTTTTTTTTAAATCAGAACTCTTACAATACTTTTTTTTTTAAGCTGATCTTGTGCTGTAGAATCACAGTTCTGCTGTAATCAATAATGTAAATCTAACTCAGAGATGGAGCTCTAAATGAGTTCAGTGATTCAGATCAAATAATGTTTGTGTAAAAACATAACCAACAACACCTGATCATCTCTTAACTTTGCTTGTCTGTTTGGTTTTAATGCAGTTAAAACTGCCCAAACAAAATCTAATATTAAAAAGTCAAGGATCAAGAGCTCAACTAAAACAAACCCTGACCTCGATGATGGTAACTTAAAAATTGCGATTTTCTCCTTTGGTGATTCTGCTTGTTATCATCAGGTGTCTTCAATAATGCTCAATCATCACTCAATTAATCACTTATTTATCTCATTAATGCTTCAGTGGGTGGAATAAAAATATGGCAGGACTTTTACTTTCTGACCCCTGGAATCTCCACCTCTGGCAGAATCACCGGACTTCTGTTCTCCCGTCCACGGGAGTTCGTTCTCCTGAGTCGAACTTGCCAAGTCCTAACTACCAAGTACGCGAGTCTGAAGTTTGCGAACTTGGTTTTGAGAAATGGCCCTTGATTTGGAGGTGGAGGTGTTGTCTTTACGTATGGAAGCCCGTTTCCGCCACAAAAAAAAAAAAAAAAAAAAAAAGATTAGTTGCGATTTTTTATCTCAGAATTCTGACTTTTTTTTCTCGCAATTTCTACTTTATATCTCAGAATTGTGACTTTATAACTCGCAATTGCGACTTTATGGCGGCAAACCATATTAGAGGAGCAAATTCACAACTTATAAGCAGCCCCTATGAACACGTTAAGCTTTTTCCTTGAAAATAAAACAAGCGCTTAATGTATAAAGATACTGATATTAAATGACCAATAAAGATTATGCAGACAAGCAGGTCAGGCCGAATATAAAGGCAATGCGCTTTCAATGTTTAGCGTTATAGAAAACCGTTATAAACGCTTAACATAAAAATATTGTCCTTCCACTTTGTTTACGTTGCCGTTGTCTCGGCAGATGCTGTTGATGACAAGAAAATGTGCGAGAAAATAGTTTCTCCTGGTTGTTGTTTTAGCAGGATTAAGCCACAAGCATTAATGTCCAGCAACGCGACTCTAACGCATTGCTTTCAATGAGAATTGAGAAATATTTCATGTCAAACCTCCACTGAGGCAAAGGGCGTGGGAATTTTGTCTTCATGAAAATCACATATTCGGGTATAATTTTGTCATCATAACAAATGTTGGTATATTTTCAATTTGAACAGCATAAGTGACTGCTAATCCCAAACAATTTCTCAATATTAAAAAAATATAAAACACCTAACAGAGCCAGACAAAAAGTCGTTTTGGACTTTATTCATATAAAAAAAGAGTAAAAAGCAAAATGACGGGATTAGACCACAAGCGGGAACTCGATAATGTTAGAGCGCTAAACAAGAGGCTATAAGGTTTAGAAATGTAATGTTTAGGTTAAAGTATAAATGTACAAATAATAATAATAATAGTAATTTAATAAATAGTAAGCATTTAGGTAGGCTATTGAAGCGAATCATTCTATTGATGCCAGAGGAAAAGGCACTAGAGGGCGCTTTAGCATCTGTGTGTATGACGCAAAACACTGGAAATTAAATTTAGCTTTTTTACGTATTAAAAAAACAAGATGTATATCATTTATATTATTTTAAAAAATAATAATAATCTTGCATAAGGAAAATTAGCTTGTATCTGCTAATTCTATTCATCAGTGTTAAAATAAAAAACAAAGAAACTGCATTTTCCATATTTCATTTCTGGTTTAAAAAAGAAAAAATGAATGCACGCAAAAGTACATGGACCAAACGGGCTTCCATATTTACGTCCACAGCCAGTGGAAAAGAATCGGGATGGGACTCAGGTAGAAATCATGTTCATGGATGAGATTATTAATGTTACTGTAGTATGAAACGGAGCATGGCCAAATGCTGTGAGGGCGACAGCAGCAGATCTTTTAATATGCCGCAGTCGCTGCTTCCACTTCTTCTGGTCATGTGCACTTCGGGTAAAGCAGCGCTGTTTTATCATATTAGATACATTTGTGTGTTGAAAGTTGTTGTAATGATGTCATTGAGAGGTGACGCATGGACATGGTCCGTGTCTTCAGTAAAATTGCTTTTTTTCTGGATTTAAACATTACTTGAATAATTTGGGATAATGTGAGTACACAAGTCAAAAAACTATACAACACTGTTCTAGTGGTTATTGGATATTTTAATCTAAAAATCCTACATATTGTGCCTTTAATTGGTTGCATATGTCAGATTTATTGCATGACTCGGGCAGAGAAATGCTGTGTTATCAAACATTGTTTACTTAATCAACTGAGTCAGTAATGGTGAAGGGATCAATCAAATGGGCCAATTGATGGAAGGTTTGTGAAGAAATTTCATGCTCCCTTGGAAAGGTTTTTTTTTTTTTTTTACTATTTTTAAAATACAAAAATACAGTTTTTTTTTTTTTTTTTTTTTTTTTTTGATGTTGTGGCTGCTGTATTTTGAAGTTTATTTTGATACATTATATGTATTTGGTATTTTATTTTAAAATACATTTTGATGTATTTTTGCCCAACCCTGATCAAGGTCTTATACTAGACATACTAGAAACTTTCAGGCAGGAGCGTTGAGTCAAATTCAGGACAGAGTCTGGACTCCACTGGTTTAACTCACTCACACATCTTTAAATGTGCTGTTTATTCATCTTTCTTCTGACAGTCTTACTAGAAGAATGAAAAGAAGATCTGCTGTGAAGGAGGTGAGATGATCAAAATTATTTACAGTGTTTTCCTGCAGGCAGAGATGTTTCCTACAGCCATTATGAGCCGTTCAGAGATATTAAGAGTAAAAGACACGAGTCTCGAGTCCAAACACCTGATTATTCAGTTCTAGATCCAGTAAACTGTTTTCCATCAAGATCCTCTAAACATTACAGTCAGTTCAGTTAGACTATCAGATTTAAAACATGAACTCTCAATGTTTGTGTCCTTCTGTCTCTCCTGTAGATCTCTGATCCCAATGAAGACACATATACAGCTCTTGAGCTCAAGTCCACGACCTCTGACCTGTACGACACACTCACAGTAAGTGAGACGTCACAGTCAGATGATCCATCACAGATGATCACATGACCGATCTCTCTCTCTTTCACACAGACGGTTCATCCCAGAGCTCCTGAAGACTCCTGCAGGACTCTTGATCCTCAGAGCTTTTCTAAACATGAGAATCCATCAGTGAGTGTCTGAACCTGCAGCTCTTCTCAATATCATCCATCAAACTCTCTTCAGCTCTAGTGTGATTGATTTGTGGATCTTGTGAAAGGTTTATAATGTTGATGAACTTCAGTCAGTCTTTCTTCATCTTATTGTTTGTTCAGATCAACAGGAAGATGCTGCAGTAAGAGGCGGGGCATGAAGGAACCAATCCTGAGCTCTGTGGGCGGAGCCACATATGATTGACAGGATCACCAGTGTTGAGTCTAACAATATGTATACACAAAATGTATAGTTGAAGAAACATGATGTAACAGTGGAATTAAATTAAAGTTAAACAATGGTGAATTGTCATTGTGAAAAAATAGATAATGTTAAGCAACACACCTTAAATGATGTTGTTTTTCTCTCATTTTACAACATTTTCCTGTTTTTAAATCATAATCGATCATTTTACCCTGAAACACTGAACAAAATCATAATTAAGCAAGGAAAATGTATCATTTTTTTGCTCTCAAAGTGCTCAATATTATCAGCTTCAGTTATTGTCTTTTGTGTTCCTGTAACTTTTCCTTTAAGTGATCAGTTTAATTGTGATTGTCCAATATGTGCTTGTACAAACCTTATGGGCACATTGATACTGCATATATATCGATACTGACAAGCTACTTATTTGGTATTGATTCCATTAAAAATATCTATATTAAAATTATATTACCAAACATGGGTTTCTGTATCACTTTCACATGTTTTCAGTACTTTTTAAATGTTTGCTCTAAAACACACATTTAGCTTTTTTTTTTTTTAAATAAACTTTATTTTAAAAAAATCACATACCTATTTAAGAAATAATTGCTAATTATTTATATTTATATTGTTAAATTTTCGAATTTAAAAAGTTTGGTATCGCCCATCCCTAACAAACTCTCAAACTACCACCAGAGGTCACCATCTCCTGCTACTGACATCAACCTTGATGAGAGTCACCTGTAAATCACAATCATTCATCTTCATTCTTCAACATAGTTCCTTTAGTTCCAGTAAGGTTCTTGATGAGAGAGGGACACCTCCATTGCTGGCTTTTAAAAACAGTGTTAACCACACAGAGTTCTTCACTGTAAGGCTAAAAGTGCTTGTGATATTTTATTCTGATGTCGGTCAGAATGACTCTGAACCGTTGAATGAGGAAGATGATCTCCAGTCCCTGATCGACCAGAAGATGGACCAAATGTTACAGAACAATAGGAGACATTACCACACTCTAGAGGACTTTCAAAGCATTGAGAGAAATAATAATATGAACACAGTATAGGCTATATCTGCAGGAGCAGTTGTTGTTGCTCCTGCTCTGGATTTACCTTTTCTAGGGGACAAAATAATGCTATCAGTGCAAACAACAGCAATAGGAGGAGTGATGGCAAGAATGAGAGCAGGTGGAAACCAGAGATACTTGATACACTCTTAAAAATAAAGGTTCATTATTGGCACTGATGTTTCCATGAAGAACCTTTAAAGGGTTAGTTCACCCAAAAATGAAAATTCTGTCATTAATTACTCACCCGCGTGTCATTCCACACCCATAAGACCTTTGTTCATCTTCAGAACACAAATTAAGATATTTTTAATGAAATCTGAGAGCTTTCTGTTCCTGAGCACACGTGACAGATGTGAAAGGGTCTGGAGAAGCCGTGGGGAACGTCATGCTGCCTGTAACATTGGTGGAGGGTCAGAGATGGTCTGGGGAGGCGTATCCATGGAGGGACGCTCAGACCTCTACAGGCTAGACAATGGCACCCTGACTGCCATTAGGTATCGGGATGAAATCCTTGGACCCATTGTCAGACCCTACGCTGGTGCAGTGGGTCCTGGGTTCCTCCTGGTGCATGACAATACCCGGCCTCACGTGGCGAGAGCATGCAGGAGGATGGAGGGTGAAGGAATTGATAGCATTGAAAGGCCCCCACACTCGCCTGACCTAAATCCAATACAGCTCCTCTGGGACATTATGTTTCGGTCCATCCAATGCCGCCAGGTTGCACCTAAGACTGTCCAGGAGCTCAGTGGTCCAGATCTGGGAGGAAATACCCCAGGACACCATCCGTTGTCTCATTAGGAGCATGTCCCGATGTTGTCAGGCATGCATACAAGCACACGGGGGCCGTACAAACTACTGAGTACCATTTTTAGTTGCTGCAATGAAATTTCAGCAATATAGACTAGCTTGCTGCATCATTTCCTCACTTTGCTTTTCAGGGTGTCTTTGAATTCAGTTCTCTGTAGGTTGACAATTTTCATTTGGTATCCTTTCATTCCGAACACATTACCCAGTCCGTATCAGTTTAGATATCCAGCATGATGTTTTTCCCCATTGAGATCTGGTGTGTTTTCAAAGTGTTCCTTTAGTTTTTTGAGCAGTGTGTATTGAATATATTTAAGTTAACCTAAAAAAAAGACCATTCTTTTTCTTTTGATTTAGTCCAGTAATGTTGTTCTCTTGTTGAGGGAGGGACAGTGATATTTCTGCAACTGTGTAAAAACAGTGTTAACCACAGTCTGTCAGTTTAAAGCTAAAGTGCTTGTGTTAAAACAGTCAGTCATTTGGTTGCTGTTGATCTGATGAGCTTCAACACGGTAAGACAAACACATTCATACTTCAATAAAAACTGATGATTATTTCTATAGATGAAGCTCATATAACACATGATTCCTGACATGAGAAATATCTTCTGAACATCTAATGATCAGTTCATTTACACACACTGATGTTGAGCATTAATAATCTTCAGATGAGCAAAGATCTTACTAACACTAAGAGCTGTTTAGAGTGATGAACCGACACTGTTTATGAGTATATGAGTGATGATTTATGCTGTATTATAGATATATTTGATGCTGATGTTGGTCAGAATGGCTCCTGCTCTTCCTCTGATCTTTCTGCTCATGATTCACGGTGAGTCTCTGTTTCATTCACATTAGAAACACTCTGATGTTTTATTTAATGCCTCATGAGCGGATGATGAGCTCTTTCTCCTGTCCTGTATTCACATATTTCACTTTGAAGCAGGAAGTTAGGGTGAGGCATGTCAGTGGGCTTGTCCTTTTTAGAAATGTCCAATAGTCTTTTGCTACTTGCTCATCAGTGTCAGGTGGTTTAGGGAAGGGACTTTCTCATTGTTCAGAGCATTTGATTGGACAAAAATCACCAGGTTTTGAATATTTTGGGCTCATGTTCTCGGAAGTTTATATGTTAAATCTTTATTGTGTCAAAGGAGTTCAGCTCCATATAAATGAGCTCAGAGCTGATAGATATGAACTAAAAGTGCACCGATATGACAATTTTGTCAGATACCAATAAACAATCATTTGTTAAACTTGAAAGCTGATAACCAACTATATATTGACTGATAATATATAATTTTATATAATACTTGAAAGCCTGATTAAAAAAACAAAAGTCTCTCCATTAAAAGCCATGTCCCAAGCAACATACATGAAATATATAGTGTACAGTTTGAAACAGTGTAAGTTTTCAAATAAATTTTACACTTCTTTGGTCTTTTTCTGTATCAAAAAAAAAAATAATGCCTAAATATTGCAAACAATCACTGGAAAACACTTGAGTATAAAGAATCAAAAGACATGTTTCATCATGGATAAATAAAATGAAATAGCCTACGCATGAAAAATAATGACATGATTTTAACTAAACCATATTGATGATGAAAATAATAAGATAAACTTAAGTGCTAGTTATTATTAAAAATCCATCAATGTTTTTGAAAAAAAACAACAAAAAAACATCTAAAATCAATATTACTGTTTCAAATTACAGCATTGCCATTTGAAACTGAAGAGTTAATGAACACCGGGAAACTGAAGCACTTTGCTAGAGAGTTCATTAACTCTACCAAACACATCCTATATGAGATTAATCATATATTTATAAAACATAATATTACAAATTACATTTTCACTAAATGAAGAAAATGCACAAGTGAACTTGAACTGTACATAGCAAAATCCCCGGTGTTAAATTAACACTGCTCGGTGTCTCCTGGGGTCCACTCTACTGTGTGAACAGTGTTAGTTAATTAAATAATAAAGTCATTAGACTGACAGACTACTGGCAACCCCAAACCTCAGTTAGATCTTCCTCCACTCCAAAGCCCCGCCCGTTTCATGCACTTCGACCCTGAGTTGGGACACAGCTTCTGTCTGTCAGTCTGTTAATCATGTAATTAGTTGTTCACCTGTGTTCATTTACTCCCTTATTAGTTCCTTTGTTTGATACATTCAGTCTTCGTCCGTTCTTGTTGATGTTTCCTGTGTTATATTGAGTTTTCTGCCTGTTTTGTCATTAAAGATCATTATTCGTATTCTCCTTTGTCCTCATGCCTGTGACAATACATGACGTAACATCATGTTGTTCTTGGCTGATTTTTTTGTTTCTTGCTTCACTCCTCTGTCTCATGTATTTCTGCTTCACTGCAACACCCTCCATAAAAGATGAAGTAAATCACACTGAGACCATTTATCACTCAATAGTGAGAAAAAAGATAATATTTTTGATAGTATTTTCTGTATCACTGTTTTCAAATAGTCATATTTTCATGGTCCAGTAACTGATATAACAACATTTTCATCTTGATGAATTCTGTGTTTCAGAGGTTTCTAGTGCTGACTGGGGTGTGAGTTACAGTCCTTCACACATCTGTGCACTAAAGGACTCATCAGTGATAATGAACTGCACTTATACATACCCTACTGGACATCAGATCACGAAAACGTTCTGGACAAAAGGTGCTGTAAAAGAGGATGGAGAGTATCTAGACCTGTCTAATGACACTGAATACAGTCAGAGGCTTCAGTATCTGGGAGATAAACAGCAGAACTGCACCATCAGACTGAGTCATGTGACACTGAAGGATTCACACATGTACTATTTCAGATTCATCACTGATAAAGACAAATGGATTGGTAAACCAGGAGTGACTCTTACTGTCACAGGTGACTTTCATGAGGTTTCTCTCTTCTTCTGTGCATTATGTTGAATAATAATCAGTGTATGACAGCAGCACTAGATATAATGTGTGTGTTGTGTTCAGATCTTCAGGTGGAGTCTCCTGAGAGAGTGACAGAGGGAGATTCAGTCCGTCTGACATGTAAAAGCAGCTGCACTCTGACTGACAGAGCAACATTCATCTGGTACAGAAACTCACAGCCATTAACTGAGAGAAGAGACAGAAACAATGAACTCCTGCTGCAGTCAGTCAGAAGAGAGGATGCAGGCAGATATAGCTGTGCTGTACACGGACACAATCACATCTCTCCTGCTGTTCAGCTCAATGTCACGTGTGAGTACAGACCGACTTTTTGTCTTTAAAGTTGTCTTTGAAAAACTAGCAGGGAAGGACTACATATCTCTGATAATTGATCAGTAGGATTTGTGGGTCTGAAAAAAAAAAACAGATTCAGATCACGTTTCTCTAAAACACAACAGATAATTTCTAAGGCTGAGAAGGAAATTCTTTACAAATGCAGTGCTTTGTCAATCAATAAAAATGCATATAACTAATATATAATATACATATCTAAAGGTGTCAGGTGGAAATATTTTTGCTATATATCAGTGGTGTGCGGTCCATATAAGCTGTGAATGCTCTACATAAGCCATTTGTGGACTCAGCAACTAAATTATAAATTATAAATTATAAATTACTATTAAATCCCTTGTTTGAGGTGTACCATAAAGCCTACATGTTTGGAAATACGTATGTAACTGTCCATAATTTATTTATTTGCCATACAATGGTCATTTTCTCTAAGTTTGCCAGTTACTGAGACTACCGACTGAGCTGATCTATAGCAGCTTTTGCGCCTTCAACCTTTTGTTATGGAGCGTCATTGTCACGCATTCTCATTGGTTTGCATTTTTCATTAGCAGGATAAGCTGTGAGCGGATCTCACATTGTATTTGATACAGAACTAATTAGACTTTATAACTAAAAATATTTTCATAGTATTTCATTTTCTCTATAGAGAATATTTTAATGAAACCTTGTCAAAACTTGTTTAAGACAGTTCTACTGTATCAGAGGATGTTAATCGATAGTCTGTGCGTATGTTAAAGTCATCAGTTTGCACAATTTCAATTTTTTTTTTAAAGAATACTGATATTTATTCTGATTACATTTTTTTATAATAGGCTGCTAATACTTTATTTTTTAATTATTAGTTTAAAAAAACACTTCTGGCATACATTTAAATTGACGCCATGGTGTTTTTTTATTTGTTTTGTCTTATTTAAATCTGTGTCCTAAACTGTAAAGGTGAAGTATGTTGTTTGTGTGACACTAGCGGCACCTAGCAGATGATAAAAATGCAGCATTTTTTGCAAACGCACCTTTCGCCTGTCGCGCCTCCGTCGACTCAAACGTCACAAAAGCTCTTACAGGTGTTTGTGAGGGCACGTCTCACAGTTTCTGCCCATCTCATGTTAAACTTGAGTATATATAGCGTAACAATGCATCCTTCATCTATCCGAAAGTCTTTAGTTTTGTCATATTAATAAAAGATAGATGCGCTAAACCGAGTCTTTCCAGAAAAACGAAGACCCTGGAGGTGTGTCTGCCGTCAGTAAAGAGTCACGAGCGCACGCAGCTTCTGCAACATCATTATAAATACAAAGGGAACAAAAGCGTTCATGTTGTTTACATTATATGCAATTGCCAACAAAACACAGACATCTGATGCAGCTTTACTCATCACCAATCTGCAAATCCAGCGCAGAACTGGGACTTGTCAAGCATTCATCACCGAAATCCCGGGAACAATCAAACATACGTGCACAACTCCGTTGCTGCCCCGGAAAAACAAACTTCATCCTCTGTTCCCTTAACACTGGGTTCTTTGGGAAGCTGAAAAGGGTAATCTTTCCCTCATAACCAAAAACACACTCCTTCAGTGACAGGAGCTGCATCTCATTTCGGAGGCTGTGTCCTCCAGTGGTCGCATTTGAAGGCTGAATACTTCATCAAGTATGACATATTTAAGAACAGTAACCGTAATAAAAATGACTGATATTCTATGTGAGGTGTAAAATACTGTACTTTCTTTCTTACATTGCAATCAAATTTTTCTTAAATGAGACCGCCTCGATGATGTATGCAGCCTTCATAGGGTGCAGCCCCTGAATTGGGACGCAGCCATTGTTGAAAAATCTCTCAGCTTTCATATCCCGAACGAAAAGCGTTGATGGCTGTGATCTTGCTCTTGCTATGGGAGATGTGTGAGCGTACGCTTATCAGAGAGAAGTGCTTATACAAGGAATCCTGCTCTTTATTACGTGATAAAGGGCCATACTCGAAAAAAAAAACTCTCCGAAACCTGTACCGAAACCGGAAGTAGTCATTTAGCACAGAAATACTCCGTCATGTGTTTTGTGTTTTGAAACTTTGGCCATGTTTAGCATGAGAATCCAACTCTTCAACAGTGTTAATAAGTCAGAATGCATGAACTAGCATTACACCCTCCTTCCCTTTAAAAAAGTCACCGCTCGCAACTGATATACATACCATTTCCACCTGACACCAGTAGATCCTCCAGTGAATCCTGTGATCTCCATCAGTCCATGAGGTAGGCCTATTGTAATGAAGGGTGGTTCATAATTCTGCAAATATAAATTGTTTATGCTTTTGATAAGTATGTCAAAAGTAATGCATTAATTGCTGTGATTACTTTTTGCTGTTCAACATATAAAAAAAAAAAAAAAAAAAAAAAAAAAAAAATATATATATATATATATATATATATATATATATATATATATATTAACGCAGTTAACACAGCATCCGTTTTTCACTTCCTGAAGTAGCTTTGTTAATGTCTTTCCCCACATCCTGGCATTGCAGTACATGATTACACTTCATGTCCGCCGCTCACCAGCGAGTGAAGTGAGAGAGAGCTGCCGACCGAGGATGGGCCGCACGTCACGATCATATCATCATCCACGCTCATCACCCATAGACTGTAAAAAATATGGACGTAGTGTCCGTGACGTCACCCATATAGTTCTGAACAGCAGTTCTGACACGAAAATGAGGCCGCGGCCATCTTAGCTGCGCGTCACCGCACGTCACTCCCGGATAACTGAAAATGGGCAAAGAGGCGGGAGGTGGTTTGAGCTGATGTGACTGGTTGCTGAAACCACGCCCGCCTAGCTCGACGTGACCATGTTAGCAGTTATCTGTTTTATCATCAGAAAGTTCTAAAGGTTTACTGTCAATCTACAG
The DNA here is from genome assembly GCF_018812025.1 of Megalobrama amblycephala. NCBI lineage: Eukaryota > Metazoa > Chordata > Actinopteri > Cypriniformes > Xenocyprididae > Megalobrama > Megalobrama amblycephala. Next base: position 10,562,679 of record NC_063050.1, on the reverse strand, counting down.
TGTTTTTTTTTTTTTTTTAAGATATAGATGCTCCAACACCAGTAATTTGTGTTGGGTGTGCAAGTAACAACATGGAAAATCAAAATGGGACTTCATACCTTTATAATAGAGATCGCGAGATGAATCCAATCTGTGGCACTTGGGTCAAATATGAATGTCCATTGCAAAACAAAAAAACAGTACTTTTTGTCCATGAAATATTGATATATTATCCATTGTTTGCATCACATTTCTTCTGAATTATCTGCTCTCTGTCATCGTTCTTCAAGAAATAATGCAATCTGAGCAGCGTTTATGTTGTAAAAGTCTATACGATCGTATCTAACAAACAAATGAGCCGCGTCCAAAGTATATTTCTTCAAAATAGTGCAGCAGTTTTAGTTATAATATCCAAGCAGTGCTGTCAGAGTTGTATATCCTCCTGGTATTGTCATTGTAGTAAATCTCACAAACAAAACTTTTAGCCAATGCCACGATCCAACAATGTGTGTTCTGTTTCTTCCACATGCATGCACATCTACACAGACACACATCAGTCTCGAATATTATGCAGCAAGCCATAATTGTATAAAGTAATCGTGAAAAAAGCATAAATACGGCTGAGATGCCAAATTCAGCGTCTGGAATTAGCTGAGGTAAAGTGACGGCTCACAGACAGCAGCAGCATCTACCTGTCACTCAAGTGACCACGCCCTTAATTATGCAGAACTTTAAGGCTTAATATAATTTAAACTAATGAGTTAGAAAAAAATTCAACCCCCTCACAGTTGTCATGAAGGGCAAAAATAGCAGTATAGACCAAAACCACAACTTGAACCAACTTGTAAACATGTTTTTTTCTGCTATAAACTTGGCCAATTTAACATGGGACTCAATGAGATTCTGCTCTCTTTTGGAGCCTGTCCCTAGCGGCCAGTCGATGAATCGCAGTTTAATGGACTGGGGAGGTTGCCGCTTGTCATCACCGCGATGTGCGATACCTATGTAGGATGCTTGCGCATTGCTAACTTCGTCTGACTTCCTGTTTAGTATTCTGTCAGTAACGTTTGCCTCAGAGATTAAGACACACGGGTATAAGTGCGGAAATAAGTTTGAATCTTTGTGAATGTGATACTGACGTTGTATCGAGAGGATCGATCTTCAAATAAAAATATTGAAATTTAATTGTATTATTTTTCGTGAAAACGAATGTGCAAAATAAATTTTCACATGAGGGAAAATGAAATAACAGCCCTCATTCAAACAGAGAGAGAAACATCACCAAACAATATATTAAAGGCACAGCTAAATGTTTTTGTTTGTTTGTTTGTTTGTTTTTTAAATAGATTGACAGCACTAGTTTTTGTATTTTTCTCTGTTAGATCCTCCCAGTAACGTCTCAGTGTCCATCAGTCCATCTGGTGAAATAGTGTCAGGAGATTCAGTGACTCTGATCTGCAGCAGTGATTCAAACCCTCCTGCAGAAATCAGCTGGTTTAAAGGAGGAACGTTTGTAGGATCTGGAAGAATCTTCAACATCTCAAAGATCAGCTCTGATGACAGTGAAAAGTACAAGTGCAGATCCATCAATGAACATGGAGAGAAATACTCTGATAATGTGACTTTAAACGTCATGTGTGAGTTAATGATGATTCAGTAACTGTGACATTTAATCCTCTAAACTGTATGTGTCAAGTCAAGTCATCTTCATTTATATAGCACTTCTCTCAATACACATTGTGTCAAAGCAGTTTCACAGTGATGATAGGAAAATTATTATCAAACTAAAGTTGTTTTTTGATTGGATCACTTCCGTTGTAAAAATGGTTAATTATTACTTTAGGGGCCGCTTAAATTACACTAAAAACTGAATACCTTTAATGCATTCTTGCCGTTCATTTATGTGTTTAGTCTATAGGTTTGCGTGTTTGAGTGTGTGTGTGCAAAGAAGCTTGGTCTTTTTATAAAAAAGTAATATTTGCCAAATTACTTGTCTGGTCCGCATAATACAGAAAAATTAGTTGTGTCCGCGGATCTATGCGAACTGGAATAATTTTGATGACATATTATATATACATAGGGAAAGGAACGGGAAATTAACTTTCACAGGGGATAGTTTCGTTGAAATTTCAGGGCTGTGTTATCATCATGTCTAGATGCAGGTCCTTCATCTCATCTGGATACGGCCCGGATCTGGCAGGCTGTGGCAAACCTCGGGATAAACAGAGAGAGACTAATATTAGTGTAGACGCCATTCTTCTAATGATGTAGCGAGTGCATCAGGTGTTATGGGAAGTGTTCCCGGTTTCCGGCTGACCTAATCTACATGAATTGAATTATAGAAGTAGATAATGTGTTATGTGTATGCAAGTTTAAACAGATGTGTTTTTAGTCTAGATTTAAACTGACAGAGTGTGTCTGCTTCCTGAACAGTGATAGGAAGATCCAGAGTTTAGGTGCTACATAGGAAAAGGATCTACCACCTGCAGTTGATTTTGATATTCTAGGTATTATCAACTGGCCAGAATAATGAGATTGCAATAGACATGAAGGACTATAATGCTTTAAGAGCTCACTCAGGTACTGGAGAGCTAAACCATTTAGTGCTTTATAGGGAAGTAGCAAGATTTTAAAATATATACAATGTTTAATAGGGAGCCAATGTAATGTTGACAGAACTAATATGGTCATACTTCCTAGTTCTAGTAAGAACTCTAGCTGCTGCATTTTGTACGAGCTGTAGTTTGTTTAACATGGGATGTGATGTCAGAATTCATCTACAGTATTTTTTTTATTTTGTTTGTTTGTTTTAGATCATCCAAAGAGTGTCTCGGTGTCCATCAGTCCATCTGGTGAAATAGTGTCAGGAGATTCAGTGACTCTGAACTGCAGCAGTGATTCAAACCCTCCTGCTCTGAACTTCAGCTGGTTTAAAGGAGGAAAGTTTGTAGGATCTGGAAGAATCTACAACATCTCAAAGATCAGCTCTGATGACAGTGGAGAATACAAGTGCAGATCCATCAATGAACATGGAGAGAAATACTCTGATAATGTGACTTTAAACGTCATGTGTGAGTTAATGATGATTCAGTAACTGTAGTAACCAAATAAACAAATTAATAAATTAACAATCGCAAAACATTAATTTACATATTGTTTTAGACCCTCCCAGGAACGTCTCAGTGTTGATAACTGGATCTGGTGAAATAGTGTCAGGAGATTCAGTGACTCTGATCTGCAGCAGTGATTCAAACCCTCCTGCTCTGAACTTCAGCTGGTTTAAGGAGAATGAAAGCTCAGCTGTTGGATCTGGACAGAGTTTCAGTGCACTACAGAGTGGACGCTTCTACTGTCAGGCTCACAATCAACATGGATCTCAGAGATCAGACGCTGTAACTGTCACAGGTGAAGCTTTTATTAACACACTCCTGTATCTTCACATCATTCATCAGTTTGGAGAGTTAATCATGATGATCTTCCTCTTTCAGTTCATCATGGTGCTGGTAGGAATGTGATTGTGATCGCAGCGACATCTGGAGGATTATTCTTCATCATCATCATCATCATCATCATCTTATTAATAATGTGAGCTCAATAGTAAAAAATAACTAATAATAATAAAAAAATGTGTTTAGTTATAAGTAATCTTTAAAAACAATTTTTTTTCTTAAATTAGTAGTCATTCATATGCTGTTAATGTCTGTCATTATAACAGAAAGAAACGAAGGAGTGATAAAACTGAAGATCTCACAGTGAAACAGGTAAATCATCCAGACACAAACAACTTTACAGAAGCAGAAAATCAATCAATCAGCCATTATCTCATTCTTGATGTTTGTGTGTGTTTGTGTAATTTATTTTCTCTCACAATGTATTTAAAAATCAAAATTCAGGATGTTTGATCTCAGGCAAGAAAGCATATTGTTGGCGAGCTTTTATTAATAACAAATAACCACTTTAGGTCAGTGATGACTGTAACACAGTTTGTATGTACGAGAAGAAGGAGGCGGGAACCAGCGAATGTTTAACATAACTTTAATATAAAATAAACAAAGAACAAAATGAAAGTAATGCCACATAAACATAATAAAACATAAAATAAAACCCAGGCCTGATCCACTCTTGTCCTTCACTGTCATCGCTTCTCCTTTTAAGTCAAGTCAAGGCAAGTCACCTTTATTTATATAGCGCTTTTTACAGTGCAGATTGTGTCAGAGCAGCTTTACAGTGATAACTGGTATATAATTTTGGCTGCACAGCAGGCAGACCAAAGCACTGTTGAATATCACATGTCAAGTGTCCCCAACTAAGCAAGCCAAAGGCGACAGCGGCAAGGAACCCAAACTCCAACAGGTGACATCAGGTGGCAAACAGATGGCAAATAGGTGTTAAAATGGAGGAAAAAGACGAGAGAAAAGGAGACGGAAGCACAGGGAGCGAGAGACGAGAGAGGGAAGAGAGGAAAAAGGAAAAGAAAGGAAAAAATATATTTTTTCAGGTTCCCGGACACACTGCCGCTCGGTCCTCAGCCAGCCAAGAGGCTCTTTCTCACTGTGCCATGCGATGGTACTGGACGCTCGGCAGACGGCTCTATTCTCCTCCGTCCCCTGGTGGCCGGCGATGGCTCCTCTGGCTGAGGGCAGCCGGCAGTGAGTTCACCTTTCCCTGCTCCTCCCCTTCATGCGGACGGCAGCAGGCTCCGGCCCACGGCAAACGGCGGCGACTCCTCCGCTCCCTCTCGGACGGCAGCCACCCCACCTCATCCCAGGAGCATGGCAGTGAGCTCTCCGTCCCACCCGATGTATACTTGCTCCAGCACCACCTCAGGCAGCCACTCGTGGTCTTCACACTCCCGCACTGCCCAAATCCGCAGCACCCCGATCCCCCTCAGCAGCGAGGGCTCTCCCTCCTTCCTCCCAGGTTTCGGCACCAATGTAACGTAGTTTATGTACAGGTAGAAGGAGGCGGGAACTGGCGAAAGTTCAATATAACTTTAATATAAAATAAACAAAGCACAAAACGAAAGTAATGCCGGCAGACCCTCACGGATATCTACCCCAAACATAATAAAACATAAAATAAAATCCAGGCCTGGTCCTCTCTCGTCCTTCTCTGTCATCACTCCTCCTTTTATGCTTCTGGAGCTCCTCCGTGAGAGATTCGCTGCATCCCTCACAGCTCTCGCCTGCCCTGCTCTTCACAATGACATTAATTAGTAATTTTTCATTTTGATGATGAAACATATATCAGCTTAACATCTTTGTTTACGGCTTATTTTTTTAAGTATAAAAACTGTTACAAAGACTACACCCTGACATAAAAAGCAAAGAGTCAAACTAACCAACTCAATGAAACACTGATTACCATAATGGTGACCAAACATTTTTAATAAAAATCCACATCTAAACCTCTGTTAATTCTCAAAAAGAACTGTAGACAAATAAAGTCAGTTAGTGGTTAGTAATAAGAGAGATTTAAGACTTTTCAGTTGATTTCATCTAAGGCTGTGGCTGAAGTCAGTTCTTGTGTTTCTCTTTCCTTCAGTGATTCTGCTCCTTATCATCAGGTGTCTTCAATAATTGAACAATTATCACTCAGTCAATCACTTACATATATAATTAACTCTAACACTGCTCAAGTGTTACTTTAACACCCTGCCAGTTGTTCCCATATGAACGCAGAGCAGAGTAAATTCAACACCGGGGAATTTACTGTTCTGTGTGTGAGATTGTAACTGGACAGACTGTGGGACTAAGAATCTACACCTTGGGATTTGTCTTAATTACTTATTTTCTTGTGTTTCAGAATGATCTCCATTCTGACGCGTCACAGAGAGTTTCAGTCCATGATGAGCCTCTTTCTGAATCGGATTCAGCCAATGACGCTCCGTATGCCAGTGTGAAACCAAAGAGATTCAGAGAAAAAACTCCTGAATCCAGAGATACTGAGGAGATCCAGTACGCAACTGTCCAATATCACAGAAAGAAAGAGACGAAGAGTGAAGAGGAGAATGATTGTCAGTACGAAAATATAAGAGTCCATCAGCCTGATGCTGCCGTGAGGTGAGTAAAAAACATCTTAACCAGCACAGATCATATAATCTTAGCTGTGACATTGTCCCAGCTAACAGAATTTTGTTACAAGAATGTTCTCTAAATATTCAGTGTTGGTTCTGGGAACATAAAATGTGTTCAGTTTTCTTGATGTTACAGTTCTAGACGTTCAGAAGACATTCTATAGTTTTAATTGATATATTCTGACTCTATGACAAAAAATTGAGTATTTTAAGTTGATTTTGCTGCTATGTGAAAAAAATCTAGCAAAACATGCCAGTGCATTTCCCAACACGTGTTAACATTGCGAGTATATACTCATAGTAACGTCCGTCACACACACACATGTCTACAGAAGTTTTTACTGAAAACAAAAGAGGTTTAGATGTTGTTGTCTTATAGAAAATGTTTTGTTTGTGTCACCATAATGGAGATCAGTGTTTGCTTCATTTGAGCTCTTGACCCTTGACTTTTAAGGTGCTTCTTTATCAGCAATTGCAGGTGTTTATGGAAAACATTTTTGTGCTGATAAAGCAGATCAACATGTCTGTTTTAATGGTCAAATGACTGCATTAAAGTGGTTTAATCAACTGCTTTATCTGTAGTTTTACTTACTTTTGGAATTTAAACATTATTTGAAATTAAAGTAATAAACTCAACCAATGTGATAAAAATCATTTGTAACACTGAAGTGATTTATATAAAATTGTCCAAAACTATTTAAAAAGTTATATGCCACACACTTAGACATCAGCGTGCATCATACAAACCTCAACAATGCTGACAATAAAAAGAAATTCAGCTACACAATTTATTCATGTCGCAATGCATGCTGGGAACCATGAATGTGTTTTGTATGCTGGCATGAGGCATGTCACCATTGATGCTGAATGTTGATGTCTGTGAGTGTATAAATGACACAAAACATGTTTTAAACAAAGTTAACAATAACAGTTTTATATATAAACTGACGGACATCAACATTCAGCATCTGAAATGCAACAACGGAGTTACAAATTATATTTTTCACATAGGTTGAGTTTTATACTTTTCAATAATGCTTCAATTCCTTATGTCAGCAATTACAGAAAAAAAAAACTGTTAAATAACTTTAATGCAGTCATTTGCCTGTTATTAAAACAAACATGTTGGACTGATTTATCAGTGCAGAAATTATTTCTGAAAACACCAGCAACTGATGATAAAGAAGCAACTCGACAAAAGTCAGATAAAACCAAACACTGATCCCCATGATGGTGACCTCAAGCTAAACATTTTCAATAAGACATCAGCATCTCAGGCCCCGTCCACACGGATGTGCATTTTTGTGAATACGCACAAATTTTGTATCGGATAGGCGTTTCATTCACACGGATCCGGCGTTTTCGAAGGGTGAAACCGCTATGTTTTTTAAACCAGGTCCCAGAGTGGATAAATCTGAAAACGCTGTCTTTGCGTCTTTGCATGTATACTACATCATTTTGAGTCGTTTCAGTGGTTTTGTGTGGACGCAGATATTTTTTGAGACAAGGAAAAAAAAAGACCGGTTTAGGGTAAGCTCCGGCTTCGTGTGGACGTAGCCTAAATCTTTGTTAATTCTCAGTAAGTGTTACGGGTGCTGATTGCAGAGACGAGAAGTAAATGGAAATCCACAATTAATGGGTCTTTAATGATTACAGGAGCAAAACAAACAACCAACACATATGAGATAACATTTAGGATAGACAAGGAGTGAAGGGAGTGAGTCCATTATATAGGGAGTGATGATGATCAGGAACAGGTGCAGGTGATCCGTGATGATGGGGAGATGACGAGGGAAGTGAGTGCAGGTGTGGAAACACGAGGAACATGGGAAATGGAGTCCTGGAGACGAGGGAACTGTGACAGTACCGCCCCCTCCCGGTAGGCGCGTCCTCGTGCCGTAGATGTAACACCGGGGAGGGGGGGGTGGGTGCCCTGGAGACCTCATGCCGGTGCAGGGAGAGGCATGGGTAGGAGAGGAGGTCTCCAGGGCGGGTCCATGAGCCATGGCGGGTCAGGTGTAGCGGACAGCCACGGCGGGTCAGGTGCAGCGGGCTGCCACGGGGGGTCAGGTGCAGCGGGCTGCCACGGAGGGTCAGGTGCAGCGGGCTGCCACGGAGGGTCAGGTGCAGCGGGCTGCCATGGAGGGTCAGGTGCCGTGGACGGCCATGGCGATTCAGGGGCCGAAGGCAGCCATGGTGGGTCTAAAGCCTTTAACGAGGCCTTGATGCCGTCGAGCCCAGGAGGCGCTGAAGGACCGGCGGGAGATGGCGGAACCAGCGGCTCCGCCGACCGAAGCGCAGCCGGAGCTCCAGAAGGCCGCAGTTGAAGACAGACGACAGACAACAAAGTGAACACCGGAGGGAGTGAGGAGGCCAACTGGAACCGAGGGACGGATGGACGGAGTGGAGACGGAGGAATGCAGTCCAGAGGGGAGGGCAGGCTGACGAGGGACCAAGGTGTGAGCAGAGGCAGGATGGAGACTGGTGAGACTGGTGGACTGATGGGCAACGGTGGAGCAGAGGGAGGTTGGAGCCAGGTTGAAGGTAATCGACCAGAGGGCCGAGGTGGAGATCTGGGTGAGGAGGCTTGAGGCGGAGGTGCAGTGCAGGCACAAATGGGAGGAGGTGGGAGAGGGAGGCAGGGAGGGAAAACAGTCTTTGGGCTGAAGAATTCCATAACAAAGTTCATAATAGGAGCTGGTTCGTGATAGGTTGGAGCGGCTGGCTCGGCTGGCTCGGCGGCGGTGACTGGAGCTGAGGGCTCGGCGGCGGCGGCTGGAGCTGAGGGCTTGTTGAGGGCTGGAGCGAATTACGAATTACGAATTACGTCCCGGTCCAGTCCCATCAGAAACACAACGTTTATGCAGGCATCAGTCCAGCTCACCAAATTGGAAACCTCCAAAAACTCCAACGGCCTGCCACCCTGTCGCAAATGGCAAAGTCTTTCCTCCGCTTTGAGAGGTGTCGGGGGTAAGGGAACAAGGAAAATCCCCATCTTAATAATTGTGGAAGTCCAGCGGTTGGGTCTGTCCTTCTGTTACGGGTGCTGATTGCAGAGACGAGAAGTAAACGGAAATCCACAATTAATGGGTCTTTAATGAATACAGGAGCAAAACGAACAACAAACACATATGAGATAACATTTAGGACAGACAAGGAGTGAAGGGAGTGAGTCCATTATATAGGGAGTGATGATGATCAGGAACAGGTGCAGGTGATCCGTGATGATGGGGAGATGACGAGGGAAGTGAGTGCAGGTGTGGAAACACGAGGAACATGGGAAATGGAGTCCTGGAGACGAAGGAACTGTGACAGTAAGAGCTTCTGTAGACGTGTGACAGAAATAAAGTCAGTCTGGTTAGTAATAAGTGAAGCTGGTAATGCTGTTTGTGGAGTTGTTTAATCAGATCTTCAGAGATTTAATGTCTTTTATCTTCAGTTCATCTAAGGCTGTGGCTGAAGAAAGTTGTAGTTTGTGTTCTTATTTCTCTTTCTTTCAGTGTTTGTTCACAGCAGGTGTTTGAATGATTGAAAGAATGTTTCAGGAACATCATACTAACCTTTAAATAACATTCTACTAACGTTAAGGAAACTGGACATTTTCATGTTCTTGGAATGTTACAAATCAACGTTCCTACAATGTTGAATTTTAAATCAAAATCAAGTTGAAAGAACGTTTGAGGAACATTTTACCTTTTAAAACACTTAATATTTAGAGAACGTTCTTATAACAAAATTCTATAAGCTGGGTTGTGCTCCTGTTTGTTTTGTTTTTAGGCGATCAGCTGTTCAAACTGTAGAAGATGCATCAGTGATCTACAGCAGCGTTAAATGAGAGACCAGCGAACACAAAGCTTGTGCTCAATCATTAAATGAAAGATTGTTGGATAATTGTATATTTGTGAAATAATTTACCCATCAGTTCATACCACAACCAACATGTTCAACATCCACATTAAGACTCATTTGTTCTCTTTGACTCTTTGTGAGAGAATGATGGTCATTATCTGCTGGATTGATTTTTTTTTGTTTCCGTTTTGTTGTTGTTTTGTTTGTTTTTTTGTTTGTCTGAGTTGAATCTGTTAGTAGCATGTAATTTGTTGTTTTTTCAGTATTTTTGGTCTTCAGCTTTGGGCATAAGTTTAGAAATCAAAAATATACTTGAGAGAGAAATAAAATCACAATCTGATTCTAAACAATGTTGTTCACATCTTATACACTCTCATCTGAAGTCAAGTCAAAGAAAGTCTGTTATACTGTAAATAAAATTGACAGATTGTAACTTTTAAAACAATAATGCATTTATTAATAATTAAAGTGTGTTTTGACATAAGCTAACAACAACTGTGATATCTGTACTGCTATCAACATTCAAATGCATTAGTATTTTATTATTTAATGTATTGTATAAGGAGTTTCCTCTGCATGTTTTACTTTTTACAACTATGGCTAATGCTTTAATAAATTGCTCAATAACCTTCCAGCTATTTAAGTCTGTGGTGTCTCTGATCTGCTGGTTACAAAGCACTGGTAGGACCTCTAGTGGTTGAGTCATGAATTATTATTCATGGACGGGCATAAACAGATTATGGGATTAAATTCCCATCAAATGTATAGTGGTCACAGATCAAAAAATAATAAGCATGAATCAAAAATTTAAAAACACAAAAATGTATTGCACAAACTGAAAAATAAATAAATAAATAATGCAAAATAATCAGAATATCAAATTATGTGGTCACAGCTCAAAATATATTAAGCCTGAATCAAAAAATAATAAAAAATAAAAGTGCATTTAAAAGAATAACAAGCATTCAAAACTTTAAACACATTAAAAAATATATTGCACAAAACAAACTTGTGCCTGGCTCACGTTATGGCTAGTACTGTTAGTACTGTTTTTTAGTATTCATACAATAGTAATAATAAATGCTTGCTTGTTGCCTCTTCAATTCCTGTCTTTTGCACAAGAGAATATAACACATGAAGCCTACCTCATTAATATATTTGTTCATGAATTACAGTTTAAATAAGATTTGCAATCACAATTGTTTAGATCAGTGGTTTTTAAACTTGTCCAGGAGTACCACCAGCCCTGCAGGTTTCTCCCTCATCTATTACACCTGATTCAACTCATCAGCTCATTAGTAGAGACTGCAAGACATAGGGAGACATACAAAATGTGCAGGGCTGGTTTAGATATTTGTATATTGCTCATAGTCAGGGCTGCATTGGTAATCAGGCATACCGGGCATTTTCTCAGTGGGCCGACGCACTTTGGGGCCGATAAAGGTTTTTATTATTATTGGGGCCCGAGCCCTGATGGTGTGAGGACCGTATAGGGATTGCTCCATTTATTATTCTTCTCCGAAATGGATCGCATTTTTGAGGGCCTGAACATGCTCAAAAACTCTTGAAACTTTGCACATGCATCAGAAGTGGTGAAAATTTACATCTGATAAGGGTTTCAGAATTGGGCGGTTTTCTGTGCTATGTTGGTGTGTTTCTTTTGAAACAGGAAGTTTGGGTCAGGCGTGTCAATGGGCTTGTCCATTTTATAAATATCCAATAGTTTTTAGTTACATCACAGTCTTGAACATGAATTGTTAATCTGCTACTCGCTAGTCAGTGTCAGGTGGTTTAGGGGAGGGACTTTCTCACGCATTGGACAAACATCAGTGTATCGCCAGATCATTAATATTTTTGACTTGTTTTCTCAGAAGATTGTGTGGAGATACTGTAGAGGTTTATGTGTCAAAGGACTTTGTTTACATCGAAGATCTCAGAGTTGACCGACATGAACTAAAAGCCATGAAACTCACATTTTTTTGATATCTGTGATTCTTTAAATCATTGATTATTTTCTTAGTCTTAATCTTAATGTGTCTTATTAAGATTATATGATAGTGCAGCTATTGTTCATGACATCATGTTCATCACCATCTCCTGCTACTGACATCAACCTTGATGAGAGTCACCTGTAAATCACAATCATTCATCTTCAACTTAAAGAAAAAGATCATAATTTTTCTTTAATTAGGTTTAGTCCAGTATAAGGTTGTTTTCTTGATGAGGGAGGGACACTGATATTTCCAGCACTGGTTATTAATAAACAGTGTTAACCACACAGAGTCCTTTACTGTAAAGCTAAAGTGTTTGAGTTAAAACAGTCAGTCATTTGGTTGCTGTTGATCTGATGAGCTTCAACACGGTAAGACAAACACACTCATACTTAAATGAAAATGATGTTTATTGCTCATATAGCATACATGAGAAATGTTAAGAATAGGGTGATATACATATACTTGTTTTAGTGCAAGTGATGATTATAATAATGCTGTATTATAGATATATTTGATGCTGATGTTGGTCAGAATGGCTCCTGCTCTTCCTCTGATCTTTCTGCTCATGATTCACAGTGAGTCTCTGTTTCATTCACATTAGAAACACTCTGATGTTTTATTCAAAAATCACTGGTAACTCTTTAGAATACTGTTGTGTTATTAATGAATAACTACACAGGAACAAATGAGTAACGCACTGTTAACAATCTATACTACTGTTAACTAGTTCACTGTTAGCTATAATCAATAACTATTTCCTGGAGAACTCCTAAGAACTACTATATACAGGTTCATAATTAATGTGAATAATGCAGTATAAGTGAAGATCATGGTAACCCACTAGTGACTGAAGTGTAACCAAATCCATTTGATGGAATTACTATTTAAAAACCTTACAGAAACCTCAAAAGTCTACAATGACTTTGGTTATTACGAGGATATTTTTTTTTTTTTAAAGGATGAGGATAAGTGCTCACGAAAGAGATGAGTTTTCAGCTGTCTTTTGAATATTGCCAGGGATTCAGCATTACAGATGAATGCAGGAAGATCGTTCCACCAGCAAGGGACAGTGAATGAGAATGTCCTGGAGAGTGATTTCGTGCCTCTCTGTGATGGTACCACAAGCCTTCGCTCCTTTAATGATCGTAGGCTTCTGGTAGGAGTGTAGACTCGTAAGAGTGAGTGGAAGTAGGAGGGTGCTGAGCCTGTGGTAGATCTGTAAGCAAGTGTCAACGCCTTGAACTTGATGTGAGCAGCAAGTGGTAGCCAGTGTAGAGAGATGAAGAGAGGCGTGACGTGGGCTCTTTTGGGCTCGTTAAAGACGAGACGTGCTGCAGCGTATTGAATCATTTGTAGAGGCTTGATTGTGCATGATGGCAGTCCAGCCAGAAGAGCATTGCAGTAATCAAGCCTAGAAATGACCAGAGCCTGGACCAGAAGTTGTGTTGCATGTTCTGTTAGAAAGAGCCTGATTTTCCTGATGTTGAATAGTGCGAATCTGCATGACCGAGCTGTCTTTGCAATGTGGTCTTTGAAGGTCAGCTGGTCATCAAGGATTACTCCAAGATTTCTGGCCGAATTTGATGGGGTAATTGAGGATGTACCTAGCTGGATGCTGAAATCAGGTGGTGGGATGACTGGAGAGAAGAAGTTTGGATACTTCTGTCTCAGTGAGAATGAAGAGAGGAGGTGTGTGGCTGTGTGTGTGGAGCGGAGAACTGACTGCTGATGGTAGAGGTTTTGTCAGTGAAAAATTTAGCAAAATTATCAGCGGTTAGAGATGAGGTGGGTGGTGGTGGAGGGGGACAGAGGAGAGAGTTGAATGTTTTGAAAAGTGTGCGTGTGTTTGAAGCGCTGTTGATTTTGTTGTGGAAATATGAAGATTTAGCAGCATGAATTTCAGCAGAAAAGGATGAGAGCAGAGATTGATAGCTACTTAGGTCAAATTGGTCTTTTGATTTGTGCCATTTCCTCTCTGCAGCCCTGAGTTTGGTCCGTCGTTCACGGAGAACATCGGATAACCAGGGATTAGAGGGAGTGGCACGTGCAGGCCTGGATGACAGAGGACAGATACTATCTAGAGATGAAGTTAAGGTGGAACATAAAGTGTCCGTTGCCGTATTCACATCCAGAGATGAGAATTGTGTGGGTGAGGGAAAGGAGGATGACACAACAGAGGAAAGATGAGAAGAAGAAAGAGAGCGCAGGTTTCGTCTGAAGGTAACTGGTAGAGGGGTTGGTGGTGAACAAATGGGGAGTTGAAGATTATGTAATGAAGTAAGTAATGAAGAAATGATCGGAGATGTGCAGAGGTTTTACCAAAATGTTGTCAGTGATGCAGTTGCATGTCTAAATGAGGTCAAGTTGCTCGATTTGTGTGTACTTGTGGTGATGAGCTGATTGAGATCGAATGAAGCTACAAGAGAGAGGAAGTCTGAAGCATAAGGCTTCTCTAGATGAATGTTGAAATTGCCAAAAAACTACAAGTGGGCTACCATCCTCTGGGAATGAGGACAGCAGCATGTCCAGTTCCTCTACAAAGGTACCCAGTTGTCCTAGGGGGCGATAAATTACTACGATATGAATTTGGACTGGAGTTGTGATTGTAATAGCATGAAACTCAAACGAATTGTTAGTACATAGAAAAGAGTAAGTTGAATATTTCCTATTGTCAGAAAAGAGAAGACCTCCCAGACTGGCGAGGGGTATGAGAGAAAGTGAAGTTGTTAGAGAGAGCAGCAGGGGTTGCTGAGTCCTCTGGACGAATCCAGGTCTCAGTCAAGCCCAAGATATTAAGAGAAGAAATAGCAATAGCAAAGGCTGGAATGAAGTCAGCTTTGTTAACTGCTGACTGACATTTCTATAGACCCACAGAGACAGAGAGAGGAGTGTTAGTGTTAGAAGAGGAGCAAAGAGGACACAGGTTAGAACCATTGAGCTGCCTTTTACGTGGGTTAGTGGAGCGTTGCCGACAGGAATGTATTGAAAGCACATGCTGAGTATGAAGAAAGAGGAAAAGTGTGAAAGGAAGAAACTTAAGTGCCTACCGGTGTAGTTGCTCGGTGGAGTCGCGCAGGTAGAGTCGCAGGTCTTCCGCGACAGCGCACACACAATAAATATACTGCTTATTAACACGTGATTGAAAACAGCCAAGACCGCCTTGAAAATTAGAACTGCAAAAGCCTAAAGCCCGTGAATGGCTGAAAATCGAAACTACAGCAGCTTAAGAGTGAACAATAACACCAATAAACTCTGCAAATGCGGCTGTTATTCCAAACAAGTACAATTAAATACAATTATAGTCAAAAGTGTTTGACTAAAGTGTTACCAAATCACCAGATCATGACTATTTTTTGGTGTGTCACTCAATTCACATCATTTATCACTCAATAGTTTCTGAGAAGATTAGCTTATACTTCCTGTTGCAGTTTTCAAATAGTAATACAGTATTGTCATTGTTTTCATAGTCCACTGTAACTGATAAAACAACATTTTCATCTTGATGAATTCTGTGTTTCAGGGGTTTCTAGTGCTGGTTGGGGTGTGAGTTACAGTCCTTCACACATCTGTGCTCTAAAGGACTCATCAGTGATAATGAACTGCACTTATACATACCCTACTGGACATCAGATCATGAGAGTGTTCTGGACCAAAGGTGAGGATGGAGAGTATCAAGATCTCTCTGAGGACCCTGAATACAGTCAGAGGCTTCAGTATCTGGGAGATAAACAGCAGAACTGCACCATCAGACTGAGTCATGTGACACTGAACGATTCACACATGTACTATTTCAGATTCATCACTGATAAAGATGATGGTAAATGGACTGGTGATCCAGGAGTGTCTCTTACTGTCACAGGTGACTTTCATGAGGTTTCTCTCTTCTCCTGTGCATTATGTTGAATAATAATCAGTGTATGACAGCAGCACTAGATATAATGTGTGTGTTGTGTTCAGATCTTCAGGTGGAGTCTCCTGAGAGAGTGACAGAGGGAGATTCAGTCCGTCTGACATGTAAAAGCAGCTGCACTCTGACTGACAGAGCAACATTCATCTGGTACAGAAACTCACAGCCATTAACTGAGAGAAGAGACAGAAACAATGAACTCCTGCTGCAGTCAGTCAGAAGAGAGGATGCAGGCAGATATAGCTGTGCTGTACACGGACACAATCACATCTCTCCTGCTGTTCAGCTCAATGTCATGTGTGAGTACAGATTCAGTTTTCTCTTTAAAGTTGTTTTTGAAAAGCAAGCAGAGTTTGACACTACATATCTCTGATAAATGATCAGTAGGTTTTGTGGGTCTGAAAGGAAAAATAACAGATTCAGATCACATCTCTGCTGAGAAGGAAATTCTTTACAAATGCAGCCCAGATAGCAAACAACCATCAAAATAATGTTCAATCAATATTCAAATTAATGTTAATGTGTCAACGTTAACTGCATTGAATCAACTTCACCTGCAATTAATGTTGAAAAATCATTTGTAATGGCACTGAATCAATGTTAAATGTGATCAACATCATGCTTGCACTCTCAGAGAATGAAACAAACATTAACAAGAACATTAAGAAAGTTAAGCATTAACAAGTCTCACAATTTTATCATCTTGACAAAAAAAAAAAAAAAAAAATACATAAAATAACATTTTTCTTTCAACATTTACTCTCCCTATCCAGTGTTGTGCAAAGCATTATGGGAAGGGGAAATCATGTTTATGTAGTCTCATCTCACATGGATTAAGTAAATTGGTTGAAACGAATTGTTTTGGATTAACTTCATTTACTTAAGTAAATCGAACAAGCATCAAATGTTAATTTTGGTCTACTTAATTGAAACACATTCTTTCAAAATGAAAATATTGAGTTGAGCCAAAACTGTTTCAAGTCAGTTTAACACAATGCAATAATTTGAATGGGAAACCTAATACAATGGTGTTCAATGAAAATTGCGTTACACCCGCAACTGAACTGGAGGCTAACAAAGAAATCTCTAGCGTTAAGTTTGATCACGGCTTGTCTTGAAAAATAATCAGCCATCAATGAACATGTCAAACTAACGACCAAAGGCCACAGATTTTAGCCTAGGATCAGAAGATTTTCTAAATTTGTCTCAGACGACCAAATCGTGGCCAAAATCTCACAGTGTGCACCTGGCTGAACACAGCATCTGTTTTTTCACTTCCTGGCATTGCAGTATATGATTACGTTACCTGTGCGCCGTTCACCAGCGAGTGAAGTGAGAGAGATCTGCTGACCGAGGATGGGCCGCATGATCCTATGATCAGACACACTCACCCCCGTGACGAGCGAGACCCTCATGTAGGACGCTCGTGCTTTGCAAACTCCATCTGACTTGTTTTGTATCCTGTCAGTAATGTGCCAGCCTCAGAGATTAACCCTCATGCACTGTTCGATTTCTGGTGACTGTCTGTATGGTCCGGGTCAAACTGACCCTAATTGGATTCAATAAAATTCCCCAAAAATCACACTATGAAAAAAAACATACAATCATGTACACATAATTCACTTTTAATATCAATACTTTTCACACAAAGAATTAATATCTGAATTTATGATTTACAAAAATGTTTTTAACCACTATTTTTAAGACCCCCCCCCCCATTTTGAATGGCTGTCTATAGGCCAAATTGACCCACAAACAGTAAGACACATCAGCATGTTGAAACTTTGCATGCATGTTCACGACCCTAAATGAGAAAAAATCACAACATTTCAAGAAAATCAATGTAGGTTAGAAAGTATTTCAGATAGACTGAAAAAATTAATTATAGTTAATTTTTACCATATGTCACTGACCATTTTTTATTATATTTTTTGTATTGAAATAAGTGAAAAAAAGCTCCTTTTTTTAGCTTCATAGGGTAGTAAAATCCAAGATGTTTTGGGTCTGTACAGTTGCGTATGCAGGTCAAATTGAACATCACCAACGTAACCAAACTTGTCAGAACACATCAGCATGTTGAAACTTTGCATGAATGTTCATGATCCAAAATGAGAAAGTCACAAAATTTCAAGAAAAAAAAACATATGATAACTGATGTTTCAGAGAACTGTCAAATTGACCCGCAACGGTACACAAGGGTTAAGAAACATAGGTGTAAGTCTGGAGATAAATTTGAATACTTACTAATGCGATACTGACGTTGTATCGAGAGGGTCGATCCTCAAATGAAAATATTGTTACCAAATTTAACTAGTAATTCATATTATTTTTCATGAAAACAAATGCACAATATGACCTTTCCAGTGGGGAAAATGAACAGCCCTCATTCAAAAAAAACATCACCAAACAATATATTAAAGGCACAGCTAAATGTGGCAATTATTATAATGGGTTTATGTGAATATTGTTTTCAAGGGTTAGTTCAATAAAAATTATGTCATTAATTACTCACCCTCATGTTGCTCCAAATCAGTGAACATAAGAGGAAGATCAACCGATAACACAAGAACAAACCTCGTCCTGAAGCTCAAACGTGCTGCGTGACACACGAGAATGAACCGCATTGGTTACACAGCATGTTTGAGCTTCCCAAAGAGTTTTGTTCTTGTGTTATTTAGCTTCAGTTGAGCTTCTGTTTATGATTAATGTTTCTATGTGAGTAAAAGCCTAAATTAAATTAGTTCATCATAAAAAGTGAAAGAAGGAAAGTTTGGACTTAAACACCTCAATTCATATGGATTAGTTTTTTGATCTCTTCATGACCTTTTTGAAGCGTCAAAGTAGTCGTTACAAAGGCAGACAATTGAGGAACAGATATCACTCAGATTTCATCAGAAAGATCTTCATTTGTGCTCAGAAGATGAACAAAAGTCTTACAGGTTAAGAACGACATGAGGGTGAGTAATTAATGACAGAATTTTGAAATAACCCTTTATTTTCACTTAAATTAAACATTTTTGTAAGATTTTTAAAAAATATTCTGAATTGTTAATGAATGATAAATAAACACAATGTAGGCCTAGATTTTTATGTTAAAAACTATGTCCACAAATATACTGTAAAATCCACTTAATAGAGCCATTGATATCAGTAGCTGAGATACAGCCTTCATTCATAGTGCACTAGTTTTTGTATTTTTCTGTTTTAGATTCTCCCAGGAGCGTCTCAGTGTCCATCAGTCCATCTGGTGAAATAGTGTCAGGAGATTCAGTGACTCTGATCTGCAGCAGTGATTCAAACCCTCCTGCAGAAATCAGCTGGTTTAAAGGAGGAATGTTTGTAGGATCGGGAAGAATCTTCAGCATCTCAAAGATCAGCTCTGATGACAGTGGAGAATACAAGTGCAGATCCATTAATGAACATGGAGAGAAATACTCTGATGCTGTGACTTTAAACGTCATGTGTGAGTTAATGATCATCTGAACATTGTTCACATATAAATTCAAAATTTTCTAATATTTATTTATTTATTTATTGTCTGTTTTAGATCCTCCCAAAAGCGTCTCGGTGTCCATCAATCCACCTGGTGAAATAGTGTCAGGAGATTCAGTGACTCTGATCTGCAGCAGTGATTCAAACCCTCCTGCTCTGAACTTCAGCTGGTTTAAAGGAGGAACGTTTGTAGGATCTGGAAGAATCTTCAACATCTCAAAGATCAGCTCTGATGACAGTGGAGAATACAAGTGCAGATCCATCAATGAACATGGAGAGAAATACTCTGATGCTGTGACTTTAAATGTCATGTGTGAGTTTTATGAATCAAATTTTGTATTTTAACCACATAAACCTGTTTACTTTCTTATTTGTCATTATATGTTGTCTTATCTAGTTCTGTTAAACTTTAGTGAGTGTTTTTTTCTGTATTTCAGCAGTCAGATGCTTCTCGTCTGTAGCTGTAGCTGTTGCTGCTGGTGTTGGTGTTTTACTCGGTGGAGCATCAGGTGCTTTCATCATGTACATCTGGTAAGATGTTCCTATCAAAAATGTACTTTCTAAGTATGAAGTTTTACTTTATTACACTCAAGTTAAGTCAGCGGTGTCCAATCCTGCTCCTGGAGGATCCCCAAAACACACTGAACAGCTAATCAAGGTCAGGGATGGGCAGTATTTATGATACATGTATTTCAAATACGTACAGTGGGTACAGAAAGTATTCAGACCCCCTTAAATTTTTCACTCTTTGTTATATTGCAGCCATTTGCTAAAATCATTTAAGTTCATTTTTTTCCTCATTAATGTACACACAGCACCCCATATTGACAGAAAAACACAGAATTGTTGACATTTTTGCAGATTTATTAAAACAGAAAAACTGAAATATCACATGGTCCTAAGTATTCAGACCCTTTGCTCAGTATTTAGCAGAAGCACCCTTTTGATCTAATAATAGAGTCTTTTTGGGAAAGATGCAACAAGTTTTTCACACCTAGATGCTGTCACTGCAGTTTGTTAGCTGTACAACTGTTTGTCTATGAACATAGACGTTTGTTGTTGAAGTATGCACTAGAATTTAGCTAACTGGCTAGCGAAGCAAAAACGAGTTGCTATTTGTTTATATCCTTGATGCAACCAAAAACAGCAACAGAACTATACCTTTAAAAGACATGTACAAACAATAAAACATACTTACTGTTGAATAGATTTAAAGGACTGTACTGGCGTTGTTATTTTAATTTGTGATCACCAGGGGGCGTCGGTAAGAACGCACAAAAGCCAGATGTCGGTGCTCAACTGATGCTCCGTTTATTATGCACACTTTCACATACATATGGCACGTGTGTGGTGTCTAAAATAAATAAAGAAATATACATAATAAATAACAACTGAAATAATACACAGAATAACAGCAGCAGTAAATATAGCGAGCAGTTGACAGAGCTGTAAGAACTAAATACTAAAGAACTAAAATGTCGTCCTTCTAATGGGCGGGCCCAACTAGTCTGTCAATCATATCAACATCAAATCAGTAAATAGTATGGAAAATACTGGGCCTTTTCAACACTTACAGTTTGAAGCCAATAAACAGCAGCTTCTGCTTTTAAAGTGTGAACTGCTTCTTTCAGTAAAAGCCTTTGTGCAAATCCAGCATTGAACTCGTGTAGATTCTGGAAGCGTCTTCAGCGCCGCATCCAGTGTAGAAAATATCACAGATTATAATGGGTTATATTATCTTTTTCCGGTGTACACAACTCTTCCGTTTCCACATGCTGTGCCACATGGCCTCGCCCACTTTATTGCGTGTTCCCGGGGGCGTGTTTTGCAGGGTTTATGATGTCACCAACCCCGGAAAGAAGCTCGTTGTAGTCCAAACCGGTCGTTTTTGTAGGCAATAAACTGCCATAACTTTAAAAGACAATATCTCAGTTTCCATTGAACTTTCAGCGCTGTAACTTTGCAGATACTGTTTATGCTCAAGCAGCAACATTACACACTAACTAAAGTTAAAAAAGTGAAATCGCATTGAACCACCCCTTTAAAACTAAACATCTGGGAGATCACAGGGATAAGTGAATATTTGATCTGTTAAATTTTCGCCACTAGAGGTCGCTTATTCAAAACTAAGGCGTAGCTCGATGACACCTTGATTTCTCAGAATCACGGGAGGTGTTGTCTTTACGTATGGAAGCCCGTTTCCGCCACTAAAAAAAACAAAAACAAAAAAAAGATTAATTGCGACTTTTTATCTCAGAATTATGACTTTTTAACTCGCAATTGCGTTTATATCTCACAATTGCGTGATATAAAGTCAGAATTCTGAGATAGAAAGTCGCAATTTATCTTTTTTTTTTTTTGTGGCGGAAACGGGCTTCCATATTTACATCCACAGCCAGTGGAAAAGAATCGGGATGGGATTCAGGTAGAAATCATGTTCATGGATGAGATTATTAACGTTACTGTAGTATGAAGCGGAGCATGGCCAAATGCTGTGAGGGCGACAGCAGCAGATCTTTTAATATGCCGCAGTCGCTGCTTCCACTTCTTCTGGTCATGTGCACTTCGGGTAAAGCAGCGCTGTTTTATCATATTAGATACATTTGTGTGTTGAAAGTTGTTGTAATGATGTCATTGAGAGGTGACGCATGGACACGGTCCGTGTCTTCAGTAAAATTGCTTTTTTTCTGGATTTAAACATTATTTGAATCATTTGGGATAATGTAAGTACACAAGTCAAAAAACTATACAACACTGTTCTAGTGGTTATTGGATATTTTAATCTAAAAATCCTACATATTGTGCCTTTAACTGGTTGCATATGTCAGATTTATTGCATGACTCGGGCAGAGAAAAGCTGTTGCTATCAAACATTGTTTACTTAATCAACTGAGTCAGTAATGGTGAATGGATCGATCAAATGGGCCAGTTGATGGAAGGTTTGTGAAGAAATTTCATGCTCCCTTGTAAAGGTTTTTTTTTTTTTTTTACTATTTTTAAAATACAAAAATACTGTTTTTTTTTTTTTTTTTGATGTTGTGGCTGCTGTATTTTGTAGTTTATTTTGATACATTTAAAATGAAGATATTTGGTATTTTATTTTAAAATACATTTTGATGTATTTTTGCCCAACCCTGATCAAGGTCTTATACTAGACATACTAGAAACTTTCAGGCAGGTGTGTTGAGTCAAATTCAGGACAGAGTCTGGACTCCACTGGTTTAACTCACTCACACATCTTTAAATGTGCTGTTTATTCATCTTTCTTCTGACAGTCTTACTAGAAGGATGAAAAGAAGATCTGCTGTGAAGGAGGTGAGATGATCACAATTATTTACAGTGTTTTCCTGCAGGCAGAGATGTTTCCTACAGCCATTATGAGCCGTTCAGAGATATTAAGAATAAAAGACACGAGTCTCGAGTCCAAACACCTGATTATTCAGTTCTAGATCCAGTAAACTGATTTCCATCAAGATCCTCTCAACATTACAGTCAGTTCAGTTAGACTATCAGATTTAAACATGAACTCTCAATGTTTGTGTCCTTCTGTCTCTCCTGTAGATCTCTGATCCCAATGAAGACACATATACAGCTCTTGAGCTCAAGTCCACGACCTCTGACCTGTACGACACACTCACAGTAAGTGAGACGTCACAGTCAGATGATCCATCACAGATGATCACATGACCGATCTCTCTCTCTTTCACACAGACGGTTCATCCCAGAGCTCCTGAAGACTCCTGCAGGACTCTTGATCCTCAGAGCTTTTCTAAACATGAGAATCCATCAGTGAGTGTCTGAACCTGCAGCTCTTCTCAATATCATCCATCAAACTCTCTTCAGCTCTAGTGTGATTGATTTGTGGATCTTGTGAAAGGTTTATAATGTTGTTGATGAACTTCAGTCAGTCTTTCTTCATCTTATTGTTTGTTCAGATCAACAGGAAGATGCTGCAGTAAGAGGCGGAGCATGAAGGAACCAATCCTGAGCTCTGTGGGCGGAGCCACATATGATTGACAGGATCATCAGTGATGAGTCACTAAAGAGATTTATTTCTGTATATTTGAAGAAATATGATGTAATAGTGGAATTAAATGAAAGTTAAAAGCTGGTGAATTGTCACTGTGTAAATATATAATGTTAAGATTAAGTCAGCAGAGCAAATCACCTCAAATGATGTTCAGTTATGGCAAAAAAGTATTTTTTTTTTTCTTATTTTACAACATTTTCCTGTTTTTAAATCATAATTGATAATTTTACCCTGAAACACTGAACAAAATCATAATTGTGCGCATTCACAAAGGACAATGTATCATTTTTTGCTCTCAAAGTGCTCAATATTATCAGCTTCAGTTATTGTTTTTTGTGTTCCTGTAACTTTTCCTTTAAGTGATCAGTTTTATTTGTGATTGTCTAATATGTGTTTGTACAAACCTTATGGGCACATTGATACTGTATATATTGATACTCACAAGCTACTTATTTAGTATTGATTCCATTAAAAATATCTATATTAAAATTATATGAATTACCAAACATGGGTTTCTGTATCACTTTCACATGTTTTCAGTACTTTTTAAATGTTTGCTCCAAAACACATATTTAGCTGGCTCGTGTCACATGACTATGAGAAGTGAGCGTACAGCCACAGACTAGGGCTGTGTCCTAATTCAGAGCATTCAAAGGCTGATTGCATCACCGCAGTGCGCACCAAATGCATTTGGAGGAGCCTTCAAATTGGGACAGCCTTCATCACGCCACAGTGACTAATCATAATATTCTTCACATTTTTACATCTTGGTGCAAATATTTTTAAATGTGCTCATATTCTTTTACAATAAATTTGTTAATATTGGCCAGCATGTGGATGTACATGTGATCTGCCTTTAAGTGTAATTATTATTTTTTTCCAAAAATGATCTTTATTTTTAAAAAATCACTTACCCCTTTAAGAAATAATTGGTAGTGACAGTTGTATTGTTAAAACAGTAACAAAAGTATCTGTATCGTATCGAATTTAAAAAAAGTTAAATTCCTCAAACTACCACCAGAGGTCACCATCTCCTACTGACATCAACCTGTAAATCACAATCATCCTTCTTCATTCTTCAACATAAAAAAATAAATAAACAAAAATAATCATTATTTTTCTTAAGTTCCATAAAGTTGTTTTCTTGTTTAGGGAGGGGCACTGATATTACCATCTTAAAAACATTAAAAACTACACAGGCCCAGTTTCACAGACAGGGCTTAGCCTAAGCCAGGATTAGGCAATAGTTCAATTAGGATATTTTTATAGATATACCCTAAAAAAACATAAACATTACTGGTGTGCATCTTTGAGACAAAACAATGGCAGTGACATATTTTAAGAAATGTCAGTACGAGTTTCTTTCAGTTAAAACAGCTCAAACCTTTTACTCTAGGACTAGCTTAAACTTTGTCTGTGAAACCGGGGGACAGAGTTCTTCACTGTAAGGCTAAAAGAGTTAAATCAACTCTGCTCAGAGTACATTTGGTCCCTCTCTAGATAGTGTTAAAATAACACTGAAGCAGAGTTAAAGTTAATGAGATAATTAAGCAATTAATTAAGTGATGATTGAGCATTAGTGATGAACACCTGCTGTTAACAAGCAAAATCACTGGAGAAAAGAGAAATAACTGACTTCAGCCACAGCCTTAGATGAAATCAACTGAAGATAAAAATCATTAAATCTCTGAAGATCAGATTAAACAACTCCACAAACAGCATTACCAGCTTCACTTATTTCTAACCAGATTGACTTTATTTTCACACAAGTCCTCCTCAGTATTTTGTTTCAGTCACCTGGATTTGCTAATTAGCACAGTTTTTCAGCCAGAAGATACACAGCAAAAACTGCAGTGTTAAATTAACTCTCCTGGAAGTATAGGTGAGACCATACTCGAGAGCGTTAAAGTGTTAAATAAGAGTGTTAAATGAACACTGAAGCAGTGTTAAAGTTAATGAGATAATTAAGTTATTAACTGAGTGATGATTGACCATTATTGAAGACACCTGATGATAACAAGCAGAATCACTGAAGGGGAAAAGCTAAAACTGTAAGTCACCATCGTGGAGATGAGTGTTTGCTTTAGTTGAACTCTTGACCCTTGACTTTTTAATATTAAATTTTGTTTAAATTTTTACATTTTGAATGTTTGACCTATAGGTGTATGTCATCAAAGTATCATGAAAGTGATTCAAAAGCATAACAAGTTGTAAGCTCTCCAAATGCTCTTACGGTACTTTGATGTCATATGTTGATCAGTCTGCACAGGGCTGATGCATCTCGAACAAGCCTTTTGCTTTGTACCTCCTGGCTGAAAAACTGTGCTAATTAGCAAATCCAGGTGACTGGAAAAAAATACTGAGGAGGATTTATACTTTCTGAACCTGGACATTACACATCTGATATCAATACCTTTTTGGAATAAAAGGGTACAAAAATGTCCCTTTAAAGGTACTGCCCCAGTGACAAGCTGTTGTACCCCTAAAGGTATATTTTAAACCCTTTTTGTGTGTGTGTGTGTGTGTGTGTGTGTGTGTGTGTGTGTGTGTGTGTGTGTGTGTGTGTGTGTGTGTGTGTGTGTGTGTGTGTGTGTGTGTGTGTCATGACCCCTTTAAGGTTAAGTTTAGTGGTGGGGTTGAGCTTGTGTTATGCTGGAGCTCATAGTTGTAGTGAAGTTATGGTTAGCGTGTTAGGCGATTGTCAGCTCCACCCTAACTTCTGCTGCTGGGCTGAAACTGCTGTCACGTATAACACTGCGGTTCTGCAGTTAGACATATCTCATCTCATATGAGCTTGTTTAAACCCTCAAACTACCACCAGAGGTCACCATCTCCTGCTACTGACATCAACCTTGATGAGAGTCACCTGTAAAGCACAATCATTCATCTTCACAATTATTCATCTTCAACTTAAAGAAAAAGATCATAATTTTTCTTTAATTAGGTTTAGTCCAGTATAAGGTTGTTCTTTTGTTTAGGGAGGGACACTGATATTTCCGTCGCTGGCTTTTAACAAACAGTGTTAACCACACACAGTCCTTCACTGTGAAGCTAAAGTGCTTGTGTTAAAACAGTCAGCCATTCAGTTGCTGTTGATCTGATGAGCTTCAACATGGTAAGACAAACACACTCATACTTAAATGAAAATGATGTTTATTGCTCATATAGCATACATGAGAAATGTTAAGAATCGGGTGATATACATATACTTGTTTGAGTGCAATGATGATTATAATAATGCTGTATTATAGATATATTTGATGCTGATGTTGGTCAGAATGGCTCCTGCTCTTCCTCTGATCTTTCTGCTCATGATTCACGGTGAGTCTCTGTTTCATTCACATTAGAAACACTCTGATGTTTTATTCAAGGCCTCACAATGAGCTCTTTCTCCTGTCCTGTATTCACATTTTTCCTTTTAAACAGGAAGTTTGTCCCATTTTAGAAATATCCAGTAGTCTTTTTCTACTTGCGATTCAGTGTCAGGTGGTTTAGGGGACGGATTTTCTCATTGTTCAGAGCATTTGATTGGACAAAAGTCACTGGTAACACTTCAGAATACTGTTGTGTTATTAATGAATAACTACACAGGAACAAATGAGTAACGCATTATTAACAATCTATACTACTGTTACTAGTTCACTGTTAGCTATAATCAATAACTATTTTTTCATATGTCCTGGAGAACCTACCAGAGATGGGCATTCGAGTTAGAGACTCGGACTCGAGTCGCACTCGAGTCGCATTTTAACAGACTTCAGACTCGGACTCGGACTCGACCTGAAATTACTTCAGACTTGACTCGACTCGGCACAAAAGACTCGGAATATTTTAAAAACGTCTCAAGTCTTTTACCCATAACTACTGATATAATAAATAAAGAATTTGTGTTGTGTTTAAATGGTTTTATAATATCTGTGTCACATATATTTCCTTGCGTGTCGTGGTAGATTGGACTCTTGTCATAGAATTTGATTACGTATGTGCGCATAAACTCTGAAATGTCATAATAAGAGTCCCATGCAACATGACTAGAGTCACCGTGCCGTATGTTCTTTCGTTTGGGTTTATTATCACGTCAGATCAGCTAGACGCATAGAATGTGGGAAAACAATTAAAGACACCGGAACAACATCATCAAATTTTATGAGACATCGCATCCATAAAGGTTAGTCACATTAACTCACAAAACTAGCTATTACTCTGTGGTGTAGCTGCATGGCTCTTTTGAATTGCCAGCCTGGTAAAATATGAAAAAAAAGAGAGAGAGAGAGAAAGAGATGTTAATCCATTTATTACTTAAAGCTCATATTTTAATGTATCACATTCAGCATGTATAGAGCGGGTGTGTCTCATACGTTCTGAAAAGTGAAGCTGCGGGCTCTTTGATCGCCCCCTGGAGGCTGGATGCAGTACAGGTCATAAACCCCGCCCTTTCAATGCAGTCGAATGAGACTTCAGTGAAAACTTATAAATAAATTCTGCTTCAAATAAAACTTTCTGAAAGATGGTTTTGGTCATTTAAGGTAGTTGTTATCACACTGATATATATTCAATTGTTCGTTTTTGTGATGATTTAGATTTTAGCTAGCAATTTGATGCTATAAAACGGGGCGTGTCGTCATGATTCGAAGTTGATTGACAGCTTGTCTGAGGACTGTCGGAGCTTCGAGGGAAGATTGAAGATGTATTAACTAACTGTTAATTTTCGATTTCTTTGTTATTTAACACCAACAAAATGAGTTGTTCAGCAGTAAACTGTACTAACTGACCTACAGGATCTGACGGATCACTGAACTTTTTTTCTGTAACATTAAATGTGGGCGTTATAAGCTAATTAATAAATGTTATTAGTTAAGATAACACACCTAATGTTAACCATGTCGGGAAAAAGCAGGTGATCGTTATCTGGCAGTTACTTATTATTTTTATGGGTATAAAATAATAATAAGCAGGACAAAACTAATGATAGCTTACTCTAATTACAGCAATCGATCTCCTGTAACGTTAGTTGAACTTGATTTAAAATGGCAGGAACGTTTCTGACGATTTAGAGTTGTTTCTAGTGGCATATATTGATTTTATCTACTGAATTTGCTGTTTCAAAAATATTATTGCTCTAGAAACAGAATAGCCTATTATTTTATAGGTAGACTTTTAAATTGTGTATAATTTTTATAGTCTATTTAAAATACATGAATGATGACGCAGTCGTCTGGGCGGAAGTTTGATATCGCGACTCTGCCTCCGGCTCCACTGACGATTCCTTCTGCGCATGCCCAGGCTCCAAACTTTTTTTTTTGACGTATTGCGTAACGTGTCAGCGCCCATTCATCAGCCCATTTTGGCTTCAGTTCAATACAATGGAAGGAAGCGGCGTCGCGTCGTCCATCTTTTTTTACAGTCTATGGTGTAGAGTTTTCAATTGACATTCTTAAACATTCCGAGGTTTGATATTTTCTGATAATGACTGTTGTCAATATAACAACGAAGCTGTAAAACAATCTGCTGTATAACAAACCGTGACTCACTGGCGCCATCTTGTGTCCGTTTAGCAACTGTATTGAAAATGACTACTCGTTGCCAGAACAATTTTGTACATTGTAATGGATTATAAAGCAACAAACTGGATGTACATTATCCCTTACATCATAGGACCTTAATTTTAAATAAAACAGATTATAGAAAGATTGATTTTGATTATGAGATTTTTTTTTTTTTTTTTTTTTTTTTTTTTTGAATGACTCGAAACTCGACTCGGACTCGTGACAAAAGACTCCAGACTTGACTCAGACTTCAGTGATAAAGACTTCAGACTTGACTCGGACTCCAGATAAAAGACTCGTGAACATCTCTGAGAACTACTATATACAGGTTCATAATTAATGTGAAAAATACATAATGTGAGTATAAGTGAAGATCATGGTAACCCACTAGTGATTGAAGTGTAACCAAATCCATTTGATGGAATTACTATTTAAAAACCTTACAAAAACCCCAAAAGTGTACAATGACTTTGGTCATTACTAGGTGGTTATCATGCTAGTCACTTTAGAATACTGATCCAAATAATTAGTATTTTCTTCTGAAAGATTTGGTAATACATCAGTAATTGCTACTGGGTTACCATAAGGCACGTCCTGATATTGCTGAGTTAGATGCGTTCCTGGGTCAACATATTTTGTTGATCCTGGAACAACATTCTAGTCTGAAAATTTAGTCTTAACCCTATTCCTACCCCTAAACCTAACCCTACCCATAAGTTATCCCAAAAATCAGAGGGAAATGATAGATGAATAACACTGATGTAGAAGCACCAATTCATGATTTTAAGCCCAAACTTGACATAATCTGATTGTCCCTCAAATCTGATTGATATTTGAATGTTGTTCCAGGATCAACAAAAATGTTGACCCAGGAACATGTTGAACTCAGCAATATCAGGTTATGCTACCATGATCTTTACTTTATAATTAATTACATTATGCATGTTAGTTATGGACAACCTGTGCAGGATTCATTTGGCAGAAGCTGTTATTCAAAGCGACTTACAAGTGAGGAATACAGCAAGCGAGTCGTCATGAGGAGGCAAATAGACACAAGAAGTGTTTACAATACAAGTTTCAGACATTGCTCAGAGTATCATAAGCTACAATAGAGAGGGATTAGAGGAAGTGAAAGGATAGGTATAAGAAGTTTTTTTTTTTTTTTTTTTTTTTTATAAAAAGGATGAGGATAAGTGCTCACGAAAGAGATGAGTTTTCAGCTGTCTTTTGAATATTGCCAGGGATTCAGCATTACAGATGAATGCAGGAAGATCGTTCCACCAGCAAGGGACAGTGAATGAGAATGTCCTGGAGAGTGATTTCGTGCCTCTCTGTGATGGTACCACAAGCCTTTGCTCCTTTAATGATCGTAGGCTTCTGGTAGGAGTGTAGACTCGTAAGAGTGAGTGGAAGTAGGAGGGTGCTGAGCCTGTGGTGGATCTGTAAGCAAACGTCAACGCCTTGAACTTGATGTGAGCAGCAAGTGGTAGCCAGTGTAGAGAGATGAAGAGAGGCGTGACGTGGGCTCTTTTGGGCTCGTTAAAGACGAGACGTGCTGCAGCGTATTGAATCATTTGTAGAGGCTTGATTGTGCATGATGGCAGTCCAGCCAGAAGAGCATTGCAGTAATCAAGCCTAGAAATGACCAGGGCCTGGACCAGAAGTTGTGCTGCATGTTCTGTTAGAAAGGGCCTGATTTTCCTGATGTTGTATAGTGCAAATCTGCATGACCGAGCTGTCTTTGCAATGTGGTCTTTGAAGGTCAGCTGGTCATCAAGGATTACTCCAAGATTTCTGGCCGAATTTGATGGGGTAATTGAGGATGTACCTAGCTGGATGCTGAAATCATGCTTTAGAGTCGGATTGGCAGGGAAGACGAGAAGCTCAGTCTTAGCCAGGTTGAGCTGTAGATGATGTTCTTTCATCCATGCTGAGATGTCCGCCAGACAGCTTCTGTGGGATCATCTGTCTACAAGAGACGTGTTTAATGTGGCTTTAAAATTTTCTTACGGGGGAGCATGACCCCGGACCCCCCTATAGGGTGTGTGTCCCCCCAATTTTCAAACCAAAGTTACACCCTTGGCCACCGTTATAGTGATTACAGCCGATCACATTACTTTCCGTTGTTGCACGAACGCAGTTGGCTGCGACTGCTGTAGGGTATTTGCATAGGGCGATCTGATTGGATGATGCCTGCGTTGGCACTTGAAAAGTTGAGAAATCTTCAACTTCTGCCGCTTGCAACACGAGTGAAGCGACGCGACGGAACCCACAATTCAGTTCGGCAACGCATGACGTCACCCATTCAAAGTAAACGAGAAGCGTTAACGCCGGCGCCCCATGTGAATGCAGCGTAATGGTGATAAGCACTGAAATTACATTATGCAATCATTACGGAGAAGTTAAACAAAAATAATATGAATTTAGATAGCAGATGTGCTACTTTCGATCAGTTTTCCTGTGACACGCTAATGACAGCGAGGAGTGATAGGTGCACAATAATTCCTCTTTAAACTAAACTGCAAATGTTATGACAAAATATTTTAGCGAGAACAATGATCAGTGATGCACACTTAACTTGGATATTATGGAAGACACTGCTGGATTCGGTGGTCAAACGGTCCGTTGTCCAGTTTGAAGAGCTCCAATGATACTATCTTACTGTATAACAACAGCTGCAGGAGGTGTTGATGTCGTGTGAAGAATCTTCAAACAATTACCACCATTTGCACATTTCCTTTTTTAAAATACTTTGTCAGTGACGCGCCGAGACAGACCGTTACACTGCAATAAATAAGTAAGCCTATACGTTTCCACTAAAAATAGCCTATAAACTTCCTAAAAGCATAAATTTAATTCGAATTGTTTTAAACTATTAAAATACTGTTTGGCCAGTGGAAATGAATAAATCAACTCTATATTAAAACCTTTATCTGAAATATTTTATACAATTTTGTTTTAATGTATATTTTTATAGATTTTTTCTAAAACATAATGAGGATATTGGATGATTTTTTAGCAATGTAGTGTATGGCACAAATAGCATTTATAGTCCGTATCTAATATTTTCCAATGTCTTGTACCTTTGACGGTGTTAACCATAGTGTCACGTGGATGGGAACGTGCATGGAAATGATATGCAGATGAGGTTATGCATAGTAAAACTAGGCGTCGTAAGCTCCATATATGGTGATTTCGGGGAGGAGACAGGGTGGAGATGCACGTACACACAATCTTCCGCTGACTGGGATTTATAAAAGGATTTGTGCGCAGGTTCTGGCGTACGCATGGTTTTATAAATCTTTTGTTGTGTGTACGCAGAATTTAGCTTTTGCGCGTATGTACACTTTTAGGATGAAATCTATGCAACGTTTTCTAAATAAGAACCCAGACCTCCAAAACCAAGACCATTCAAGACTAGAGGTGTGGTCGAAACCAGACCTTCCAAGACCAAAACCAGACCATTCAATCAAGATAATTCATTAATCCTGTGACTATTGAACATTAACAATGAGCACCTGATGTCAATAAGCAGAATCACCAAAGGAGAAAATCACAATTTTAAGTTACCATCATGGAGATGAGTGTTTGCTTTAGTTGAGCTCTTGACTCTTGACTTTCTAATGTTAGAGTTTGTTTGGGCTGCTGTAACTGAATCATAACAACTAGACAAACACAAAGAAATGATGATCAGGTGGTGTTGGTTATGTTTTCACATAATCATTATTTGACCTGAACTCATTTAAAGCCCAATCTTTATATAATTTCTTTTAGGCACACACAGACATCAAGAATCAGCCTGTGAATCTCAACGACGCTGACAAGCAACATATTCTGATCAACAGATCAACTCTGAACTTTAGAAAACAAGCTACTAAAAAGTCACATAAAACCAGAAAAAAATAGTGAGAATAAAGGAAATTACTAAGACAATTCAGCACATAATTTATTCATGCAGCAATGCATGATGGGAGCCATGGATGAATTTTGATTGGTGGCACCCAGAGTGCACTGCAACATGCTTTATTATTCTCACCGCTGTTGAGATTCACAGGCTGATTCTTGATGTCTGTGTCTCGAAATGAATTACTTTATATATATATATATATATATATATATATATATATATATATATATATATATATATATATATATATATATATATATATATATATATATATATATATATATATATATATATATATATATATATATATATATATATATATATATATATATATATATATATATATATAAAAATCAGAACAACTTTTGAAAAATCCTTCAGATTATATTGATAAAGCTGATCTTCTGCTGTAGAATCACAGTGCTGCTGTAATCAATAATGTAAATCTAACTCAGAGATTGGGCTCTAAATGAGTTCAGTGATTCAGGTCAAAAAATGACCAAGTGAAAACATAACCAACAACACCTGATCATCTTTTCTGTTTATTTGTCTGGCTGTTAAAACCAAATTTTATTTTTAAAGGTCAAGGGACAAGAGCTTAAAGGGTTACTTCAGGATTTAGCATTAAGCTTTGTATTAGTAGAATACCACCAGTATTTTCGAATTACCGTGCTTTCCCCCTTCATATCAGCCCGAGATGAGAGATTTATGCATTTTTATTCTGTAAAAAAGCCTCCGATGACGCAAAAATCGTCATTTTGCGTCATCGGAGGCTTTTTTGGCCAGAGGCTTAAAACTACAGCCAGTAATAGCAGGTAGTTCGGCATTTTTTCGCCACGCCCATAACATATGCGCGTTTGAGGCATAGGTTTGAGGTTACTCACGGACATAGATCAAAGATTTTATCAAAAGTGGGTGTCACAGTTATATTTTTAAGCTTACAGTAACATTATTTTGTTACAGTCTGCACTACATCAGTGGTTCATCTCGCAAATTTATCGGTCTCTGCAGTCATCTCAACCAATACAGCAACAGGCTTTTGTGGTAACGTTAGCATAAATAGATAAATAGACTAACTCAGTTTTACAGAACAGTGGCTTTACTTTGATAACAGTCAACTTATATGCAACTTATATGTAATTGTCTATCTAACGTTACTTTGCTAAGTTTGCAGTTTCACTGCTACCTACAACACTACATATAGGCTACTGTGTTATCAGAAATAGTCTAGTATCAGCGAGTCTTACCTCTAGGCGAATACGCTTAGGCCGTGTGTCCACCAGAGCGTTTTTAGCCAGCTGAAAACGCTAGGCGCTCTGCTTAAAACGTCCGTCTGTGAGCGCGCTGTGAGCCGTGAGAGCGCTTCTGCAGCGCAGCGTTTTTTTTCCGTTGAGACGCTTTGTTGCTATGATACGGAATATCCATGTCACTGTTTACTTGTAAATGATTTTGCAGGAATTTGTTTCAGCCTTAGGCCGTGTGTCAATTTAGCACCATTTCGCTGTAAATGTATGAACTAACTCACGATTGTAACCGATAGGCGTGGTTTGGGCGTGGCCTCGCAAGGGCAGCGAAACAAGTGCATTCTGGGAGTTGTTGTCTTTCATCCACATTAGTCAAAAATACATTTTCTGCCTTTTCTCAGTCTAGAAAGCTCCAAATTCAAAAATAATTTCACATTTCTACTACATAAATGACCAATTTTAAATACACATTCATCTTTCCAGGGGTGAAGTACCCCTTTAACTAAAGCAAACCCTAATCTCCATGATGGTGACTTAAAAATTTTGATTTTCTTTGGTGATTCTGCTTGTTAACATTAGATCACCTTCCTGACACATTTACTGTGTTAAAATCATTACACAATGAATGTGTCAAAATTAACACGAGTGTTGTCCCTAAACTCACATACTGATGTGTAAGAATTTAGCCAATTTGAGTCATTTTTTAACAAATGATTTTTGACACATTCTAATGCCTTTCTGATATGTGATATGTGATGATGAATAAAGTACCTTTTTTATTGTTCTGCAAGTTGATAGTGTGCGGGATTTTCCTGTTTTTTCATATTTTGACTATACCAGTCTTTTTTCCTACGCACCTATCTATTACCTACAGGTGTGCAACGCTAATTGTTCATTGATATGTGATGTGAAAATAGAGAAGAGCGAACTCGGCAAAAGGAGGATTTGAAACCGCGGCGATCACAGTAAAAGCTGGTACTGCTATCCTGCACGTTACTGTTGCGCCACTGAAGACATTGAGTAGATAGCATAATTTATCATACTTGATATACAATAACGAGTTATTATGTTGAAATAATGAGATATTATGTTGAAGTAACGACTTTTGTCATAATAACGACTAATGCCGAAATAACGACTTCGTATCTTGAAATAATGAGATATTATAATGTTGAAATAACGACTTATCTTGAAATAACAAGATATTATGTCGGAAATAATGACTTAATGTTGAATAACAACTTAATATCTCGAAATAACGACTTAATATCTTGAAATAATGAGATATTATCATGTTGAAAAAACAACTTAATATCTTGAAATAACGAGATGTTGAAATAACGACTTATGTCGAAGTAGCGACTTTATATCCTGAAATAAAGAGTTATTATGTTGAAATAACTACTTATTATGTTGAAATAACGACTTATGTCGAAGTAGCGCCTTTGTATCCTGAAATAAAGAGTTATTATGTTGAAATAACAAGATATTATGTTGAAATAATGACTTATGTCGAAATAACGACTTAATATTCTGAAATAACGACTTAATATCTTGAAATAACTACTTATGTTGAAATAACAACTTATGTCGAAGTAGCGACTTTATATCCTGAAATAAAGAGTTATTATGTTGAAATAACAAGTTATTATGTTGAAGTAACGACTTGTATCATAATAACGACTTATGTTGAAATAACAACTTCATATCTTGAAATAACGAGATATTATTATGTTGAAATAACGACTTAATATCTTGAAATAATGAGATATTATGTTGAAACAATGACTTAATTTCTCGAAATAACGACTTAATATCTTGAAATAACGAGATATTATCACACTGTAAAAAAAAAATCCCGTTAAAAAACGGTAATTTTCTGGCTGCAGGGGTGCCAGAAAATGTCAGTTTAAAAACAGAAAAATACTGTCAGAAAAAAAAAAAAAACCATGGATAAACTGTAAAAAAAAAAAAAAAAAAAATCCCGTAAAAAGATGGTAATTTTCTGGCAGCAGGGGCGCCAGAAAAATTATGTAAAATAACCGTTATTGTAAGACATTTAATAATACATTTTTCCGTTTATTTTACGGTATTTTTCGGGTGCCCCTGCTGCCAGAAAATGACCGTTTTTTACGGAATTTTTTATTTATTTAAAAGCACCCATGCTGAAGTAACGCAGGGTTTATAATGTAAATGTATCAATAGCACAACACAGTTGTTTGATTCAAATGATGTCAGTCCATTTCATAAAGCCCACAAAACAATCAACAGATAACCATCATCACCTGATGTCATTTTGTTTTAGCTTTCTTTACTACTGCGAACGTGTTTTACAAACACACCGTCACAGCAGCCAGAAAAGACAAATGTATAATAAGAGTTAAGAGTCCAACTAATGGAACAACTATTCACCATTATGGTGACTTCAAATGAAACACATTAGAGTTAAACCTCTGTTAATTCTCAATAACAACCTTCGTTGATGTCTAACATAAATAAAGTCAAGGTTAGTAATAAGTGAAGCTGGGGATGCTGTTTGCAGTGGTGTAAATTAATATGATAGTTTCTGCCTTACATCTGCTATAATACAATATGCCATTAGTACCGAGAGTATGTATTTTAGTTAATAAATACGAGGATCCGCTGTTGATAACTCGTTGTCCTGATAGCCTCGTGTCAGTATTTTCGTTTAGCATGTAAGAGGTTCTGGGTTCTAACCCAACCATGTATGTTTTTTTTTCTCATTAAAACCAAAGATGTTCATCAGTGATTGTATATCAAGAGCAGGGAAACGTTTATGTGTAGCTATTTTGTTTTGTGATTTCAACCTAACAAATAGAGAGTCTCTGCAACAGAGCGATAGATTGAAGCGCTCGTCCGTGTGAACACGGCTCAGTGTGCACGAGCGCCAAGAGAACACTG
The DNA here is from genome assembly GCF_018812025.1 of Megalobrama amblycephala. Taxonomy (NCBI): domain Eukaryota; kingdom Metazoa; phylum Chordata; class Actinopteri; order Cypriniformes; family Xenocyprididae; genus Megalobrama; species Megalobrama amblycephala. The sequence goes on along the minus strand of NC_063050.1, from coordinate 10,525,733 downwards.
TAGCGCCTCTGATAGCAGCGACAACGAGCACTCAACAAGATTTCAAAAACAACACATTCTAGCGCCAGATCGCCTATTATTAACTCAAATTGATAATCAACTAGAGCAGTTTCTTTTGTATTACATATCCGTGCCGCGAGAGGTTTCAAAAAGTGGTCGGGACAATATCGATCCTTTCAAAAAGTACCACCCGCGAATTACGCCTATATTATGGCTGTTTGTGGAGTTGTTTAATCATCTTCTGTTGAGAAAATTACCCTTGCTGCCAGGAAATTACCTTTTTTTTTTTTTTTTTTTTTTTTTTTTTAAGGGATATTTTTATTTAATTTTGAATAAAATACAGTTTATAACCATACTTTTACATTAAAAAGCTAAAGAAAATACAGAAGATTTTATGTAAAATTATGGTTACAAACTGTATTTTATTTAAAAAAAAAATCCCCTAAAAAAACGGTTATTTTCTGGCAGCATGGGTGCCAGAAAAATACTGTAAAATGACGGAAAATAAATGTCTTATTAAATGTCTTAAAATAACCGTTATTTTCCGTTATTTTATGGTAATTTTGAATAAAATACAGTTTATAACCATACTTTTACATTAAAAAGCTAAAGAAAATACAGAAGATTTTATGTAAAATTATGGTTATAAACTGCATTTTATTAAAAACTTTAAAAAACAAAATCCTTTATAAAAACGGTTATTTTCTGGCAGCAGGGGCGCCAGAAAAATACCTTAAATTAACGGAAAATAAATGTCTTATTAAATGTTTTAAAATAACAGTTATTTTCCATTATTTTATGGCATTTTTCTGGCGCCCCTGCTGCTTTTTTTACAGGATTTTCTTACTTAATTTTTAATAAAATACAGTTTATAACCATAATTTTACATTAAAAAGTTAAAGAAAATACAGAAGATTTTATGTAAAATTATGGTTAATGTTAAATGAAGGACATTTACTTAAGACGATAAAAACAATAAAAACAATAAAATTCCCTATAAATAAGGTTAAATGCTGCTATATACAAATAACTGGTCTTAACTGCAAAATAATGTTTGTTATTAGTTTATTTTATAAAAAGCCAAAAACAGCTTTAAAACTAATGGTTTCAATTACAGCAGTACTAAATATACAGATACAACAAAGAAAAAAATGTTACAGTGGAATAATAATTAAACAGTCTGCCTTCAAAACCTGACCACTGGTCGACAGATGAATTACAAGGAGTCGTTAAAAAACAAACAATTAAACAAAGCAGGAAAGAGTGAATGTTCTTAAAGTCTGTGTGACACTGATGAAAATTTCTGTGCAAGTGAATGGAGGGAGATTGAAGAATGTTCTCCATGTTTGTCTTCTAGTCATAGTCTGCAGTTTCAGTTCAGAGTGTAAGAACCTTTTGAATAAGGGTGTCAAACTCAGGGATGGAGCTAAACTCTGCAGGACAGTGGCCCTACAGAAACTAAACACACCTGAACCAGCTAATCAATGTCTTCAGGATTGCTAGAAACTTCCAAGGCCGGTGTTCTGGAGTGGGTTGGAGCACTTTGCAGGACAGTGGTCCCACAGGAGCAGAGTTTGACACATGCTGTGGACTGAACGTCATCTGCTTTCTTGAAGTTTCTTCTCAGCTTTTGATCCCTTGCGGTTTATCTTGAAAAGGCATCTGTCAAACAAACACCATGAGTAATGAAACAGACTCTACTATAGAACTCTTTTAATAAATTAACAGTAAAAATATCAGAATAGTGGAAAAGGACACAAAGCGTGTTTGTGGAGGGAATTTGCAAGAGAGACCGTGTGAATGCCAGAGGGTCTACGTCTACATTAACCCAGATACTTTTGCATATTTCTCTTTATGTTTTGGCCTTCCTTTCACACTGAGTCCTGAGAAAACATGATCATTTCTTACGTTTAACGGCATGCGCAGGAAGATGATTTAAGAGTCTTCCGACATCTCAGTGTGAAAGAGAAACTTTTGGAAAATGCTGGAACAATAATGTGGTCTAAGAACATCTCAAAATTAAAACAAAGTTTTCAAATGTGTCCGGATTAATGTAGATAGAGAGAGTAGATAGATAATGTAGAGAGAGAGTTTCAACTGTTTTGATGTATGAAATTAACTGCTGGTTTCGTACCTCTGCAAGAGCTCCAGCGTTGCTCCTTGGCCTATATTTCAGTCTAAACTTCAGTTTATGTAACTGAATTACATTCAAATTTTCCATCCTTTTGGATTACATAGTTTTTACATAAACTAACTAATAAACTTAACGTGATTCATATTTGTAAGTCATATGTAAATGAAATAGGTGAGATTTATCTAATAGTATGAGGAAAAATGCCACCATCATGGAGATGAGTGTTTGCTTTAGTTGGGCTCTTGACCCTTAACTATTTTATATCAGATTTTGTTTGGGCTGTTATAACAGCTAGTCAAGCAAAGAGAAAAGATGATCAGGTGATGTTGGTTATGTTTATATGTAATCATTGTTTGATTTCATCTCATTTAGAACAGCATTGTGACTCTACAGCAGAAGCATTTTCCAAATAATCTGAAAGATTTAACTGAAGTTGTTCTGATTTAAAAAAAAAAAAAAAAAAAACTTCTTTATTTAGAGACACAGACATCAAGAATCATCCTGTGAATCTCAACAGTGGTGAGAATAATAAAGCATGTTGCAGTGCATTCTGGGAGCCACCAATCAAAATTCATCCATGGCTCCCATCATGCATTGCTGCATGAATAAATTATGAGCTTAATTGTCTCAGTAATTTCCTTTATTGTCACTATTTTATTCTGTTTCTGTGACTTTTTAGTAGCTTGTTTTCTAATGTGATCTGTTGATCAGAATATGTTGCTTGTCACCGTCGTTGAGATTCACAGTCTGATTCTTGATGTCTGTGTGTGCCTAAAAAAAAATTTTTTTTATTCAGAACAACTTATTTGAAATCCTTTGGATTATATGGAAAAAACTGTATCTGCTGTAATCAATAATGTAAATCTAACTCAGAGATTGGGTTCTTAATGAGTTCAGTGATTCAGGACAAATAATGATTATGTGTAAACATAACCAACACCACCTGATTCATCTTTTTTCTTTGCTTGACTAGCTGTTACAGCAGCCCAAACAAAATCTTACATTAAAAAGTCAAGGGTCAAGAGCCCGACTAAAGCAAACCCTGATCTCCACGATGGTGGCTTAAAAATTGTGATTTTCTCCTTTGGTGATTCTGCTTGTTATCATCAGGTGTCTTCAATAATGGTCAATCATCACTCAATTAATCACTTAATTATCTCATTAACTCTGACACTGCTTCAGTGGTACTTTAACTCAGTAGTGCGCAAACACATGAACACTAAGCAGTGTTGTATAACCTGGGCAGTTTTCCGCATACTATTAGATATATCTTGCCTATTTCATTTACATATGACTTAAAAATATGAATCACGTTAAGTTTATTAGTTTGTTTATGTAAAAACTATATAATCCAAATGGATGGAAAATTTGAATGTAATTCAATTACATAAAACTTAAGTTTAGACTGAAATATTTTTTTGAGTGAACATAATAATAGAGATAAGTTTAGAAAATGTGTGTTTTACCTGCTTATTTTCGCTTCACGTCCACGAGCAGCAGCAATCCTAACGGTCGAGTGACTCCAGTCAGCTCCGCTGCTCCACCGTGTGCTTTGAAGAGACTGTATCCTTGCGGGAATTCCTTCATTTCGATATTTAAACTCTACATTGTTGAAATGTCCGCGTATTTCAACAAAGAATGTATGATTATATTATATTACGAGATGATATTATGAAAAGAAATTCGTTACGAAACAAAACATTGAACGCAGCAGAACTACTTTGACAAGCGGATTAAGTCCAATAAAAAAACGGAAATTTTATGTTATTTCACAGTTACATATTTTTCCACATTATTTTACAGTGGATATGTAAATTTACATTATATTTCTGTGATTTTACAGAATATTCAAAATACAGAAAAAAATTGTAAAATATTAATCAACATTTTATGTAAAATTACACATTATTCTGTAAAAATACAAAACATTTCTTTTGAAAAACAGAAATTTAATGTAATACTAAAATACATGCAATTCCCTGTAAATTTAATAGTGTAAAATAAATTACAGCAAATATCAGTAAAACAACAGGCATTTCAGTGTATAATGACAAAACGGGAAAAATCTGTAAAAAATACAGACCATTACCTAAATTTACATTTATTTTTAACAGTGTAGGTCAGATTGGTCTTTTGATTTGTGCCATTTCCTCTCTGCAGCCCTGAGTTTGGTTCATGGAGAACATCAGATAACCAGGGATTAGAGGGAGTAGCACATGCAGGCCTGGATGACAGAGGACAGATACTATCAAGAGATGAAGTTAAGGTGGAACATAAAGTGTCTGTTGCTGTATTCACATACAGAGATGAGAATTGTGTGGGTGAGGGAAGGGAGGATGATACAGCAGATGATAGATGAGTAGAAGAAAGGGAGCGCAGGTTTCGTCTGAAGGTAACTGGTAGAGGGGTTTGTGGTGAACAAATGAGGAGTTGTAGATTAAAAGTAATGAAGAAATGATGGGAAATGTGCAGAGGTTTTACCAAAATGTTGTCAGTGATGCAGTTGCATGTCTAAATGAGGTCAAGTTGCCCGATTTGTGTGTACTTGTGGTGATGAGCCGATTGAGATCGAATTAGGCTAGAAGAGAGAGGAAGTCTGAAGCATATGGCTTCTCTAGATGAATGTTGAAATCGCCAAAAACTACAAGTGGGCTACCATCCTCTGGGAATGAGGACAGCAGCATGTCCTGGGGTTGGCCTGGGGGGCGATAAATTACTACAATATGAATTTTGACAGGAATTGAGATTGTAATAGCATGAAACTCAAACGAATTGTTAGTACATAGAAAAGAGTAAGTTGAATATTTCCTATTGTCAGAAATGAGAAGACCTCCCAGACTGGCGAGGGGTATGAGAGAAAGTGAAGTTGTTAGAGAGAGCAGCAGGGGTTGCTGAGTCCTCTGGACGAATCCAGGTCTCAGTCAAGCCCAAGATATTAAGAGAAGAAATAGTAGCAAAGGCTGGAATGAAGTCAGCTTTGTTAACTGCTGACTGACAGTTCTATAGACCCACAGAGACAGAGACAGGAGTGTTAGTGTTAGAAGAGGAGTAAATAGGGCGCAGGTTAGAACCATTGAGCTGCCTTTTACATGGGTTAGTGGAGCGTTGCCGACAGGAATGTATTGAAAGCACATGCTGAGGAAGAAGGAAAAGTGTGAAAGGAAGAAACTTAAGTGCCTACTCTGTGTAGTTGCTCGGTGGAGTCGCGCAGGTAGAGTCGCAGGTCTTCCGCGACAGCGCACACACACAATAAATATACTGCTTATTAACACGTGATTGAAAACAGCCAAGACCACCTTGAAAATTAGAACTGCAAAAGCCTAAACCCATGAATGGCTGAAAATCAAAACTACACAGCGCTTAAGAGTGAACAATAACACCAATAAACTCTGCAAATGCGGTTGTTATTCTAAACAAGTACAATTAAATACAATTATAGTCAAAAGTGTTTGACTAAAGTGTTACCAAATCACCAGATCATGATTATTTTTTGGTGTGTCACTCAATTCACACTGAGATCATTTATCACTCAATAGATTCTGAGAAGATTAGCTTATACTTCCTGTTGCGGTTTTCAAATAGTAATACAGTATTGTCATTGTTTTCATAGTCCACTGTAACTGATAAAACAACATTTTCATCTTGATGAATTCTGTGTTTCAGGGGTTTCTAGTGCAGGTTGGGGTGTGAGTTACAGTCCTTCACACATCTGTGCACTAAAGAACTCATCAGTGATAATGAACTGCACTTATACATACCCTACTGAACATCAGATCAGGAAAGTGTTCTGGACCAAAAACCCTGTAAAGGATGTAGATCCTCCAGATCTGTCTAATGACACTGAATACAGTCAGAGGCTTCAGTATCTGGGAGATAAACAGCAGAGCTGCACCATGAGACTGAGTCATGTGACACTGAAGGATTCACACATGTACTGTTTCAAATTCATCACTGATATACCTGGTGGTAAATGGACTGGTTATCCAGGAGTGACTCTTACTGTCACAGGTGACTTTCATGAGGTTTCTCTCTTCTTCTGTGCATTATGTTGAATAATAATCAGTGTATGACAGCAGCACTAGATATAATGTGTGTGTTGTGTTCAGATCTTCAGGTGGAGTCTCCTGAGAGAGTGACAGAGGGAGATTCAGTCCGTCTGACATGTAAAAGCAGCTGCACTCTGACTGACAGAGCAACATTCATCTGGTACAGAAACTCACAGAAGATATTAACTGAGAGAAGAGACAGAAACAATGAACTCCTGCTGCAGTCAGTCAGAAGAGAGGATGCAGGCAGATATAGCTGTGCTGTACACGGACACAATCACATCTCTCCTGCTGTTCAGCTCAATGTCACGTGTGAGTACAGATTCAGTTTTCTCTTTAAAGTTGTTTTTGAAAAGCAAGCAGAGTTTGACACCACATATCTCTGATAAATGATCAGTAGGTTTTGTGGGTCTGAAAGGAAAAATAACTCAGATTCAGATCACATCTCTGCTGAGAAGGAAATTCTTTACAAATGCAGCCCAGATAGCAAACAACCATCGGAATAATGTTCAATCAATATTCAAATTAATGTTAATGTGTCAACGTTAACTGCATTGAATCAACTTCACCTGCAATTAATGTTGAAAAATCAATGGTAATGGCACTGAATCAATGTTAAATGTGATCAACATCATGCTTACACTCTCAGAGAATTAAACAAACATTAACAAGAACATTAAGAAAGTTAAGCATTAACAAGTCTCACAATTTTATCATCTTGACAAAAAAAAAAAATACATAAAATAACATTTTTCTTTCAACATTTACTCTCCCTATCCAGTGTTGTGCAAAGCATGCTGGGAAGGGGAAATCATGTTTATGTAGTCTCATCTCAAATGGATTAAGTAAATTGGTTGAAACGAATTGTTTTGGATTATCTTCATTTACTTAAGTAAATCAAACAAGCATCAAATGTTATTTTTGGTCAACTTAATTGAAACACATTCTTTCAAAATGAAAATATTGAGTTGAGCCAAAATTGTTTCAATCAGTTTAACAATGCAATAGTTTGAATGGGAAACCTAATACAATGGTGTTCAATGAAAATTGTGTTACACCCGCAACTGAACCAACAAAGAAATCTCTAGCGTTAAGTTTGATCACGGCTTGTCTTGAAAAATAATCAGTTGTCGATGAACATGTCAAACTAACGACCAAAGGCCACAGATTTTAGCCTAGGATCAGAAGATTTTCTAAATTTGTCTCAGACAACCAAATCGTGGCCAAAATCACATAGTGTGCACCTGGCTGAACACAGCATCTGTTTTTTCACTTCCTGGCATTGCAGTATATGATTACGTTACCTGTGTGCCGCTCACCAGCGAGTGAATTGAGAGAGATCTGCTGACCGAGGATGGGCCGCATGATCCTATGATCAGACACACTCACCCCCGTGACGAGCGAGACCCTCATGTAGGACGCTCGTGCTTTGCAAACTCCATCTGACTTGTTTTGTATCCAGTCAGTAATGCGCCAGCCTCAGAGATTAACCCTCATGCACTGTTCGATTTCTGGTGACTGTCTGTATGGTCCGGGTCAAACTGACCCTAATTGGATTCAATAAAATTCCCCAAAAATCACACTATGAAAAAAAACATACAATCATGTACACATAATTCACTTTTAATATCAATACTTTTCACACATTACAAAGAATTAATATCTGAATTTATGATTTACAAAATAAATCATATGGCCTATAGACAGCCATTTTGAATGGCTGTCTATAGGCCAGATTGACCCACAAACAGTAAGACACATCAGCATGTTGAAACTTTGCATGCATGTTCACGACCCGAAATGAGGAAAAAATCACAAAATTTCAAGAAAATCAATGTAGGTTAGAAAGTATTTCAGATAGACTGAAAAAATAAATTATAGTTAATTTTTACCATATGTCACTGACCATTTTTTATTATATTTTTTGTATTGAAATAAGTGAAAAAAAGCTCCTTTTTTTAGCTTCATAGGGTAGTAAAATCCAAGATGTTTTGGGGTTGTACAGTTGCGTATGCAGGTCAAATTGAACATCACCAACGTAACCAAACTTGTCAGAACACATCAGCATGTTGAAACTTTGCATGAATGTTCATGATCCTAAATGAGAAAGTCACAAAATTTCAAGAAAAAAAAAACATATGATAACTGATGTTTCAGACAACTCAAAATCAAAACGGTACACAAGGGTTAAGAAACATAGGTGTAAGTGTGGAGATAAGTTTGAATACTTACTAATGCGATACTGACGTTGTATCGAGAGGGTTGATCCTCAAATTAAAATATTGTTACCAAATTTAACTAATATTTCGTATTAAAAGCCCTCATTCGAAAACATCACCAAACAATATATTAAAGGCACAGCTAAATGTGACAATTATTATAATGGGTTTATGTGAATATTGTTTTCAAGGGTTAGTTCAATAAAAATGATGTCATTAATTACTCACCCTCATGTTGCTCCAAATCAGTGAACATAAGAGGAAGATCAACCGATAACACAAGAACAAACCTCTTCCTGAAGCTCAAACGTGCTGCGTGACACACGAGAATGAACTGCATTGGTTACGCAGCACGTTTGAGCTTCCCAAAGAGGTTTGTTCTTGTGTTATTTAGGTTCAGTTGAGCTTCTGTTTATGATTAATGTTTCTATGTGAGTAAAAGCCTAAATTAAATTAGTTCATCATAAAAAGTGAAAGAAGGAAAGTTTGGACTTAAACACCTCAATTCATATGGATTAGTTTTTTGATCTCTTCATGACCTTTTTGAAGCGTCAAAGTGGTCGTTACAAAGGCAGACAATTGAGGAACAGATATAACTCAGATTTCATCAGAAAGATCTTCATTTGTGTTCAGAAGATGAACAAAAGTCTTACAGGTTAAGAATGACACGAGGGTGAGTAATTAATGACAGAATTTTGAAACAACCCTTTAATTTCACTTAAATTAAACATTTTTGTAAGATTTTTTAAAAATATTCTGAATTGTTAATGAATGATAAATAAACACAATGTAGGCCTAGATTTTTATGTTAAAAACTATGTCCACAAATATACTGTAAAATCCACTTAATAGAGCCGTTGATATCAGTAGCTGAGATACAGCCTTCATTCATAGTGCACTAGTTTTTGTATTTTTCTGTTTTAGATCCTCCCAGGAGTGTCTCAGTGTCCATCAGTACATCTGGTGAAATAGTGTCAGGAGATTCAGTGACTCTGATCTGCAGCAGTGATTCAAACCCTCCTGCAGAAATCAGCTGGTTTAAAGGAGGAACGTTTGTAGGATCTGGAAGAATCTACAGCATCTCAAAGATCAGCTCTGATGACAGTGGAGAATACAAGTGCAGATCCATCAATGAACATGGAGATAAATACTCTGATGCTGTGACTTTAAACGTCATGTGTGAGTTAATGATAATCTGCACATTGTTCACATATAAATTCACAATTTTCTAATATTTATTTAGATTTATTTATATATTTCTGTTGTCCTTTTCAGACCCTCCCAGGAGCGTCTCAGTGTCCATCAGTCCATCTGGTGAAATAGTGTCAGGAGATTCAGTGACTCTGATCTGCAGCAGTGATTCAAACCCTCCTGCTCTGAACTTCAGCTGGTTTAAAGGAAGAACGTTTGTAGGATCTGGAAGAATCTACAGCATCTCAAAGATCAGCTCTGATGACAGTGGAGAATACAAGTGCAGATCCATCAATGATCATGGAGAGAAATACTCTGATAATGTGACTTTAAACATCATGTGTGAGTTAAAAATGGTTCAGTAACTGTAGTAACCATCAAATTAATAGATTAACAATTGCAAAACATTAATTTACATTTTGTTTTAGACCCACCCAGGAACGTCTCAGTGTCCATCATTCAGTCTGGTCAGATTTGGGCAGGAGATTCAGTGACTCTGATCTGCAGCAGTGATTCAAACCCTCCTGCTCTGAACTTCAGCTGGTTTAAAGGAGGAACGTTTGTAGGATCTGGAAGAATCTTCAACATCTCAAAGATCAGCTCTGATGACAGTGGAGAATACAAGTGCAGATCCATCAATGAACATGGAGAGAAATACTCTGATGCTGTGACTTTAAACATCATGTGTGAGTTTTATTAATCAAAATTTGTATTTTAACCACATAAACCTGTTTACTTCCTTATTTGTCATTATATGTTGTCTGATCTAGTTCTGTTAAACTTTAGTGAGTGTTTTTTCTGTATTTCAGCAGTCAGATGTTTCTCGTCTGTAGCTGTAGCTGTTGCTGCTGGTGTTTCTGCTGGTGTTGGTGTTTTACTCGGTGGAGCATCAGGTGCTTTCGTCATGTACATTTGGTAAGATGTTCCTATCAAAAATGTATTTTGTATGTATGAAGTGTTACTTTATTACACTCAAGTTAAGTCAGCGGTGTCCAATCCTGCTCCTGGAGGATCCCCAAAACACACTGAACAGCTAATCAAGGTCAGGGATGGGCAGTATTTATGATACATGTATTTCAAATATATACAGTGGGTACAGAAAGTATTCAGACCCCCTTAAATTTTTCACTCTTTGTTATATTGCAGCCATTTGCTAAAATCATTTAAGTTCATTTTTTTCCTCATTAATGTACACACAGCACCCCATATTGACAGAAAAACACAGAATTGTTGACATTTTTGCAGATTTATTAAAACAGAAAAACTGAAATATCACATGGTCCTAAGTATTCAGGCCCTTTGCTCAGTATTTAGCAGAAGCACCCTTTTGATCTAATAATAGAGTCTTTTTGGGAAAGATGCAGTAAGTTTTTCACACCTAGATGCTGTCACTGCAGTTTGTTAGCTGTACAACTGTTTAGACGTTTAGACGTTTGTTGTTGAAGTATGCACTAGAATTTAGCTAACTGGCTAGCGAAGCAAAAACGAGTTGCTCTTTGTTTATATCCTTGATGCAACCAAAAACAGCAACAGAACTATACCTTTAAAAGACATGTACAAACAATAAAACATACTTACTGTTGAATAGATTTAAAGGACTTATTTTAATTTGTGATCACCAGGGGGCGTCGGTAAGAACGCACAAAAGCCAGATGTCGGTGCTCAACTGATGCTCTGTTTATTATGCACACTTTCACATACATATGGCACGTGTGTGGTGTCTAAAATAAATAAAGAAATATACATAATAAATAACAACTGAAATAATACACTATACATAATAACAGCAGCAGTAAATATAGCGAGCAGTTGACAGAGCTGTAAGAACTAAATACTAAAGAACTAAAATGTCGTCCTTCTAATGGGCGGGCCCAACTAGTCTGTCAATCATATCAACATCAAATCAGTAAATAGTATGGAAAATACTGGGCCTTTTCAACACTTACAGTTTGAAGCCAATAAACAGCAGCTTCTGCTTTTAAAGTGTGAAATGCTTCTTTCAGTAAAAGCCTTTGTGCAAATCCAGCATTGAACTCGTGTAGATTCTGGAAGCGTCTTCAGCGCCGCATCCAGTGTAGATCACAGATTATAATGGGTTATATTATCTTTTTCTGGTGTACACAACTCTTCCGTTTCCACATGCTGTGCCACATGGCCTCGCCCACTTTATTGCGTGTTCCCGGGGGCGTGTTTTGCAGGGTTTATGATGTCACCAACCCGGGAAGAAGCTCGTTGTAGTCCAAACCGGTCGTTTTTGTAGGCAATAAACTGCCATAACTTTAAAAGACAATATCTCAGTTTCCATTGAACTTTCAGCGCTGTAACTTTGCAGATACTGTTTATGCTCAAGCAGCAACATTACACACTAACTAAAGTTAAAAAAGTGAAATCGCATTGAATCACCCCTTTAAAACGAAACATCTGGGAGATCACAGGGATAAGTGAATATTTGATCTGTTAAATTTTCGCCACTAGAGGTCGCTTATTCAAAACTAAGGCGTAGCTCGATAACACCTTGATTTCACAGAATCACGGGAGGTGTTGTCTTTACGTATGGAAGCCCGTTTCCGCCACTAAAAAAAACAAAAACAAAAAAAAGATTAATTGCGACTTTTTATCTCAGAATTATGACTTTTTAACTTGCAATTGCGTTTATATCTCACAATTGTCAGAAAAAAAGTCAGAATTCTGAGATAAAAAGTCGCAATTTATCTTTTGTTTTTTTTGTTTTTTAGTGGCGGAAACGGGCTTCCATATTTACGTCCACAGCCAGTGGAAAAGAATCGGGATGGGATTCAGGTAGAAATCATGTTCATGGATGAGATTATTAACGTTACTGTAGTATGAAGCGGAGCATGGCCAAATGCTGTGAGGGCGACAGCAGCAGATCTTTTAATATGCCGCAGTCGCTGCTTCCACTTCTTCTGGTCATGTGCACTTCGGGTAAAGCAGCGCTGTTTATCATATTAGATACATTTGTGTGTTGAAAGTTGTTGTAATGATGTCATTGAGAGGTGACGCATGGACACGGTCCGTGTCTTCAGTAAAATTGCTTTTTTTCTGGATTTAAACATTATTTGAATCATTTGGGATAATGTGAGTACACAAGTCAAAAAACTATACAACACTGTTCTAGTGGTTATTGGATATTTTAATCTAAAAATCCTACATATTGTGCCTTTAACTGGTTGCATATGTCAGATTTATTGCATGACTCGGGCAGAGAAAAGCTGTTGCTATCAAACATTGTTTACTTAATCAACTGAGTCAGTAATGGTGAAGGGATCAATCAAATGGGCCAATTGATGGAAGGTTTGTGAAGAAATTTCATGCTCCCTTGTAAAGGTTTTTTTTTTTTTTTACTATTTTTAAAATACAAAAATACTGTTTTTTTTTTTTTGTTTTGTTTTTTTTTGATGTTGTGGCTGCTGTATTTTGTAGTTTATTTTGATACATTTAAAATGAAGATATTTGGTATTTTATTTTAAAATACGTTTTGATGTATTTTTGCCCAACCCTGATCAAGGTCTTATACTAGACATACTAGAAACTTTCAGGCAGGAGCGTTGAGTCAAATTCAGGACAGAGTCTGGACTCCACTGGTTTAACTCACTCATACATCTTTAAATGTGCTGTTTATTCATCTTTCTTCTGACAGTCTTACTAGAAGGATGAAAAGAAGATCTGCTGTGAAGGAGGTGAGATGATCACAATTATTTACAGTGTTTTCCTGCAGGCAGAGATGTTTCCTACAGCCATTATGAGCCGTTCAGAGATATTAAGAGTAAAAGACACGAGTCTCGAGTCCAAACACCTGATTATTCAGTTCTAGATCCAGTAAACTGATTTCCATCAAGATCCTCTAAACATTACAGTCAGTTCAGTTAGACTATCAGATTTAAACATGAACTCACAATGTTTGTGTCCTTCTGTCTCTCCTGTAGATCTCTGATCCCAATGAAGACACATATACAGCTCTTGAGCTCAAGTCCACGACCTCTGACCTGTACGACACACTCACAGTAAGTGAGACGTCACAGTCAGATGATCCATCACAGATGATCACATGACCGATCTCTCTCTCTTTCACACAGACGGTTCATCCCAGAGCTCCTGAAGATTCCTGCAGGACTCTTGATCCTCAGAGCTTTTCTAAACATGAGAATCCATCAGTGAGTGTCTGAACCTGCAGCTCTTCTCAATATCATCCATCAAACTCTCTTCAGCTCTAGTGTGATTGATTTGTGGATCTTGTGAAAGGTTTATAATTTTGTTGATGAACTTCAGTCAGTCTTTCTTCATCTTATTGTTTGTTCAGATCAACAGGAAGATGCTGCAGTAAGAGGCGGGGCATGAAGGAGCCAATCCTGAGCTCTGTGGGCGGAGCCACATATGATTGACAGGATCATCAGTGATGAGTCACTAAAGAGTTTCATTTCTGTATAGTTGAAGAAACATGATGTAACAGAGGAATTAAATGAAAGTAAAAAAATGGTGAATTTGTCATTGTGTAAATAGATAATGTTAAGTTTAAGTCAGCAGAGCAAAACACCTCAAATGATGTTCAGTTTTTTTCTCATTTTACAACATTTTCATGTTTTTAAATCATAATTGATCATTTTACCCTGAAACACTGAACAAAATCATAATTGTGCGCATTCACAAAGGAAAATGTATCATTTTTTGCTCTCAAAGTGCTCAATATTATCAGCTTCAGTTATTGTCTTTTGTGTTCCTGTAACTTTTCCTTTAAGTGATCAGTTTTATTTGTGATTGTCTAATATGTGCTTGTACAAACCTTATGGGCACATTGATACTGTATATATTGATACTCACAAGCTTATTTAGTATTGATTCCATTAAAAATATCTATATTAAAATTATATTAATTACCAAACATGGGTTTCTGTATCACTTTCACATGTTTTCAGTACTTTGTGCATTTGGAGGAGCCTTCAAATTGTGACAGTGTTCATCACGCCGGAGTGACTAATCATAATATTTACCATTTTTGGTGCAAATATTTTTAAATGTGCTCATAGTTTTTAGCAATACATTTGTTATTATTGGCCAGTGTGTGGATGTACATGTGATTTACCTTTAAAGTTCATGTGAACCGGAAGTTGCAAACGACTTTTCTCCAGCGTTGTGACGTATTTCCAAGTGAAACGGAATATTGAATAGAGGGCAAAGTTTTACTTTAGTGCTGCTCCTCTCCATCTCTCGCTCATAGCAGACTAACGGTTGCAGAGGAGTGGATGGAGCGTTTTCAACCCAAGCCGTCAAACTGATGTCATCAGAGAAGGGGCACTGTTGCAGAGGGGAGGAGCATTTTCAGATTTTTATTAAATATTACGAAGCCAAACAATTTTTTTGTGTGGATTGACTTGCACGGATGAATTGTTCACCACAAAACTAGCAATTTGAGCTAACAAAATAAATAAGGTCAATTTTGATTTCATGTGTACTTTAAGTGTAATTATTATTTTTTCCAAAAATGAACTTTATTTTGAAAAATCACATACCCATTAAGAAATAATTAGTAGTGACATTTGTATTGTTAAAACAGTAACAAAAAGTGTCTTCATCATATCGAATTTAAAATGTGAAATTCCTCAAACTACCACCAGAGGTCACAATCTCCTGCTACTGACATCAACCTTATTCACAGTCACACAATCATTCATCTTCATTTTTCAACAAAAAAAATAAATAAATAAAAATAATAATCATTATTTTTCTTAAGTTCCATAAAGTTATTTTCTTGTTTAGGGAGGGACACTGATATTTCCATCTTAAAAACATTAAAAACAGTGTTAACCACACAGGCCCGGTTTCACAGACAGGCAATAGTTCAATTGGGATGTTTTCATAGACATATCCTAAAAAAAATAAACATCACTGGTGTGCATCTTGATACAAAACAATGACAGTGACATATTTTAAGATATGTCAGTACGAGTTGCTTTCAGTTAAAACAGCTGAAACATGCCTTTTACTCTAGGACTAGCTTAAAGCTGCAGTAGGTAACTTTTGTAAAAATGTATTTTTTACATATTTGTTAAACCTGTCATTATGTCCTGACAGTAGAATATGAGACAGATAATCTGTGAAAAAATCAAGCTCCTCTGGCTCCTCCCAGTGGTCCTATTGCCATTTGCAGAAATACACCGCTCCCGGTAAGAAACAACCAATCAGAGCCAGGAGGAGTGTCTTAGCAGTGTCAATCAAGCTTGTGTGCGCGCTGATCACACTCCTCTCATGCAGAGCGCGTACAGGCGTTCAAATTCAAGATTACAAGAAAGTTAATGAGATAATTAAGCAATTAAGTGATGATTGAACATTAATGATAAACACCTGCTGTTAACAAGCAGAATCACTGAAGAAAAGAGAAACAAGAACTACAACTGACTTCAGCCACAGCCTTAGATGAAATCAACTGAAGATAAAAATCAAGAAACCTCTGAAGATCTGATCAAACAACACCACAAACTTCATTACAATCTTCACTTATTACTAACACATCACACATTTTTGTACTTTTTTACTCCAAAAAGGTACTAATATCAGAGGTGTAAAGTCCAGGTTCAGAAAGTCCTCCTCAGTATTTTGTTTCAGTCACCTGGATTTGCTAATTAGCACAGTTTTTCAGCCAGGAGGTACACAGCAAAAACTGCAGTGTTAAATTAACTCTCCTGGAAGTATAGGTGAGACCATACTCAAGAGTGTTAAAGTGTTAAATAAGAGTGTTAAATGAACACTGAAGCAGTGTTAAAGTTAATGAGATAATTAAGTGATTAATTGAGTGATGATTGACCATTATTGAAGACACCTGATGATAACAAACAGAATCACTGAAGGGGAAAAGCTAAAAATTAAGTCACCATCATGGAGATCAGTGTTTGCTTTAGTTGGGCTCTTGACCCTTGACTTTTTAAAATTAAATTTTGTTTAAATTTTTAAATTTTAAATGTTTTACTTATAGGCGTATGTCATCAAAGTATCATGAAAGTGATTCAAAAGCATAACAAGTTGTAAGCTCTCCAAATGCTCTTACGATACTTTGATCTCATATGTTGATCAGTCTGCACAGCGCTGGTGCATCTCGAACAAGCCTTTTGCTTTGTACCTCCTGGCTGAAAAACTGTGCTAATTAGCAAATCCAAGTGACTGGAACAAAATACTGAGGAGGAATTTTACTTTTCTGAACCTGGACTTACACCTCTGATATTAGTACATTTTTGGAATAAAAAGGTACAAAAATGTCCCTTTAAAGTCACTGCCCCAGCGACAAGCTGTTGTACCCCTAAAGGTATATTTTAAACCCTTTTTTGTGTGTGTGACGATGAGATGTGTTTAATTATGTATTTATATCGTCACCGGTTCTGTGTGATATACAGTCCTTATATGATTTTCATAAATTATTTCCACACTCAGACAATAAAACCGCTTATATTTCAAAAGTTTAGGTACCTTTGTCAGTCGTCATGTTTTGGGTAAGATGGCATGAATGGGAGAATGAGGACGCTGTGGTGGATGTTCGGTGATAGGTACACATATCAAGGAACATCGCAACATGCTTCATTTATCAGTTCAGTTTTCATTAAATAAGAACACCTTTGTTTTGTTACTATACCGTTTATTTGTAAGATTAAAGACGATTGCCATTTCTTCTGCTCTGGCTTAGACGCTTCCATTCACTTCCTGGTTGAATCAGGGGTTTCCCAAGGGGAGGGGCGCTTTCAAGGTTGTGTATTTAAAAGGCTGGGACGAACCAATTGTTTTTTTTGTTAGTTTGGGTTTTTTTTTAGGTGTTTTCTTTTGACAAATGAACTGAATAAGAAAACATGTCTAACTGTTATGCATCTGTTTATTTTCTGTTGTGATGGCTGTCCAGTTCTTCTTTAAACATGAGATTACTGTTCTTTTTTTATTATTAAGTTGGCTTGAAAAAGCCAACTTATTGATCTACGTCTTAAGCTTATTATTATTCTTCTTAGACTAAATTTCTAAATGCTACTCCTCCTAGACTGTTCAAGCTACAACCACCAAACTCGGACTAGACCTTCAGACTGTTCTGACTTAGTGTGCTATATCTTTTCAGACTGATCCGACTTACGGTTTTCCTAAAAATGCTGATTAAAACTGAAAAAAACTCCCATTGACTCCCATTGAAAATCTGAACATTCCATCAAACTCCAACTGTCAAAAATTCAAATCTAAACACACTGAAGCCCATTAAACTCAATGAAGCTTCCATTCTATGTACTATTACTGAGCCATTCAAACTCATTCAAACTCATCTATCTATCTATCTATCTATCTATCTATCTATCTATCTATCTATCTATCTATCTGTCTATCTGTCTATCTATCTATCTATCTATCTATCTATCACTTCTCATCTATCAATATATCTATCTATCACTTCTCATCTATCACTTCTCATCTATCTCTCTTCTCATCTATCTCTTCTCATCTATCACTTCTCATCTATCTATCTATCTATCTATCTATCTATCTATCTATCTATCTATCTATCTATCATTCAAACTCATCTATCTATGTATCTATGTATGTATCTATCTATCTATCTATCTATCTATCGATCACTTCTCATCTATCTATCTATCATTCAAACTCATCTATCTATATATCTATCTATCTCTCTTCTCATCTATCTCTCTATCTCTCTTCTCATCTATCTTTCTTCTCATCTATCACTTCTCATCTATCTTTTCTCATCTATCACTTCTCATCTATCTCTTCTCATCTATCTCTCTTCTCATCTGTCACTTCTCATCTATCTCTCTTCTCATCTATCTCTCTTCTCATCTATGACTTCTCATCTATGACATCTCATCTATCTATCTATCAACTCATTCAAATTCATAAACTCTATCTATCTATCTATCTATCTATCTATCTATGATCAACTCTCATAGCAACCACCCAAAACAACCTAGCAACCACCCAGAACACCATGGCAACTGCATAGCAACCACACAAATCACCCTGGCATCATCCTAGCAACCAGCCTGGGTACAATAGCAACCGCATAGCAACACCATGGCAACCACCCCGAGTACCCTAGCAACCACATAGCAACACTTTAGCAACCACCTTGAGTACCCTAGAAACCACATAGCAACACTTTAGCAACCACCCCAAATACCCTAGCAACCGCATAGCAACACCTTATCTATCTATCTATCTATTAAAACTCATGAACTCAAACTCATCAAATTTATCTATCTACTAAAACTCATTCAAACTCATAACTTTAAAACTTTAAACTTTATAAACTACTTTAAAATTTCTGGACAAACTTTTTCAAGCCAACTTAAAGTTTGTCTACAAACTTTTTTATCTAGTTATTATTATTTTTTTTTCTTCTTTATGTTGTCTGGCTAAAGAGGTGGTATAGTCCACTTACTATTCTGGCAAGAATTTAAGATATTTAAGCCAGACCTTCTCAGCCTTTGGGGAAAGAGAGGTCAGTGAGTTAAACTGCAGGTTACGTTTATGCTGTTTAAGCAATTTACTTTGTTCTTGGTAAGATAGAGCAAGTGTACGCTGTGTAAAGCATTTGTAATATTTTTCTGTTTTTTTTTTTTTTTTTTTTTTTTTTTTTTTTTGCTCATTTATTGTTTTGTTTTTTTTTCTTATGCATTACTCACTTATTTGTAAATATCACCCCAGCTGTTGCTGCTTGGATAAATAAAAAGTGCTCTTTGGATTATCCCGGTGTTCGCCTATGCCTTCCTATCATCTCTCTTGGTCCCTAACGCCATACTCTATGACAGTGTGTGTGTGTCATGACCCCTTTAAGGTTAGGTTTAGTGGTGGGGTGGAGCATGTGTTATGCTGGAGCTTATAGTTGTAGTGAAGTTAGGGTTAGCGTGTTAGGCGATTGTCAGCTCCACCCTAACTTCTGCTGCTGGCGTGAAACTGCTGTCACGTATAACACTGCGGTTCTGCAGTTAGACATATCTCATCTCATATGAGCTTGTTCAAACCCTCAAACTACCACCAGAGGTCACCATCTCCTGCTACTGACATCAACCTTGATGAGAGTCACCTGTAAAGCACAATCATTCATCTTCACAATCATTCATCTTCAACTTAAAGAAAAAGATAATATTTTTTCTTTAATTAGGTTTAGTCCAGTATAAGGTTGCTCTTTTGTTTAGGGAGGGACACTGATATTTCCGTTGCTGGCGTTTAAAAAACAGTGTTAACCACACACAGTCCTTCACTGTAAAGCTGAAGTGCTTGTGTTAAAACAGTCAGCCATTCAGTTACTGTTGATCTGATGAGCTACAACACGGTAAGACAAACACGCTCATACGTAAATGAAAATTATGTTTATTGCTCATATAGCATACATGAGAAATGTTAAGAATAGGGTGATATACATATACTTGTTTGAGAGCAAGTGATGATTATAATAATGCTGTATTATAGATATATTTGATGCTGATGTTGGTCAGAATGGCTCCTGCTCTTCCTCTGATCTTTCTGCTCATGATTCACAGTGAGTCTCTGTTTCATTCACATTAGAAACACTCTATGTTTTATTTAAGGCTTCATTTCCTGTCCTGTATTCACATCTTTCCTTTTAAACAGGAAGTTTGTCCCATTTTAGAAATATCCAGTAGTCTTTTTCTACTTGCGATTCAGTGTCAGGTGGTTTAGGGGACGGATTTTCTCATTGTTCAGAGCATTTGATTGGACAAAAATAACTGGTAACACTTTAGAATACTGTTGTGTTATTAATGAATAACTACACAGGAACAAATGAGTAACTCACTATTAACACTCTAGTTACTACAAATAACTAGTTCACTGTTAGCTATAATCAATAACTATTTTTTCATATCTCCTGGAGAACTCCTAAGAACTACTATATAAAGGTTTGTAATTAATGTGAAAAATACATAATGTGAGTATAAGTGAAGATCATGGTAACCCACTAGTGATTGAAGTGTAACCAAATCCATTTGATGGAATTACTATTTAAAAACCTTAGAAACCTCAAAAGATTACAATGACTTTGGTTATTACGAGGATATTATGCTATTCACTTTAAAATACTGATCCAAATAATTAGTATTTCCTTCTGAAAGATTTGGTAATACATCAGTCTTTGCTACTGGGTTACCATAAGGCATGTCCTGATATTGCTGAGTTAGATGCGTTCCTGGGTCAACATATTTTGTTGATCCTGGAACAACATTCTAGTCCGAAAATTTAGTCTTAACCCTATTCCTACCCCTAAACCTAACCCTACCCATAAGTTATCCCAAAAATCAGAGGGAAATGATAGATGAATAACACTGATGTAGAAGCACCAATTCATGATTTTAAGCCCAAACTTGACATAATCTGTAAACTTGTCCCTCAAATCTGATTGGTTGATTTGAATGTTGTTCCAGGATCAACAAAAATGTTGACCCAGGAACATGTTGAACTCAGCAAAATCAGGTTATGCTACCATGATCTTTACTTTAGAATTAATTATATACATTATGCATGTTAGTTATGGACAACCTGTGCAGTATTCATTTGGCAGAAGCTTTTATTCAAAGCGACTTACAAGTGAGGAATACAGCAAGCGAGTCGTCATGACGAGGCAAATAGACACAAGAAGTGTTTACAATACAAGCTTCAGACATTGCTCAGAGTATCACAAGCTACAATAGAGAGGGATTAGAGGAAGTGAAAGGATAGGTATAAGAAGTTTTTTTTTTTTTTAGGATGAGGATAAGTGCTCACGAAAGAGATGAGTTTTCAGCTGTCTTTTGAATATTGCCAGGGATTCAGCATTACGGATGAATGCAGGAAGATCATTCCACCAACAAGGAACAGTGAATGAGAATGTCCTGGAGAGCGATTTCGTGCCTCTCTGTGATGGTACCACAAGCCTTTGCTCCATTGAAGACCGTAGGCTTCTGGTAGGGGTGTAGACTCGTAAGAGTGAGTGGAAGTAGGAGGGTGCTGAGCCTGTGGTTGATCTGTAAGCGAGCGTCAACGCCTTGAACTTGATGTGAGCAGCAAGTGGTAGCCAGTGCAGAGAGATGAAGAGAGGCGTGACGTGGGCTCTTTTGGGCTCGTTAAAGATGAGACGTGCTGCAGCGCTCTGAATCATTTGTAGAGGCTTGATTGTGCATGATGGCAGTCCAGCCAGAAGAGCATTGCAGTAATCAAGCCTAGAAATGACCAGAGCCTGGACCAGAAGTTGTGTTGCATGTTCTGTTAGAAAGAGCCTGATTTTCCTGATGTTGAATAGTGCGAATCTGCATGACCGAGCTGTCTTTGCAATGTGGTCTTTGAAGGTCAGCTGGTCATCAAGGATTACTCCAAGATTTCTGGCCGAATTTGATGGAGTAATTGAGGATGTACCTAGCTGGATACTGAAATCATGCTTTAGAGTCGGATTGGCAGGGAAGACAAGAAGCTCAGTCTTAGCCAGGTTGAGCTGTAGATGATGTTCTTTCATCCATGCTGAGATGTCCGCCAGACCAGGGGCGGAGCCAGGGGGTGGCCAGGGGTGGCCGTGGCCACCCTTGGCCTAAGCTTGGCCACCCCTTTGGCCACCCCGCTCACAATTGCCGTTTCTGTCTACTTTTTTTGCGCCAGGCGCAAGTCAAACACACGCGGAAACGATACTGGTGCCAAATGAGCTTCAGCAGAACAACAGTGAATGGCGAACATTATATACATCTATAGCTTACGTAAATGTTTCTCAACTGGTGGGTTGCTAGACCACGCAATTTTCAATCACGCGCAAATATGGCTAATAGATGCTAATTTTGCGTTAATTTATAAAGTACAAATAAAAATGTATCACATTTAAATGCATAATTAATTTTACATTCTGGCATTTATGTGCTGTTGACTTCCACATCAGCAAATGGGAATTCAAAAGAGAACTTTTTTTTTTCTTTGTAGGCCTACTGAGTTTAATTTTAAGTATGATAGAACTGTTGCAATTATTTATTTTGACAATATAAAAAGTTAAACATTTAGTGTTTACTTTTTTGGTTACTTTTTGAAACAGACAAACTCAGAATTGTTGAAGAGTTCATTGATTATACATACAATTCAATAAAGGTTGAATAATCTTTGAAGTACAGTATGTAGGTATCTGCATGTCTCATCAATGGAGATGCAACAATGAAGAACAAGCTATTGGGGGTTCTGAGAACCAGAACTGACTAAACAAGTTGAAATTTAGCTATAGTATCAGCCCCTTTATTAATATGCCTGCAAGTGAGGAATGATTAAAAAAAAAAAAAGAAGATGAAAAAAGGGTCAAATTCACTCAGCATTCCATGATCTCAATTACAATTAAGTAGGCTAAAAATGAACTGTATTCAGTTGTGTTGTAGGCACAGTCCAGTAGCTACATTATAATCAGACTAATTTTTATGTTTAAATAATGAAGATTTCTGTGCCACCCCAGACTGGTTGGTGGCCCCTGCCTGGCCACCCCTATGAATAAATCCTGGCTCCGCCACTGCGCCAGACAGCTTCTGTGGGATCATCTGTCTACAAGAGACATGTTTAATGTGGGTTTTTTAAGCAGTGGGGTTACTCGAGCCTGCTTGAATGTGTTAGGGAAAGAGCCAGTGTGGAGAGAAGTGTTGATGATGTGTGTCAGTGCTGGTAAAAGTGTAGGAGCGATGGCTTGTAGAAGGTGTGAGGGGATGGGATCTAGAGGGCAGGTAGTAGGATGATTGGAGAGGAGAAGTTTGGATACTTCTGTCTCAGTGAGGGGGGAGAATGAAGAGAGGAGGTGTGTGGCTGTGTGTGTGGTTGGTCTGTGTTCCTGTGTGTGTGGAGCGGAGAACTGACTGCTGATGGTAGAGGTTTTGTCAGTGAAAAAGTTAGCAAAATTATCAGCAGTTAGAGATGAGGTGGGTGGTGGTGGAGGGGGGCAGAGGAGAGAGTTGAATGTTTTGAAAAGTGAGCGTGTGTTTGAGGCGCTGTTGATTTTGTTGTGGAAATAGGAGGATTTAGCAGCATGAATTTCAGCAGAAAAGGTTGAGAGCAGAGACTGATAGCTACATAGGTCAAATTGGTCTTTTGATTTGTGCCATTTCCTCTCTGCAGCCCTGAGTTTGGTCCGTCGTTCACGAAGAACATCGGATAACCAGGGATTAGAGGGAGTAGCACGTGCAGGCCTGGATGACAGAGGACAGATACTATCAAGAGATGAAGTTAAGGTGGAACATAAAGTGTCTGTTGCTGTATTCACATCCAGAGATGAGAATTGTGTGGGTGAGGGAAGGGAGGATGACACAACAGAGGAAAGATGAGAAGAAGAAAGAGAGCGCAGGTTTCGTCTGAAGGTAACTGGTGGTGAACAAATGAGGAGTTGTAGATTAAAAGTAATGAAGAAATGATGGGAAATGTGCAGAGGTTTTACCAAAATGTTGTCAGTGATGCAGTTGCATGTCTAAATGAGATCAAGTTGCCCGATTTGTGTGTACTTGTGGTGATGAGCCGATTGAGATCGAATTAGGCTAGAAGAGAGAGGAAGTCTGAAGCATATGGCTTCTCTAGATGAATGTTGAAATCGCCAAAAACTACAAGTGGGCTACCATCCTCTGGGAATGAGGACAGCAGCATGTCCTGGGGTTGGCCTGGGGGGTGATAAATTACTACAATATGAATTTGGACTGGAGTTGTGATTGTAATAGCATGAAACTCAAACGAATTGTTAGTACATAGAAAAGAGTAAGTTGAATATTTCCAATTGTCAGAAATGAGAAGACCTCCCAGACTTGTGAGGGGAATGAGAGAAAGTGAAGTTGTTAGAGAGAGCAGCAGGGGTTGCTGAGTCCTCTGGACGAATCCAGGTCTCAGTCAAGCCCAAGATATTAAGAGAAGAAATAGTAGCAAAGGCTGGAATGAAGTCAGCTTTGTTAACTGCTGACTGACAATTCTATAGACCCACAGAGACAGAGAGAGGAGTGTTAGTGTTAGAAGAGGAGTAAATAGGGCGCAGGTTAGAAGCATTGAGCTGCCTTTTACGTGGGTTAGTGGAGCGTTGCCGACAGGAATGTATTGAAAGCACATGGTGAGTATGAAGAAAGAGGAAAAGTGTGAAAGGAAGAAACTTAAGTGCCTACCGGTGTAGTTGCTCGGTGGAGTCGCGCAGGTAGAGTCGCAGGTCTTCCGCGACAGCGCACACATACAATAAATATACTGCTTATTAACACGTGATTGAAAACAGCCAAGACCGCCTTGAAAATTAGAACTGCAAAAGCCTAAACCCATGAATGGCTGAAAACCGAAACTACAGCAGCTTAAGAGTGAACAATAACACCAATAAACTCTGGAAATGCGGCTGTTATTCTAAACAAGTACAATTAAATACAATTATAGTCAAAAGTGTTTGACTAAAGTGTTACCAAATCACCAGATCATGATTATTTTTTGGTGTGTCACTCAATTCACACTGAGATCATTTATCACTCAATAGTTTCTGAGAAGATTAGCTTATACTTCCTGTTGCGGTTTTCAAATAGTAATACAGTATTGTCATTGTTTTCATAGTCCACTGTAACTGATAAAACAACATGTTCATCTTGATGAATTCTGTGTTTCAGGGGTTTCTAGTGCTGATTGGGGTGTGAGATACAGTCCTTCACACATCTGTGCTCTAAAGGACTCATCAGTGATAATGAACTGCACTTATACATACCCTACTGGATATCAGATCAAGAAAGTGTTCTGGACCAAAAACCCTGTAAAGGATGTAGATCCTCCAGATCTGTCTAATGACCCTGAATACAGTCAGAGGCTTCAGTATCTGGGAGATAAACAGCAGAACTGCACCATCAGACTGAGTCATGTGACACTGAACGATTCACACATGTACTGTTTCAGATTCACCACTGATAAAGATGATGGTAAATGGACTGGTTATCCAGGAGTGACTATTGCTGTCACAGGTGACTTTCGTGAGGTTTCTCTCTTCTTCTGTGCATTATGTTGAATAATAATCAGTGTATGACAGCAGCACTAGATATAATGTGTGTGTTGTGTTCAGATCTTCAGGTGGAGTCTCCTGAGAGAGTGACAGAGGGAGATTCAGTCCGTCTGACATGTAAAAGCAGCTGCACTCTGACTGACAGAGCAACATTCATCTGGTACAGAAACTCACAGAAGTTATTAAATGAGAGTAACAAACTAAACTTCGAGTCAGTCAGAAGAGAGGATGCAGGCAGATATAGCTGTGCTGTACACGGACACAATCACATCTCTCCTGCTGTTCAGCTCAATGTCATGTGTGAGTACAGATTCAGTTTTCTCTTTAAAGTTGTTTTTGAAAAGCAAGCAGAGTTTGACACCACATATCTCTGATAAATGATCAGTAGGTTTTGTGGGTCTGAAAGGAAAAATAACAGATTCAGATCACATCTCTGCTGAGAAGGACATTCTTTACAAATGCAGCCCAGATAGCAAACAACCATCAAAATAATGTTCAATCAATATTTAAATTAATGTTAATGTGTCAACGTTAACTGCATTGAATCAACATCACCTGCAATTAATGTTGAAAAATCATTTGTAATGGCACTGAATCAATGTTAAATGTGATCAACATCATGCTTGCACTCTCAGAGAATTAAACAAACATTAACAAGAACATTAAGCATTAACAAGTCTCACAATTTTATCATCTTGATAAAAAAAAATGCATAAAATAACATTTTATTTCAACATTTACTCTCCCTATCCAGTGTTGTGCAAAGCATGATGGGAAGGGGAAATCATGTTTATGTAGTCTCATCTCAAATGGATTAATTAAATTGGTTGAAACGAATTGTTTTGGATTAACTTCATTTACTTAAGTAAATCGAACAAGCATCAAATGTTATTTTTGGCGTACTTGAAACACATTCTTTCAAAATGAAAATATTGAGTTGAGCCAAAACTGTTTCAATCAGTTTAACAATGCAATAGTTTGAATGGGAAACCTAATACAATGGTGTTCAATGAAAACTGCATTACACCCGCAACTGAACCGGTGACTAACAAAGAAATCTCTAGCGTTAATTTTGATCACGGCTTGTCTTGAAAAATAATCAGTTGCCGATGAACATGTCAAACTAATAACCAAAGACCACAGATTTTAGCCTATTAGCAGAAGATTTTCTAAATTTGTCTCAGACGACCAAATCGTGGCCAAAATCTCACAGTGTGCACCTGGCTGAACACAGCATCTGTTTTTTCACTTCCTGGCATTGCAGTATATGATTACGTTACCTGTGCGCCGTTCACCAGCGAGTGAAGTGAGAGAGATCTGCCGACCGAGGATGGGCCGCATGATCCTATGATCAGACACACTCACCCCCGTGACGAGCGAGACCCTCATGTAGGACGCTCGTGCTTTGCAAACTCCATCTGACTACTTGTTTTGTATCCTGTCAGTAATGTGCCAGCCTCAGAGATTAACCCTCATGCACTGTTCGATTTCTGGTGACTGTCTGTAGGTCCGGGTCAAATTGACCCTAATTGGATTCAATAAAATTCCCAAAAAATCTCAATATTAAAAAACAAAAACAAAAACACCCCCCCCCCCCCCCCAAAAAAAAACATACAATCATGAACAAATAATTAACTTTTAATATAAATTCTTTTCAAATATTACAAAGAATAAATATCCGAATTTATTATTTATAAAAATGTTTTTAACCACTATTTTTAAGATTGCCCCTCCCCCTCCTGTGGGACATTGACCATTATAAATTAATAACAATAATATCTTAGTCTAAACCTAAAGTAATCTTGACAAACTATCATTTGAAAGCTTTCAGACTCTAGTTTTCATATTTGGTGACTGATTTTCAAAAGAAATGACAGAGCAATAAATAAAAAGCAATAGATTCTTTATTTGTGTTGTGGTGCCAGAATATAACACACGCTCTGTTGTTTTAGGGATCGAATTCAAATCAAATATTAACATTACTGCACAAACTTCTTCTGAATAGGATGTCTACTTCATTAATATTTTGAAATGTATGGAAAAATATGGTTCAGATCATTCAAACCATATATGGATATCAAGAAGTCCTTATATGGTCACCAGTATAGTCTGAATGTCATCTAGTGGAAAAGTTTGGTACTGCACACAAAAAAAAAATCTTACTGCAAGTTTTTTTTTTTTTTTTTTTTTAGATATCAACCTAAAATTTGACACAGAACTTGTTCAGATATTTAACTTTGATCTTCTTGAAGTTTTAGAGTTGAACATGTTTTGTAAAATATATTTTATATAAAATATAAAAAATTTAAAATTTTTAATAATAAAAAACTTTTTTTTAAACTTTAATTTTACAACTTTTAACTTCTACAATAATCTGTGAAGTGTTCCCTTTGAAAAGATACCAAACACAAGTCTGTGCTCTGAAATATTTAAGATTTTTAATAATTTAAGTTGGAAAAGTCATTTTCATATTTATGTTCAAAAAGTGAGAGAGACAATTAACAGGTAAAACAACTTTGTTTTCACAAAGGTGTTAAACTCAGTAATACACTGGATCTTCAGGACTAGAGTTGAGGAGTTCTGACATACAACACAGAAGTGTTTTGGGTCTGTAGTTGATTTTGAATGGCTGTCTATATGGGTCAAACCCAGACAGCAACATAGTGTGGCCCAGATCCGGCACATGTGGATTACACGCGGACCAGATGTGGACACGGACCACTATGTTGCTGTCAGGGAATTGACCCACAAACAGTAAGAACGTATAAAATTTCTGTATGCACATTTCACAACACATCAGCATGTTGAAACTTTGCATGCATGTTCATGACCCTAAATGAGAAAAGATCACAAAATTTCAAGAACAATGTAGGTTAGATAGTATTTCAGATAGATTGAAAAAATAAATTATAGCTATTTTTTACCATATGTCGCTGACAAAATATTTTTTTGTATTGAAATAGGTGAGAAAAAGCTCATTTTTTTTAGCTTCATAGGGTAGTAAAATCCAAAATGTTTTGGGTCTGTACAGTTCTGTGGGTCAAATTGAACATCACCAACGTAACCAACGTTTTGTATATGTCAGAACACATCAGCATGTTGAAACTTTGCATGAATGTTCATGATCCTAAATGAGAAAGTCACAAAATTTCAAGAAAAAAAAAACATATGTTAACTGATGTCTCCGACAACTCAAAATCAAAACGAGTCAAATTGACCCGCAACAGTATACAAGGGTTAAGAAACATGAGTGTAAGTGTGGAGATAAATTTGAATACTTACTAATGCGATACTGACGTTGTATCGAGAGGGTCGATCCTCAAATAAAAACATTATTACCAAATTTAACTAGTAATTCATATTATTTTTCATGAAAACAAATGCACAATATGAGCTTTCCAGTGGGGAAAATGAACAGCCCTCATTCAAAAACATCACCAAACAATATATTAAAGGCACAGCTAAATGTGACAATTATTATAATGGGTTTATGTGAATATTGTTTTCAAGGGTTAGTTCAATAAAAATGATGTCATTAATTACTCACCCTCATGTTGCTCCAAATCAGTGAACATAAGAGGAAGATCAACCGATAACACAAGAACAAACCTCGTCCTGAAGCTCAAACGTGCTGCGTGACACACGAGAATGAACCGCATTGGTTACGCAGCACGTTTGAGCTTCCCAAAGAGGTTTGTTCTTGTGTTATTTAGGTTCAGTTGAGCTTCTGTTTGTGATTAATGTTTATATGTGAGTAAAAGCCTAAATTAAATTAGTTCATCATAAAAAGTGAAAGAAGGAAAATTTGGACTTAAACACCTCAATTCATATGGATTACTTTTTTGATCTCTTCATGACCTTTTTGAAGCGTCAAAGTGGTTGTTACAAAGGCAGACAATTGAGGAACAGATATCACTCAGATTTCATCAGAAAGATCTTCATTTGTGCTCAGAAGATGAACAAAAGTCTGACAGGTTTTGAATGACACGAGGGTGAGTAATTAATGACAGAATTTTACTTAAATCCCAATTCACTTAAATTAAAAGTTTTTGTAAGATTTTTTTAAATATTCTGGAATTGTTAATAAATGATACATAAACACAATGTAGGCCTAGATTTTTATGTTAAAAACTGTGACTACAAATATACTGTAAAATCCACTTAATAGAGGCATCAGTATCAGTAGCTGAGATACAGCCTTCATTCATAGTGCACTAGTTTTTGTATTTTTCTGTTTTAGATCCTCCCAAAAGCGTCTCGGTGTCCATCAATCCACCTGGTAAAATAGTGTCAGGAGACTCAGTGACTCTGAACTGCAGCAGTGATTCAAACCCTCCTGCTCTGAACTTCAGCTGGTTTAAAGGAGGAACGTTTGTAGGATCTGGAAGAATCTTAAACATCTCAAAGATCAGCTCTGATGACAGTGGAGAATACAAGTGCAGATCCATCAATGAACATGGAGAGAAATACTCTGATACTGTGACTTTAAACATCATGTGTGAGTTAATGATCATCTGCACATTGTTCACATATAAATTCACAATTTTATATTTATTTATTTACTTTTTTATTTTTGTCTCTTTTAGACCCTCCCAGGAGTGTCTCAGTGTCCATCAGTCCATCTGGTGAAATAGTGTCAGGAGATTCAGTGACTCTGATCTGCAGCAGTGATTCAAACCCTCCTGCAGAAATCAGCTGGTTTAAAGGAGGAACGTTTGTAGGATCTGGAAGAATCTACAGCATCTCAAAGATCAGCTCTGATGACAGTGGAGAATACAAGTGCAGATCCATCAATGAACATGGAGAGAAATACTCTGATGCTGTGACTTTAAACGTCATGTGTGAGTTAATGATCATCTGCACATTGTTTACATATAAATTCAAAATTTTCTCATCTTTATTTATTTATTTATTGTCTGTTTTAGATCCTCCAAAGAGTGTCTCAGTGTCCATCAGTCCATCTGGTGAAATAGTGTCAGGAGATTCAGTGACTCTGATCTGCAGCAGTGATTCAAACCCTCCTGCTTTGAACTTCAGCTGGTTTAAAGGAGGAACGTTTGTAGGATCTGGAAGAATCTTCAACATCTCAAAGATCAGCTCTGATGACAGTGGAGAATACAAGTGCAGATCCATCAATGAACATGGAGAGAAATACTCTGATAATGTGACTTTAAACATCATGTGTGAGTATATGAAAGTTCATTAACCGTGGTAACAACAAATTATTGGTTTAACAATTTAAAACATGAGTATAGAGTTGCTTCTGTAATTTTTAGACCCTCCCAGGCTTTTATTAACACACTCCTGTATCTTCACATCATTCATCAGTTTGGAGAGTTAATCATGATGATCTTCCTCTTTCAGTTCATCATGGTGCTGGTAGGAATGTGATTGTGATCGCAGCGACATCTGGAGGATTATTCTTCATCATCACCATCATCATCATCTTGTTAATAATGTGAGCTCAATTGTTTAAAAAAAAAGTGAATTTATATTTGAAGTGATGGACAGGAGATGGACTGAAGTGACTTTATATTTAAATTTTGGTCTGATGTAGAATAAAATGGCTCATTTGTGTTTGTTTATTAGTAAAGATTACTAAAAACAGCATTCATATGTTTCTTAAATTAATAGTCATCCATTTTCTGTCAATGTCTGTCATTATAACAGAAAGAAACGAAGAAGTGATAAAACTGAAGATCTCACAGTGAAACAGGTAAATCATCCAGACTCATGACTTTACAGATGTGAGGCTATAATTAGATGAACCGCGAGTGCGTCTGTAGATATTTGTTCTAAAGAGCAGTCCTGGGACATCCCAGTGTGGCAATGAAACGCAGCTTCTCGTTCCCGCCTTTTCAGGGAACAGGGTTACAGTGAAGTAACACGGGGCGTTCCCTTTCAAAGTCTACACTCAAGCTTCACTTAGTGCTATGGGAACGAGAATACCCACGCCGCCGCACTGTGTGTCTGGGCCCCCAGGCTGTGAAGTGTTTCGCAAAGTGCAGAGAGTCTTAGGCACTAGCTTGCGATATTGACTCAAGGACACAAGAGCCCAGAGTAACAGGAACATTCAAACTATAAAACTTTATGAATGTGTGTGGAGAGGACCAGCCTGCCGCATCACAAACATTTTGTAAGGGGGCACCCCCTGCCAAAGCTCTAGAAGAGGCAACCCCCCTGGTGGAATGAGCCCTGATGCCTGTTGGCGAAGTGTGACCACGCGCCTCATAGGCAAGGGCAATAGCATCTCTCACCCAATGTGACATGGTCTGTTTCGTGGTGGCCGCACCCCTGTTATGGCCATGACAAAGGAATAGTTGCTCTGACTTGCGCCACTGACATAAGTCTGTAGAGCACGGTCTGGACACAGTCATTCCTGGGGCAAAGTCTAAGCAGGATGGCACAATGGAGCCTGCAAGTCCCCAATTCTTTTTAGAAAAGTTATAGCCATTAGGAAAACCATATCAGAGAAAAATCGCCCTGAGGGACAGGAACTTGTCCTGAGCCCAGAGCAGAATGTGCTGCACTAGCCTGTCTAGACGTTGCAAGTGCAGTCCACCCTGGCGATTCATATTAGAGGCTACCGCAGTAATGTCCACCCGCTCTAGGACATGGTAACCCCTTAACTGGTGGAGGAAGTACTTCAGGGCCAGAAATACAGCCATCAGTTTGAGAAAATTGATGTGCCAATTGAGATGATGACCTCACCATATCCCTTTGGACTGGACGGCCACCTAAGGCCACTCCCCAGCCTGTACGGGAAGCGTCTGTTGTTGGCATCTTGCAACATCAACGCATATAGAGTGGGACCCAAGGTGAAGAACTGGGGTCTGAGCCACATAGAAAGGGAACGAAGCCATAGCACGCAACCCTTACCATAAACATGGATTTTAGTATGACATCTGTGTTGTAACGCCATCTCTTGTGACTGTGCTAGTATCAGCCAGTCGTCTACGTAATTCTACTAGAGCATAGTCAGGATCGGCGTAATTAGGGACTCCAGTATATGAGCATTAAACTCGGACAACTTTCCGTGTATCATGAACAAGACTATTAACTAGACTAAACACTTAACTACTCTAACATTCACACGCATACATGCATAGTTTACCAAGGGACAGAGAGAGCCGAAGCAGAATACAGGAAGGCAAAAAGTTACAGCATTGTTTGAATTTCAGCAGATCAACAGCCTTGAGCAAACCATCAGTGTAGTTCTAACATGACCTTCTTTAAAAAGGGGTAAGGATACTGACTGTATCAAATAATAAGACTAAGTTTGATATTTGCATGTCTCACCCATTTGAATTAAAACTGCACTGATGCAATTTCACGAGTTCACATATACATATAATTAGATTTGGCGTGCTGTCTGGGGGAGGGCTCCGAGCTCGGAATTTTGGCCCGAACCCAGAGTACTCCCCTCGGATGTGGTAATGAGAGATAGAACTAGAAGTGAGGAGATGGGGTGGTGGAGGGATGCTGATAAACTGTCAACGAACAGAGGTAAGTCTGCAGTATATATACCTCTTGTTGTTGGTTGATTAGCTGAATGCTTTCCACTTGTGCTAATTCGTCTAATTATCTGCAACTGCTCCTCCCTAATTTTGTTAATAAAACATCATTTGTGGAGGCTCCCATTGATATTTGCTGATACTGTCTTGATGAAAGAGAACCAGTTGGATTCAGTGGATCTTTGGTGAATGAATGGAAGGTCTAGGCCAGGGGTCTCCAATCCTGCTCCTGGAGGGCCACTGTCCTGCAGAGTTTAGCTCCATCCCTAATTAAACACACCTGAACCAGCTAATCAAGGTCTTACTATAGGCAAGAAAATTCCAAGCAGGTGTGTTGAGGCAAGTTGGAGCTAAACTCTGCAGGACAGTGGCCCTCCAGGAGCAGGATTAGAGACCCCTGGTCTAGGCCGAAGCCTGGCACAAGCTTGGGGTTCCTTAGAAGCTTCTAGTAGAGCATCGTCTTGACATCAGCGTTTTTCTGTAAAGGAAAAGAGTGAAGAGACCGTGGTCTTGTGATCAGTGATTTTAAAGAGTGAACATATCACACCCTCTTGAGGTGTCTGAGACAATAAGGAAAGTTTTATGAGTCTTTGTTCTGTAGCAAGATATTAGCATAAGACATTGGATTGGATGTATGAGAGAAGAACCTTCTAGATTCTTATAATACTAACATGTCACAGAGTAACATAAATTACCAAATAGGAAATGAAAGTTGGAGTCCGTAGATACCAAACATGCTACCCATGTGATTTCAGTCAACTATAAATTTGCAACTTTGAAACATTAATACCAAAATAGTTCTAAAGAGATAATTAATACATAGAATAAAGCCTAAAAAAGGAAAATCATGAGATGGGAAAAATGGATACACATTTATACATTTCTCATATGGTTATATATAGAATATATAGGATTAAGAGGGTTTATTTGTCCTTCTCAGAAAGAATGAAGTCAGAATCACTATCTTCTCTGCACATTCCTGACAGCAATAAAATAGGAACAGGATACCTATTCTGTCTCTGTGTTGCAGTTGTGGGGGATGGAATTAACATGACTTGTGAGGGAGAGTTTCTGGATTATTCATTAACTAAAATGAATAATTGTGTGTCTGGTCCAGATGCTACACTTGAGAGCTTTGACTGAATGGTTTAAGCCTTGAAGATCTAAGATTGGACGCAGCCCCTCGTCCTTTTTGGGAACTAAGAAGTGTCTGCTGTAGTAACCTGACTCTCTCTCTAGAGGGGGAACATGCTCTATGGCCCCTTTCTTCAGAAGAAATTGCAACTCTTGTGACAGTAAAGGCCCTTGCCCCGGCTTCATGGTAGTGGAGACCACGCCGTTGAAACGCGAAGAACGATTAATAAATTGGATTCTGTATGCTTGTACGCAGAAATCCCTGGCTGTAGTTTCTACGCTGCCAAGTTCTCTGAAATGGACACTAATTTTGATACTTCCCTTTGAGGAGATGTTAGATGTTCCACATCCTGATGTGTTACAGGAATCAACGGAACACCTAACATTTCACTGAAAACCGCTCCAGAGCACCAGAGGTGGCAGGGAAGGAGGGTTTATGTGAAGATATTGAGAAGGGGCGGGTGTTAGATATTATAGGGCTGCTGAGTGTGACGAGCTGGTCACCAGTTTTACGAGGGGAAGCGCAACTGGCCACAGTCTGCTTTTGAGCCTTTCTTCAGTAGGTCAGCCTGGTCCACCTGCAACACTGCCATAGTGTGCAGAGCAGTACCAGTCTGACACACAGATTGAAACGCCTTCCCGCCAATATGGATGTTATTATGCATAGCTCGGTGGGGAGTGCTGTCTCTTTAAGTGACTATGAGCTCCTGAGAAGAGAGAGCTTGCAAGCGTCTCTTTGAACTGAAGCATCATCGTATAATCACACGCCCTTGCACCCACGATAGTTGAATAAGTTGACATTGAGGGCACAAAGGCACACAAAAAATAAGGTTTTCCCCCATGAACAAGTTAACGTCATGGAGGACCTATTTAATTTGGCTTATATATACATATATATATATATATATATATATATATATTATTATAATAATTATAAATAATTTTATAATTTATATAGATGGCCATTTCACTTACTAATTCCTCAGAATTTAATGCAGCTAATTATCAGACAAGTAAACACAGTCTGAATGAAAAGCTGTGCTTAAAGGATTAGTTCACTTTCAAATTAAACTTTCCTGATAATTTACTCACCCCCATGTCATCCAGTATGTTCATGTCTTTCTTTCTTCAGTCGAAAAGAAATTAAGGTTTTTGATGAAAACATTCCAGGATTTTTCTCCATATAGTGGACTTCAATGGAGCCCAATAACGTTTGAAGCTCAAAATTACAGTTTACAGCGATCCCAGACGAGAATAAGGGTCTTATCTAGAGAAACCATCGCTCATTTTCTAAAAAAACAAAAACTAATTTTATACATTTTAACCATAAATGCTCATCTTGAACTAGCTACACTGCTAAGTGTATTACTGCCCTCCACAGGTCAAAGTTTGAACTAAATTGCCATATACAATATGCTAGTGCAAGTATATAACAATTAATTCAAACTTTGACCTGTGGAGGGCACTAATACACTTAGCAGTGTCTACACTGCCAGAATTCTAATAGATAAGAAGAAGAGAGCTAGTTCAAGATCAGCATTTATGGTTAAAACATGTATAATATTTTTTTTTTTTTTTTTTGGAAAATGAGCAATGGTTTCTCTAGATAAGACCCTTATTCCTCGTCTGGGATCGTGTAGAACGTTTTGAAGCTGCTTTGAAACTGTAATGTTGACCTTCAACCGTTTGGGCTCCATTGAAGTCCACTATATGGAGAATAATCCTGGAATGCTTTCATCAAAAACCATTTCTTTTTCGACTGAAGAAAGAAGGACATGAACATCTTGGATGATATGGGGGTGAGTAAATTATCAGGAAATTTTCATTTGAAAGTGAACTAATCCTTTAAATATTTCATAGATCAGTCTGATATGCCTGCAACAGACATTGTGTACAGCGCAGTACCAGGCTGACTCGCTGTGAAACGCCTCTGAAGATGCGCATCATCACGCGAGCGTCTCTCCGATTTGAGAGAGCATCATATAAACGCGTGCTTTCGCACCCGCGATAGTTGAGCGTGTCGACGTCACGGGCAGAAAGACACATATTTATTTTAGAAATGCTTTGGGGGTCTGACTAGTATTTCAGTAGATGAATGACCGCCCAGAGCAGTTCCCTTTCGCTTTCATCACGGGATAAATGCTCGGAGACAGACAAACTCACATTCTATTCCAGTGGAAAACACTTCGGTGTCCTCCACCCGAGCCGAAGAAGCGCCGAGACACGCTTCGGTCCCGGCAAAAGGACAGCGTGATCCGGAGAGAGAGAGAGCAACAGGGTTGCACCGGTCTCTCAATCCTCAGCCAGATCGCCATGCGAGCCCCACAATCACATTGTGAGTGCTACTACCCCTTTGAAATAAGCAAAGTGAACGCGAAGCACTTCATCTGTGAACATTCACAATGCTCGCACTCACCCTGTTACAACGCAAGGGCAGGGTGCTCTTCCCCAAACAAACAAACAAAACAATAATGGTGTGTGTCCGATTCGGAGATGGAACATGGAGACACACACCGTTTGCTTTGTTCAACCATGACTTTCTCTCAAATATATAAAATATAATGTATGTGTGTTCACTTTTCACTTGTCAGACAGTTGAAAAAGGAACAAAGGGAGAGAAAGTTCTGCGCACTGCCGGTCAAATCTAACTCCTAACAATGAAGGAAGAAAAGAGTTTGATCAGAGCTGCTTCACACACACTTCACAATTCACACTTGCGGTCTTTGCACTTGACCACTTGTCTACTTACATAACAATTTCCTGTATTTGGCTCAAGTGTTCAAGTAGGTGTGAAGACTGCAAGCGTGTGTAGAACGTTTGATTACCCGATGGGACACACTTACAGTCTTGCAAAAAATGCAAGCGTTTACAGCTTTTTTTTAATTATTATTTTCAATACTTTGCATTTTAAAATGCACTTCTACATGTCTGTTCAGTGGTCGCTATGTAACTAACAGAAGACATCATTTTAAAATTATGGTGCTTCTTTGAGTGATAAAAATCAGTTGCAAATGTTGTACAAAATACACAGTCTATTCATCTTTGCATCAATAAAATGCGCAACACTTTATATTTTACTACCAAATTATATGTATTATATAATTAATTTAACTTACAGTCGTTTGTTTTCCTTGACATCTCGCGATTTCGGGGCATGTGAGTTCCTGAACATAATGCATGATGGGATACGCTTAGCCTTGAATAGCGCTCTGAAGAGGTATTCAAGGTAGTGTGGGTTTAGTGTGCATTAAGGTGTGCATTTTTAAGACATGGAACAGTCTTGCGCACTTACTTCCTGTCGCGTGCCCAAGACCGCAAGTGTGGCTATTTGGACAGGGCACTACTTTCACTTCCCATATGAACACAGAATGGTGTAGATTCAACACCGGGGAATTTACTGTGCTGTGTTTCAGACTGTAACAATTTGTATCTGAACAATTTGACTAAGAATCTATACCTTGGGATTTGTCTTCATTAATTATTTTCTTGTATTTCAGAATGATCTCTATTCTGACGCATCTCGAAGAGTTTCAGTCCATGACGAGCCTCTTTCTGAACCGGATTCAGCCAATGATGCTCCGTATGCCAGTGTGAAACCAAAGAGATTCAGAGGAAAAACTCCTGAATCCAGAGATACTGAGGAGATCCAGTACGCAACTGTCCAATATCACAGAAAGAAAGAGATGGAAAGACCAGAAGAGAGTGAATGTCAGTACGACAATATAAGAGTTCATCAGCCTGATGCTGCCATGAGGTGAGAAAAACCAACTTAACCAGCACCAGTTTAACCAGCACAGATCATATAATCTGAGCTGTAACATTGTTGTGCTTCTGTTTGTTTTGTGTTTTTAGGCGATCAGCTGTTCAAACTATGGAAGATGCATCAGTGATCTACAGCAGCGTCAAATGAGTGACCAGCAAACACAAACCTGTGTTTAATTGTTAAATTAAAGATTGTTGGATAATTGTATATTTGTGAAATAATTTACCCATTGGTTCATACTACAACCAATATAAACATGTTCATCACCCACATTAAGACTAATTTGTTCTCTTTGACCATTTGTGAGAGAATGACAGTCATTGTGTGATGGACTGATTTTCTTTCTATTCTGTTTTGTTTTTGTTTTGTTTTTTTTCTATTTTTAAGTTTGTCTGAGTTGAATCTGTTAGTAGCATATAGTTTTTTCAGTATTTTTGGTCTTCAGTTTTGGGCATAAGTTTAGAAATCAAAAATATACTTTAGAGAGAGAAATAAAATCACAATCTGATTCTGAACAATGTTGTTCACATCTTATACATCGCACTCTCATCTGAAGTCAAGTCAAAGAAAGTCAGTTTTACTGTAAATAAAATTGACAGATTGTAACTTTTTTTAAAAAAATGCATTTATTAATAATTAAAGTATGTTTTGACATAAGCTAACAACAGTGTTATATGTACTGCTTATCAACATTCAAATGCATTAGGCATTTTATTATTTAATATATTTCATAAGGAGTTTCCTCTACATGTTTTACTTTGTATGTTTTTACAACTATGGCTAATGCTTTAATAAATTGCTGATTAACCTTCAAGCTATTTAAGTCTGTGGTGTATTTGATCTGCTGGATACCCAGCACTGGTAGGACCTCTAGAATTATTATTCATGGACGGGCATAAACAGATTATGGAATTAAATTACTGTCTTGCGGATCAAAAAATAATAAGTGTGAATCAAAAATTTAAAAACAAAAATATATTGCACAAACTGAAAAATATAATAAAAAAAAAAATAATGAAAAACGTATCAAACGACGTGGTCAGTGGTCACAGCTCAAAATATAATACGCCTGAATCAAAAAATTAAAAGTGCATTTAAAAGAATAACAAATATGAATCAAAACTTTAAACACATTAAAAATGAAAAACTTATGCCTGGCTTGCCTATATGGCTATTACTGACTTCGGTAAAGTTGGTTTTATATTCACACATTCGGACTTCTGATAAATTCAGACTTTCCAATAAATGTGCAATAAATTAATGTTTGCGAATTTTAAGCACCGACATGATATTGACAACCAACGATTGTCAACTTACAACATTTTTCACAGTCGATCAAAATAGGCAAGTATTGTTTTAATGGCATATTTACTTGTGAATGTCCACTGAATGTCCAATGTAGTGTGATTAACAAGGCCATTGAATACGGATGTCCGAATGTGCGAATATAAAACCAACTTTACCGAAGTCTATTACTGTTAGGCCACGTTCACACAGCAGCAGAATACGGTTGTCAGTCCTGTATTTAAGTCCTTAAAACGGTTGCGTTCACACGCAGTACAGTTATTTACGGGAGTGACAACTGCATTTTATAACCGAACTCACACCTGTAAATTTTCAGGACTCACAACCGCATTCTCTGAATTTTCGCACTGTGTGAACGGAACAGGACTGGACAAATAGTTGTCTGTCACATCACACAGTGCGAAAGAGACGCTCTAAAGTGTTTTGTGTGTGGTTTCACTTTCAGTAACTTACTGCGACAGAGATGTGAGCTGTGCGTCATCTTAAGGTGTTAGATCCAGTCTGTTCTCCACCGGAGCGGCTCATCTCAGTTTTGTGTTTCTTTTCAAATTGCGTGTCATGCGCGAGATGTCGCAAAGGACGTGACACGCGTGTGCAGCGGTTAAAGACTCTGGCTAGCGTGTGTTTACATACTGCTGTTGGTTAATGAAGTTTTGATGGATGAACTCGTGGTTCAGTTAGTCTCTTGTCATGTGAAAAGTGATAATACTTTTCAGTCTTATGGACTTCGCCATCTTTAATATTACGTTGGTCACTGTCGTCATGGTTACTAATAAGAGAATACGGGATTGACTCTCGCTGCACATTCATACCATAGACTGTAAAAAAAAGATGGACGACGCGACGCCGCTTCCTTCCATTGTATTGAACTGAAGCCAAAATGTATGAGGGGTGACTTCAACAAAATGTGATGATTGCTAAGCAAACTGAGAGGAGAACTAACGTGTATACGCACGCCAGCCGTCTGGCCAAAATCCCATAGTATTCAGGCGTCAGACGTCAGATATGAGACGTTAGACGTCACGGTCACGTGTTGGAGCTGCGCTCAAAGTGCGCGGCGGCGATGGCGGCGACGTAGTTGAGAAAGTTTATTTTTTACTTTGCGTCTGGATAACGTACGTGTGGATAAACGTCTGGATAACGTGAGTGTGGATAAACGCCTGGATAACGTACGTGTGGACTAGCGTCTGGATAATGTATGTGTGGATAATAATATTTTAGCTTTATTCTTATTTTGTCCAAAGGAAGCTTTAATTAAGGTGTAAATGTTCGTAATTGTAGGAAGCATTACAAATCTGTCTCCCTGAATGAAGCTTAGCCATTCCTCCGGCCACCTCTGTTGCGCAAGCACCGTATTTGCTGACTTTTCTCCGTTTAAAGGACACACCGGCCATTCCAGCTGAACTTTCACTTCTTAATATGGATAATAATAATAATAATAATAATAATAATAATAATAATAATACGCTAATAATAATAATAATAATAATAATAATAATAATAATAATAAAATAACACGCCCAAAAATGCATATAAGTGGCGATAGTAACACTGCAAGTGCGCGCTTGGCTTGAAGCAGCTAAACAAATAAAATAACAGACGAGCTCAACGGTCAAACATGTTTTTGTTTTTTGGTTTG
This sequence comes from Megalobrama amblycephala, assembly GCF_018812025.1. NCBI lineage: Eukaryota > Metazoa > Chordata > Actinopteri > Cypriniformes > Xenocyprididae > Megalobrama > Megalobrama amblycephala. The sequence goes on along the minus strand of NC_063050.1, from coordinate 10,484,785 downwards.
TTTTGTTTTTTACGCGCATGTTTACTTAGAAAAAATAATGGAAAAGTGCTGCAATGGCATAAAAAAAACCTTAAGGTTAGCACAACGAAATAAACAAATATATTGCATGGTTATACACGCTCGTTTGAGATGTGTTGCATTAATTATTATTAGCAGGCCTAGACTTATTTATTTGTTCTCATGTGCTTGCATTCGATTTGCCTAATGCAATAAATTGAATTATTATATTTAAGCTTTATTTATATTTTAGGTGATGTTGCTGGGTAAGTGAATTAAGAACAGTGCTCAGTCATAAAAAAATAATGTTGTGTGTGCGTGAGGCGCCGACGCGATCACTTACATTTTCTTATAAAAGCGGGAAAAAATTAAAATACTCAGACATTTATGGTCACATTTATGTAACATTTCGAATCTGTGAAGGGTTAAATAGGCCTATTATTTCACAATAAAAAGAAAAAATTGCCTGTAAAACAAAGAAAGCAAAAATAATTTCCTTTCTGTGGACTTCTCAAAAATGAACCGAAACTCATCATATATAACTTAGTTACTTGTCGCAGTTTGTTCCTCTCATTTTGTTAATCTGTTTATTATTTAGGCTAGGTGAAATAAATTTCGCGCATAGGTTATTTATTCCTTTTATAGGATTTCTCCATTCAGAAGCGCTGCTGCCCGATGATGATGATGATGAATCCTCATGTTCTGTTGTTTATTCTGCTATTTGTTCATGTAGGCTAAAATTAATTAAACCCCTGGGATTTTATTAATGGGTCACAGACACATCCATTGTAATTTCGTTTAATTCTAATTTTATTTTACCTTGTCGGTTAATGAAAAGATAATGATCTCATCGGTTGAAAGTCAGGGGAGGAAATGGCATCGACAAGGCAACACTTAGTTTTCGTTTAGTTTAAGTTTTTTTTAACATTTTTTTTTTTTTTCTTATATTCAGGTTTATTTCGATTAGCATAAATGTTTTAATAGCTAGTTTTATTTTTTCTTAGTTAACTATAATAACCCTGCCTGGGAAAAACATCCACAGCTGCAGTAGCTACAGTCAATTTTCCAGCTGTTTAAGCCATGAATATTTACAAATTCACGAACTAATTATTGCCGTCTGGGACACAATCTCAGGCCGGGAGTCTCAGACTCATCGAAGCCAAATACAGATTGATGCTCGGGAAGCTAACAGCAATTTCTTAACGATCAGCATTTCATCTGAAAGAGGTTCGCCTGAAAATGTTGTCCAATAGAGGGAGCCACAGGATAAGGAATATTTTAAGCTTATTTTCGTTATTTTTAAGCTTATCTGTTTCCATACTTTTGAACTATAACCATTAAATTTTTTTAACCATGTTCTGACAATATAGTTTTACTGTACATTGACATCTGAGAAATGCTTATCCCAAGAATAATTATTTTTATTTATCCTAATATGCTGTCTTAACTAATATGACAGTTTGTTCTGCATGTGTATTTCTTTTTTCCGGTATAGGCTATAGCTTACAATATTATAATTTCTATTAAAATACATGATTAAAGCGTTTGATAATAGGCCATAGCTTGCACTCTGAATTAATTTTGGTCTTTTAATTTAACTGTCTTTAATGCATCATGCATTTTTTTTTTTTTTTTATAAAGGATTTCTATGGGGGGCAAAACCCTGAAACAATATGTTTTACTTGGATAATGCTGTCATTATCTTAGCAGTAGTGTTTATGACAGGAGAAATGTGTTGATTAGTTGTCATTAAGGACATTATGGACATTAAGCCCAGGCATTTTCAAGTTAAGCAATAGCACAACTTTTAATGTCAGTTGATTGGCTAATAGTGTAGGTCATGTTTTCGTCAACATATTTAAACAAAATTAGGAATGGAGAAATATTCAGCGATTGTGAGGTGCTTAAATGTGTGTTGTTTTTTTCTTTTTGCTCAAAACAAAGCAAAAACACTAATTTACAGAACTTCAGACAATTTACAAAATAGCAACTGGCAAAAGTTACTTCAGACGTCACGGCGCAGACGTCACTTAGCTTCTCACACGGTTTCTCAGGCGAGAAGGGGGGCGACGAAAGTGTCACGCTTCTTATCACACGTCATTGGTCACGGCTTCTGCTCACGGCAAGGTACGCGACGATCGACACGACTGATTGCTTAGTTAGCATCGTAAATAGCAAAACGACACCCAAAAAAAATGGGCAGATGAATGGGCGCTGACACGTTACGCAATACGTCAAAAAAAAAAAAAAAAGTTTGGAGCCTGGGCATGCGCAGAAGGAATCGTCAGTGGAGCCCGCAGGCGGAGTCGCGGTATCAAACTTCCGCCCAGACGACTGCGTCATCATTCATGTATTTTAAATAGACTATAAAAATTATACACAATTTAAAATTATACCTATAAAATAATAGGCTATTCTGTTTCTAGAGCAATAATATTTTTGAAACAGCAAATTCAGTAGATAAAATCAATAATATGCCACTAGAAACAACTCTAAATCGTCAGAAATGGTCCTGCCATTTTAAATCAAGTTCAACTAACGTTAGGAGATCGATTGCTGTAAGCTATCATTAGTTTTGTCCTGCTAATTATTATTTTATACCCATAAAGATAATAAATAACTGCCAGATAACGATCACCTGCTTTTTTTCCCCGTCATGGCTAACGTTAGGCGTGTTATCTTAACTAATAACATTTATTAATTAGCTTATAACGCCCATATTTATTGTTACAGAAAAAGGTTCAGTGATCCGTCAGATCCTGTAGGTCAGTTAGTACAGTTTACTGCTGAACAACTCATTTTGTTGGTGTTAAATAACAAAGAAATCGAAAATTAATAGTTAGATAATACATCTTCAATCTCCCCTCGAAGCTCCGACAGTCCTCAGACAAGCCGTCAATCAACTTCGAATCATGACGACACGCCCCGTTTTTATAGCATCAAATTGCTAGCTAAAATCTAAATTATCACAAAAACGAACAATTGAATATATATCATCGTGATAACAACTACCTTAAATGACCAAAACCATCTTTCAGAAAGTTTTATTTGAAGCAGAATTTATTTTTAAGTTTTCACTGAAGTCTCATTCGACTGCATTGAGAGGGCGGGGTTTATGACCTGTACTGCATCCAGCCTCCAGGGGGCGATCAAAGAGCCCGCAGCTTCACTTTTCAGGACGTATGAGACACACCCGATTCAACATTCTTTCAATCATTCAAACACCTGCTGTGAACAAACACTGAAAGAAAGAGAAATAAGAACACAAACTACAACTTTCTTCAGCCACAGCCTTAGATGAACTGAAGATAAAAGACATTAAATCTCTGAAGATCTGATTAAACAACTCCACAAACAGCATTACCAGCTTCACTTATTACTAACCAGACTGACTTTATTTCTGTCACACGTCTCTTATTGAGAATTAACAGAAGTTTAGATTTTTCATTTGAGGTCACCATCATGGAGATCAGTGTTTATTTTAGTTGAGCTCTTGACTTTTGTTGAGTTGCTTCTTTTTCAGCAATTGCAGGTTATTTCAGAAAACATTTCTGCATTGATGAAGCAGATCAACATGTCTGTTTTAATAACAGACAAACAACTGCATTAAAGTGGTTTAAATAACTTTGAGGACTTAAAGGGTTAGTTCACCCAAAAATGACAATTCTGTCATTTATTATTTACCCTCATGTCGTTCCACACCCGTAAAACCTTCGTTAATCTTTGGAACACAAATTAAGATATTTTTGTTGAAATCCGATGGCTCAGTGAGGCCTCCATAGCCAGCAATGACATTTCCTCTCTCAAGATCCATAAAGGTACTAAAAACACGCTGATTCATTGTGCTCCAATGCTTCCTGAAGCAGTATTTTGAAATCTGCCATCACTAAATAAGTTTTTTTTTTTTTTTTTTTTTTGGCACACCAAAAATATTCTCGTCACTTTATAATATTAATATTGAACCACTGTACTCACATGAACTGATTTAAATATGTTTTTAGTATCTTTATGGATCTTGAGAGAGGAAATGTCATTGCTCCCTATGTAGGCATCACGGAGCCATCGGATTTCAACTAAAATATCTTCCGAAGATATTTTAGTTCTGTATATGTTCCGAAGATTAACGAAGGACTTAAGCCACGCACACACTTAACGATTGTAAGGCCGATTATTAATGTAAATTGATACTTATGACTGATCGCACTCAAACGCGTCCAGTCAGAGCCAGTTGCGTTCAGTCTGCGATTACAGTCGGTGTTCAAATTCCATGTGTGAGTATATAAATCGGCTCCAGTCGAAGGAAACAATCGGTATGTGTGATCAAAAACTGAAATATAAAACTGTGAAAAAGAAATAATTTGTTTAAACCACTGTAGTCATGTCGACTATTTTAACGATGTCTTTAGTACCTTTCTAGACCTTGAAAGTGTTGATTATATTGCTAGAGTCATAGACCTCTCAGATTTGTGTTCTGGAGATGAACGAAGGTCTTACGGGTGTGGAACGACAGAAACTTCCACATCACAGACAGTGAACAGCGGTTGTGACATTTTGGAATCCATTATCACAAATAAGCCTGTGTGAATTCACACACATCTCATAAAGATCCTGTAAAGACACATGACATCGATGTGGCATGTACTGTCTCCACAGTGACTTAAATTTGCTTATGATGTGTGATTTCTCTCTAGAGAAACCACACTCGTGCATTTTTTTTTCTAATGGCTGAATTTATTACCTTTTTTATTTATTAATGCTTCAAATTCATCATTATTTAAACCAGTCATGAAACTACAGTACTGTAATTTGATAGTCATTAAAACAGACATGTCAATTTGTTTTTTAATCTTTCTCTTTCTTGAGCAATGCACAAATGTTCACTGAAAATACTTGCTGAAAGAGAAGCAACTCAACAAATGTCAAGGTCACCGATCACCATGATGGTGTTCCACTCCGACTAGCCACTTTGGCGGGTTGAATATAATTTCACCCTACAGCTAAATGAAAGGTAGCCAAGCTCATCATATCACAAAATTACAATTCAATCACAATTCTTTATTGATTAACTTGCTGTTAGTGAAGGCGGTATAGGTGGAATTGCGCTGAATGGCACACAACAGAAGCGCTCTCTTGCATGCTCAATCAGTTCTCCTTGCGCCTGAATAGTCAAATACAGGCACACACAGATGTCAAAATGGCTATTGTGTGGACTATCTCACGTGAATATAGTCGGTTATGGCTTAAGTGGACGTAAGCAGGTGGGTAAAAAACTGAATATGTGTCAGTATATTACGTACATGCATTCAACCGCCCAATTAAATACCTGTCTGCTATTAATGTTAATCAAACAACAAAAGTGCTAAAATTGCTGAGTGGCTAGTAACTTTGGAAAACCGCTAGCCACAGTGGCTGGTGAGCAAAAAAGTTAATGTCAAGACCTGCTGGTTAGTAATAAGTGAAGCTGGTAATGCTGTTTGTGGAGTTGTTTATTCAGATCTTCAGAGATTTAATGTCTTTTATCTTCAGTTGATTTGTCTAAGGCTGTGACTGGAAGTCAGTTTTATTTTCTTGTTCTTGTTGTTTCTCTTTCCTTCAGTGATTCTGCTTATAAAAAGCAGGTGTTCGGATGTTTCAGGAACATCATACTAAACTTTAAATGGTGTTCTATTAACATTAAGGAAACTGGACAATTTTATGTTCTTGGAAAGTTACAAATCAATGTTCCTATTAAGTTATTAGTAAAAAAACAAGTTCAAAGAATGATTCAGGAGCATCTTACTAACCTTAAAAAAATGTTCCAGTAACATCAAGAAAACATTTTAATGTTTCCATAACACAAACTGTTGGAAATTGGAAAATGTTCTTAGAACAAAATAATTGGTTATGATTGGTTTGGGGTAACAAAGAACATTAAGAGGGGTATAAAAGGCAACACAGTAGGTGTGGTTGTTCTTCTGAACATTGTTCTTGTAAGAATAAAATCAACAAACGACATTTCCTGAGTGTTTGTTTCATTACATTCTCATCACTAAAGGAATAAGGATTTTTTCCACAACACCCCCTTCACCCTCATTCACTATTCCCTACATCACTCCACTAATATAGTTCACTTGAAGGAGTGAGTGAAAACGAGAGAGTGAATTCGGACAGAGTGGAAGAGCTGCCGCTTTTACATAGTTTGTGCTTTCTGTTTAATAATCATTTGAATCTTAAACTGGCAGCTCTAGTAGTAAGATGAAAATATTTATCTTGAAATCTGCCATATAAACTAGCATGTATAAACCTTAATTAAACAATTCAATAGTGCCCAATTTAAGGGTATACGGGACGATTTTGGACACAGCCTCAATGATGATGTCAAGGCTGTAATGTGATTGGTTATCAAGGCACACATGATTAAAGTTAGTCATTACACTTTTTCCAATGGTAGAGCCACGGATCTTCATATCTCCCAATAATAAGACCATCTCTGGTATAAACCAGGCTTTAGACAATTGTCATCTCCACCCTAACTTCTGCTGCTGGCCTGAAACTGCTGTCACGTCTAGCACTGCGGTTCAGCAGTTAGACATATCTCATCTCATATGAGCTTGTTCAAACCCTCAAACTAAAACCAGAGTTCACCATTTCCTGCTACTGACATCAACCTTGATGAGAGTCACCTGTAAATCACAATCATTCATCTTCACAATTATTCATCTTCAACTTCAAGAAAAAGATCATAATTTTTCTTTAAGTAGGTTTAGCTTAGCACTGTTGTTCTTTTGTTTAGGGAGGGAAACAGATATTTCCGCCGCTGGACTTTAATAAACAGTGTTAACCACAGAAAGCCCTTCAATGTGACGCTAAAGTGCTTGAGTTAAAACAGTCAGTCATTCGGTTGCTGTTGATCTGATGAGCTTCAACACGGTAAGACAATAATGAAAACTGATAATTATTACTCATAACATGCGTGTGTTAACATGAGAAATGTTTAGAATAGTGATAGTGCAAGTGATGATTATAATAATGCTGTATTATAGATATATTTGATGCTGATGTTGGTCAGAATGGCTCCTGCTCTTCCTCTGATCTTTCTGCTCATGATTCACAGTGAGTCTCTGTTTCATTCACATTAGAAACACTCTGATGTTTTATTCAAGACCTCACAATGAGCAGATGATGAGCTCTTTCTTCTGTCTTGTACTCATATATATCAGGAACAGGAAGTTAGGGTGAGACATGTCAAACTCTTGTCCTTTTTAGAAATGTAGTAGTCTTTTGCTACTTGTTCGTCAGTGTCAGATGATTTATGGGAGGGACTTTCTCATTGTTCAGAGCATTTGATTGGACAAAAATCACTGTAGCACCAGATGTTTTATTTTTGGCTCATGTTCTCAGAAGTGAATGTGTGTATGTTAAATATTTGTCACGTCATATTCCATTATTTATTTATGCAGCGTATTGTTCTTGGCTGATTTCTTTTTTTCTCTCTTCACTCCTCTGTCACTGTACATTTATTTCTGCTTTTCTGCAACACCCTCCATAAAAGATGAAGTAAATGACACTAAAATCATTTATTTACATTTATCACTCGATAGATTCTGAGAAGATTTCATGCAATGAGTCACTGATTTCAAATAATAATAAAGTATTATCATGTTTTCATGGTCCAGTAACTGATAAAACAGTTTGATGAATTCTGTGTTTCAGGGGTTTTTAGTGCTGATTGGGGTGTGAGTTACAGTCCTTCACACATCTGTGCACTAAAGGACTCATCAGTGATAATGAACTGCACTTATACATACCCTACTGGATATCAGATCAAGAAAGTGTTCTGGATCAAAAACCCTGAAAAGGGTGTAGAGTCTCCAGATCTGTCTAATGACCCTGAATACAGTCAGAGGCTTCAGTATCTGGGAGATAAACAGCAGAACTGCACCATGAGACTGAGTCATGTGACACTGAATGATTCACACATGTACTATTTCAGATTCATCACTGATAAACCAAGAGGAAAATGGACTGGTGATCCAGGAGTGTCTCTTACTGTCACAGGTGACTTTGGTGAGGTTTCTCTCTTCTTGTGTGCATTATGTTGAATAATAATCAGTGTATGACGGCAGCACTAGATATAATGTGTGTGTTGTGTTCAGATCTTCAGATGGAGTCTCCTGAGAGAGTGACAGAGGGAGATTCAGTCCGTCTGACATGTAAAAGCAGCTGCACTCTGACTGACAGAGCAACATTCATCTGGTACAGAAACTCACAGCCATTAACTGAGAGAAGAGACAGAAACAATGAACTCCTGCTGCAGTCAGTCAGAAGAGAGGATGCAGGCAGATATAGCTGTGCTGTACACGGACACAATCACATCTCTCCTGCTGTTCAGCTCAATGTCACGTGTGAGTACAGATTGACTTTTTCTCTTTAAAGTTGTCTTTGAAAAGCAAGTGGAGTTTGACACTACATCATGCTAATAAATGATCATGAAGTATCGTGGGAGCTCTTGTGTTATCACTAAAATCTGGAAGAAAAAATAATGTCTCAAGTTCAGCTCTGGGGTGAGAGAGAAATCTATGTAGCAGTTTAGCCAGTTTCTGAGTCATGATACAAACATATTGAAGATATGACATAAAATTTAGTCAGTCAATGTCCTAAAATCTAATCCAAAAAGATTATTTTATCACCCCCTAGTCAGGTCTATGGGCTGAATAAAGCAAACCAGTGTCTCGCTAGTAAAAGTGTGATGGATGACGATTGTAATCAAGGTAAAGACACAAGCACATATCAATATGGTCGAGTGTTTTATAATGGACTCATGGAGGAAGCATGTTTTGGAGGAGTTTGAGAGTGTCAGTGGTTTTTATGTACATTTGAACATCAGTCCAAACAGAGACACAAACACTCGCTCTGACAGAGGAACTGTTCACTGACTGACCTTCAGATCGCTGTAGATCTGTATTAGTCTCTATATGCAGTCAGGTCATGATTGTTGTCTTTTGGGTTCTCCATGTGGTTCTGTTTGGTATCGCACATCAATTTATATTTATAAAAATCTCTAAACAAGTGTAATATTTATTTTTTTCTCACAGTTTTTGCGGTTGCATTATATACATACATTGTGAATTAGGAAAAGTAGAAATTATTTTTAATTTACCTTAAAGCAATCTTGTTTTAATCAAAGTACAGTTTTATGAGAATCATCCAATAATCCAGAACTTGGTAAAACATTTATCTGTATTTCAAATATTTCAAGCCTCTCAAATTCTAGTCTTAATAGTTTTTCCTTGTGTTTAAAGGATTAGCTTTAAAGGGTTAGTTCATCCAAAAATGAAAATAATGTCATTAATTACTCACCCTCATGTTGTTCCACAACCGTAAAACCTTCGTTCATTGTCAGAACACAAATTAAGATATTTTTTATGAAATCCGAGAGGTATCTGACTCGTCCATAGACGGCAATATAAGCAACACTTTCAAGGTCCAGAAAGGTACTAAAGACATCGTTAAAACAGTCATGTGACTGCAGTGGCTCAACCTTAATGTCATGAAATGATGAGAATACTTTTTGTGCACAAAAACAAAACAAAAATAAGGACTTTATTCAACAATCTCTTCTTTTCTGTGTCATTCTCAAATGTTGTTTATGTCCAGTGCTTCCAGGTTCTACGTCCAAACGCTGGCTCATTATTGGCCGGCTCCTGCGTCAGCATCACACGCATGCGTTGTGCTGATCATGTGATCAGCTCTAGCCAATACTAAGCCGGCATTCAGATGTAAACACACTTTCGAGTCACCTGTATAAGAATAATGACAGGGAAGAGAAGAGACTGTTGAATAAAGTCGCACAAAAAGTATTCTTGTCTCTTTGTAACATTAAGGTTGAACCACTGCAGTCACGTCGACTGTTTTAACAATGTCTGAAAGTGTTGATTACATTGCTGTCTATGGACTATGGATTTCATAAAAAATATCTTAATTTGTGTTCTGAAGATGAACGAAGGTCCTACGGGTGTGGAACAACATGAGGGACAGTAATTAATGACAGAATTTTCATTTTTGTGTGAACTAACCCTTTAAATCATACTGGGATAATAACTAACTGCAGCTCTAGCTAGAACATTTTCTACCAGCCGGCCGCCACTGATAAATATGCCACTGATGAATACTACTTTGGATCTGTAGATCCTCCAGTGAATCCTGTGATCTCCATCAGTCCATCTGGTGAAATAGTGTCAGGAGATTCAGTGACTCTGATCTGCAGCAGTGATTCAAACCCTCCTGCTCTGAACTTCAGCTGGTTTAAAGGAGGAACTTTTGTAGGATCTGGAAGAATCTTCAACATCTCAAAGATCAGCTCTGATGACAGTGGAGAATACAAGTGCAGATCCATCAATGAACATGGAGAGAAATACTCTGATACTGTGACTTTAAACGTCATGTGTGAGTTAATGATCATCTGTACATTGTTTAAAATGTTAAAATTCATATTTTTCTAATATTTATTGTAAATATTCATTTTTCTCCTTTTTTTAGATCCTCCCAGGAGCGTCTCAGTGTCCATCAGTCCATCTGGTGAAATAGTGTCAGGAGATTCAGTGACTCTGATCTGCAGCAGTGATTCAAACCCTCCTGCTCTGAACTTCAGCTGGTTTAAAGGAGGAACGTTTGTAGGATCTGGAAGAATCTTCAACATCTCAAAGATCAGCTCTGATGACAGTGGAGAATACAAGTGCAGATCCATCAATGAACATGGAGAGAAATACTCTGATACTGTGACTTTAAACGTCATGTGTGAGTTAATGATCATCTGTACATTGTTTAAAATGTTAAAATTCATATTTTTCTAATATTTATTGTAAATATTCATTTTTCTCCTTTTTTTAGATCCTCCCAGGAGCGTCTCAGTGTCCATCAGTCCATCTGGTGAAATAGTGTCAGGAGATTCAGTGACTCTGATCTGCAGCAGTGATTCAAACCCTCCTGCTCTGAACTTCAGCTGGTTTAAAGGAGGAACGTTTGTAGGATCTGGAAGAATCTTCAGCATCTCAAAGATCAGCTCTGATGACAGTGGAGAATACAAGTGCAGATCCATCAATGAACATGGAGAGAAATACTCTGATGCTGTGACTTTAATCATCATTTGTGAGTTTTATGAATCATATTCTGTATTTTAACCACATACACCTGTTTACTTCCTTATTTGTCATTATATTTTGATCGATCTTTTGTCTGTCCTGTTAAACATTGGTGTGTGTTTTTGTCTATTTCAGCAGTCAGATGTTTCTCATCTGTAGCTGTTGCTGTTGGTGTTTTACTCGGTGGAGCATCAGGTGCTTTTGTTATGTACATTTGGTAAGACATTCCTTCTTATGTGTTACATATATATATATATATATATATATATATATATATATATATATATATATATATATACCTCTCACTCCCTTCTGTCGTTGGGATAAAAGTAAACTCAGCCTAAAATCTGCCTAGCTCACTGTGTTCTTCTATAATACTGCATGTTACTTCTGACAAGAAATGCAACTAAAAAACTCGAGGGTCAGAGTTTAGCTCTAACTTGCCTCAACACACCTGTTTATTCATCTTTCTTCTGACAGTCTTTCTAGAAGAATGAAAAGAAGATCTGCTGTGAAGGAGGTGAGATGATCACAATTATTTACAGTGTTTTTCTGCAGGCAGAGATGTTTCCTACAGCCATTATGAGCCGTTCAGAGATATTAAGAGTAAAAGACACGAGTCTCGAGTCCAAACACCTGATTATTCAGTTCTAGATCCAGTAAACTGATTTCCATCAAGATCCTCTCAACATTACAGTCAGTTCAGTTAGACTATCAGATTTAAACATGAACTCTCAATGTTTGTGTCCTTCTGTCTCTCCTGTAGATCTCTGATCCCGATGAAGACACATATACAGTTCTTGAGCTCAAATCCACGACCTCTGACCCGTACGACACACTCACAGTAAGTGAGACGTCACAGTCAGATGATCCATCACAGATGATCACATGACCGATCTCTCTCTCTTTCACACAGACGGTTCATCCCAGAGCTCCTGAAGACTCCTGCAGGACTCTTGATCCTCAGAGCTTTTCTAAACATGAGAATCCATCAGTGAGTGTCTGAACCTGCAGCTCTTCTCAATATCATCCATCAAACTCTCTTCAGCTCTAGTGTGATTGATTTGTGGATCTTGTGAAAGGTTTATAATGTTGTTGATGAACTTCAGTCAGTCTTTCTTCATACCATTTTATTGTTTAGATCAAAAGTGTTTTGTGATTAATTTGTTTATATATTGTGCTGTTGACCACGTGATACTATTGCAAAAATCAGACTTTCAAAAAAAATGAACACATGTTGTGAGCAAGAAGTTAATGCTGTTAGTTAAACACTCGCAGACATCAACAGTCATCATATGAAACACAACAATGGTGACATGCTTCCTGCTAACATACAAAACACATTCATGGCTCCCAGCATACATTGTAGCATGAATAAATTATGCAGCTGTATTCTTTTACTATTTAGATTTGAATATTTTTTGATTGTCATCATTGTTGAGGTTTGAATGTATGATGATATATTTTCTTGTTCTTGTTGTTTCTCTTTGCTTCAGTGATTCTGCTTCTTAAAAGCAGGTGTTTGGATGTTTCAGGAACATCATACTAACCTTTAAATGGTGTCCTATTAACATTAAGGAAACTGGACATTTTTATGTTCTTGGAAAGTTACAAATCAATGTTCATATTAAGTTGTTAGTAAAAAAAAAAAGTTGAAAGAATGATTCAGGAGCATTATACTAACCTTAAAAAATACTGTTCCAGTAACATCAAGAAAACATTTTAATGTTTCCATAACACAAACTGAACGTTTGGAAAATGTGTTATCTGGGAGGCAGGATTCAGTTCATGGCACTTCTTATTCATTTCTATGGTATTCACAAACAGAGACTGACTGTCGCACAACTCTGAATGAAATCGCCAGTGTAGTGGGATTTTTATTGTTTATCATTTATTCTCTTGATTTAAAATAATGATAAAATAATGCATTGATTCTTGTTTTCTCTCTGTCTTGTGTGGCATTTAAAACAGTTTGCTCAGTGGAAAATTACTGCTTATGCTGTTGTCTTTCAAGAAGCACTTCTGAAACTAACAAAGGAAGTAAGGCTAATGTGTAAATGTGTTTGTCTAGACAGCCTGGAGTTCAATAGGGCATCTGCTAAGTTTTAGACTCCTCTCTTTTCTATTTTTTTCTGACCTGTATATGGTAACCTGTGTTATGATTGGTTTGGGGTAACAAAGAACATTAAGAGGGGTATAAAAGGCAACGCAGTAGGTGTGGTTGTTCTTCTGAACATTGTTCTTGCAAGAATAAAATCAACAAAGACATTTCCTGAGTGTTTGTTTCATTACATTCTCACCACTAAAGGAATAAAGAATTTTTCCACAACACCCCCTTCACCCTCATTCACTATTCCCTACATCACTTCACTAATATAGTTCACTTGAGGGAGTGAATGAAAACGAGAGAGTGAATTCGGACAGAGTGGAAGAGCTGCCGCTTTTACATAGTTTGTGCTTTCTGTTTAATAATCATTTGAATCTTAAACTGGCAGCTCTAGTAGTAAGATGAAAATATTTATCTTGAACTCTGCCATATAAACTAGCATGTATAAACCTTAATTAAACAATTTAATAGTGCCCAATTTAAGGGTATAGGGGACGATTTTGGACACAGCCTCGATGATGTCAAGGCTGTAATGTGATTGGTTATCAAGTCACACATGATTCAAGTTAGTCATTACATTTTTTCCAATGGTAGAGCCACGGATCTTCATATCTCCCAATAATAAGACCATCTCTGGTATAGGCTTTAGACGTTTGTCAGCTCCACCCTAACTTCTGCTGCTGGCCTGAAACTGCTGTCACGTCTAGCACTGCGGTTCAGCAGTTAGACATATCTCATCTCATATGAGCTTGTTCAAACCCTCAAACTACCACCAGAGGTCACCATCTCCTGCTACTGACATCAACCTTGATGAGAGTCACCTGTAAATCACAATCATTCACTTCACAATCATTCATCTTCAACTTCAAGAAAAATATCATAATTTTTCTTTAAGTAGGTTTAGCTTAGTGCTGTTGTTCTTTTGTTTAGGGAGGGAAACAGATATTTCCGTCGCTGGACTTTAATAAACAGTGTTAACCACACAGAGTCCTTCACTGTGAAGCTAAAGTGCTTGAGTTAAAACTGTCAGACATTCGGTTGCTGTTGATCTGATGAGCTTCAACACGGTAAGACAATAATGAAAAATGATAATTATTACTCATAACATGCGTGTGTTAACATGAGAAATGTTAAGAATAGGGTGATATATATATACTTGTTTGAGTGCAATGATGATTATACTAATGCTGTATTATAGATATATTTGATGCTGATGTTGGTCAGAATGGCTCCTGCTCTTCCTCTGATCTTTCTGCTCATGATTCACAGTGAGTCTCTGTTTCATTCACACTAGAAACACTGTTTTATTCAAAGCCTCACAATGAGCACTTTCTTCTGTCTTGTACTATATTTCAGGAACAGGAAGTTAGGGCGAGACATGTCAAACTCTTATCCTTTTTAGAAATGTCCAATAGTCTTTTGCTACTTGTTCGTCATTGTCAGGTGATTTATGGGAGGGACTTTCTTGATTTTCAGAGTATTTCATTTGACAAAAATCACTGTAGCACCAGATGTATTATTTTTTTGCTCATGTTCTCGGAAGTGAATGTGTATATGTTAAATATTTATCATGTCATATCCCATGATTTTGAATTTTGCAGCTTGTTGTTTTTGGCTGATTTCTTGGTTCTCTCTTCACTCCTCTGTCTCTGTACATTTATTTCTGCTTTTCTGAAACACCCTCCATAAAAGATGAAGTAAATCACACTGAGATCATTTATCACTCAATAGATTCTGAGAAGATGAGCTTATATTTCCTGTAAAGAGTTGCTAATTTAAAAAAATAATAAAGTATTGTCATATTTTCATGGTCCAGTAACTGATAAAACAACATGTTCATCTTGATGAATTCTGTGTTTCAGGTGTTTCTAGTGCTGGTTGGGGTGTGAGTTACAGTCCTTCACACATCTGTGCACTAAAGAACTCATCAGTGATAATGAGCTGCACTTATACATACCCTACTGGACATCAGATCAAGAAAGTGTTCTGGACAAAAGTCTTTATAAGAGGTAATAATAAAAATAAAGGTATAGATCCTCCAGATCTGTCTAATGACATTGAATACAGTCAGAGGCTTCAGTATCTGGGAGATAAACAGCAGAACTGCACCATCAGACTGAGTCATGTGACACTGAAGGATTCACACATGTACTATTTCAGATTCATCACTGATAAAGACAAATGGACTGGTAAAACAGGAGTGACTCTTTCTGTCACAGGTGACTTTCATGAGGTTTCTCTCTTCTTCTGTGCATTATGTTGAATAATAATCAGTGTATGACAGCAGCACTAGATATAATGTGTGTGTTGTGTTCAGATCTTCAGGTGGAGTCTCCTGAGAGAGTGACAGAGGGAGATTCAGTCCGTCTGACATGTAAAAGCAGCTGCACTCTGACTGACAGAGCAACATTCATCTGGTACAGAAACTCACAGCCATTAACTGAGAGAAGAGACAGAAACAATGAACTCCTGCTGCAGTCAGTCAGAAGAGAGGATGCAGGCAGATATAGCTGTGCTGTACACGGACACAATCACATCTCTCCTGCTGTTCAGCTCAATGTCACGTGTGAGTACAGATTAATTTGTTCTTTTAAAAACTGGAGATCGTGTTTGAATGAGATTATTTAAGGATTTATTTTTTGTCCCTTTTAGATCCTCCAAAGAAAGCCTTGGTGTCCATCAGTCCATCTGGTGAAACAGTGTCAGGAGATTCAGTGACTCTGATCTGTAGCAGTGATTCAAACCCTCCTGCAGAAATCAGCTGGTTTAAAGGAGGAACATTTGTAGGATCTGGAAGAATCTACAACATCTCAAAGATCAGCTCTGATGACAGTGGAGAATACAAGTGCAGATCCATCAATGAACATGGAGAGAAATACTCTGATGCTGTGACTTTAAACGTCATGTGTGAGTTAATGATGGTTCAGTAACTGTGGTAACCATCAATTTAATGGTTAAACAATCATTAATTTACACTTTTGTTGTCTGGTTTAGATCCTCCCAGGAACGTCTCCATCATTCAGTCTGGTCAGATTTGGGCAGGAGATTCAGTGTCTCTGATCTGCAGCAGTGATTCAAACCCTCCTGCTCTGAACTTCAGCTGGTTTAAGGAGAATGAAAGCTCAGCTGTTGGATCTGGACAGAGTTTCAGTGCACTACAGAGTGGACGCTTCTACTGTCAGGCTCACAATCAACATGGATCTCAGAGATCAGACGCTGTAACTGTCACAGGTGAAGCTTTTATTAACACACTCCTGTATCTTCACATCATTCATCAGTTTGGAGAGTTAATCATGATGATCTTCCTCTTTCAGTTCATCATGGTGCTGGTAGGAATGTGATTGTGATCGCAGCGACATCTGGAGGATTATTCTTCATCATCATCATCATCATAATGTGAGCTCAATATAAAACCTAGAGCGGTAGTATAAATTCACCTTTGGTCTAATGTGGAAGAAAATGGCTTATTAGTGTTTGATTATTAGTAATCTTTTAAAAACAGCATTCATATTTTCTCTTAAATTAATATTTGTCCATACTGTTAATGTCTGTCATTATAGCAGAAAGAAACGAAGGAGAGATAAAACTGAAGATCTCACAGTGAAACAGGTAAATCATTCAGACACACACAACTTTACAGAAGCAGAAAATCAATTGATCAGCTGTTATCTGTGTTTCAGACTGTAACTGAACAGACTGATGGGAAACTAACATTATCAAAGTCTTTATTAACATAAATGAATAAATAAAACTGAAGAAAACATGTTTACTAAGTTTTATTTGATTTAATTCAAATACAGATATATTTACTGTTTTAATAGATTTGTTGGACTAATTGCATAACAATTAACATACAGTGTGATTAGGGCTGGGCGATATATCGCATGCAATTGTCATGCGTATTTCGTCAGTAAAGCCGGTTCCCTGATTACCGCTAAATCGCCATCACCTGCTTTCAAATGGAGCACCATTTAATAGCCAGAGCCGTAGTTCACTGACAAGCTACGCAATATCGCGTTCATTATCGAAGGCGATTCATCATGAACGCGATATTGCGTGGCTTGTCAGTGATCTACGGCTCTGGAGAGTTCAGTGATCTACGGCTCTACGACTTCATTTACTCATTCTGTCCTATTCTTCTCCACTCCATGTGTGAATCAATGAAACGTACCTTTTACATCACTACACTGATGTGATTTGATTTGATGTGGTACTTGGTCTGAAAAGTTTGAGACCTGTCGCTGTAGAAAAGCCGCACCTATTTTGTCTTAATCACTTATTTTCTTGTGTTTCAGAATGATCTCTATTCTGACGCGTCACAGAGAGTTTCAGTCCATGACGAGCCTCTTTCTGAACCGGATTCAGCCAATGATGCTCCAAAGAGATTCAGAGGAAAAACTCCTGAATCCAGAGATACTGAGGAGATCCAGTACGCAACTGTCCATCATCACAGAAAGAAAGAGACAAAGAGAGAAGAGGAGAATGAAAACCAGTACGACAATATAAGAGTTCATCAGCCTGATGCTGCCGTGAGGTGAGTAAAAAACATCTTAACCAGCACAGATCATATAATCTGAGCTGTAACATTGTTGTTCTCCTGTTTGTTTTGTGTTTTTTAGGCAATCAGCTGTTGAAACTGTGGAAGACGCATCAGTGATCTACAGCAGCGTCAAATGAGAGACAGACCGTCATGAAGCCTGTGCTCAATCGTTAAATGAAAGATTGTTTGATAATTGTATATTTGTGAAATAATTTACCCATTGGTTCATACCACAACCAACATGTTCAACATCCACATTAAGTAAGACTCATTTGTTCTCTTTGACTCTGTGTGAAAGAATGATGGTCATTATGTGCTGGATTGGTGTAGTCTGTTTCTTATTTGTTTTAGGGGTTTTTTTTGTTTTGTTTTGTGTGTGTGTGTGTGTGTGTGTGTGTGTGTGTGTGTGTGTGTGTGTGTGTCTGTCTGTCTGTCTGTGTGTGTGTGTGTGTGTGTGTGTGTGTGTGTGTGTGTTTAATCGTCATTGCTTTTTTTAACACTTTTTTTAAGTTTGTTTGAATTGAATCTATTAGTACAGAGTTTATTGTTATTCAGTATTTTTGGTCTTCAGTTTGGGGTGAGAGTAGAAATCAGAGAAGTGATATCTGCACAACTTATCAATATTCTAATGCATTAAGTATTTTTATTTTATGTAATATTATATTTCATAAAGAGTTTCCTCTGCGTGTGTTACTATATGTGTGTTTTTACAACTATGGCTAATGCTTTAATAAACTGCTGATTAACCTTCCAGCTATTTAATCTGTGGTGTCTCTGATCTGTTGGTTACACAGCACTGTTAGGACCTCTAGTGGTTGATTTGTGAATTAATGTTCATTGATACGTCATTTAGTTACCATAAGGGTTGAACTCTGCTACGCACAAGCTTTGAGAAACATGAGAGGTCTGTCTTGAAAGGCTAGTCAAAAAACAACAATTATAAAAGAGCTTGTAAGTTTATAATGGGGAAATAAATCAATTAAATACAGTAAAGCTGTTTTATTGGCAATATTAATAATTTTGTTGTTTCTTTTACATGTGTAGTACACATACCATAAGGTGCAGTGCTTTGACTCTGTGTGAAGAGCCAAAGTAAGTTGCACTTTATTTACACTGTAAAACTGTGATGCAAAAAGAAAACAGACAAATTCAGTAACATACCGTTATCCATTAAAACAGTAATATACCATAGAAAACAATGCATTCTGAGTAACATTTGTTATTTCAATAAAGTAGCCCACTGCAACATAACTCTGAATTCTCAGTGTTCAGAATCAATGGAGACTGTGTCCTAAATCACAGCCTCATTCACTATTCCATACATTAGTTTACTAATATAGTCCACTTGACAGCGTGAATTCAGACACTGATGAACACCTGCTGTTAACAAGCAGAATCACTGAAGGAAAGAGAAACAACAAGAACAGAAAAAAGAAAAACACAATAACTACAATAGACTGGAGATAAAAGACATTAAATCTCTGAAGATCTGATTAAACAACTCCACAAACAGCATTACCAGCTTCACTTATTACTAACCAGACTGACTTTATTTCTGTCACACGTCTACAGAAGTTATCGAGAATTAACAGAGGTTTAGATGCTGATGTTCTATTAAAGACAATGGTTTTGTTTGAAGTCACCATTGTGGTCTTATTAATATAATAAAAAACCTGATTCATTTAGAAGACACAGACCCAGGTCTGCATGCATGTGTGCGATATTGGTCTCTGTGCATGAGAAGGTCAAATCTCCCCCTAGTAGATGTGCTTCTGCAAAGTAGGAAAACGGTGAACAAGTATAATTCAAGTATACAACAGCTACATACCTTGCAAAAAAATATGTCACCCATATATGGGAAATTGCTGTGCATGAAACTCCTTTTATTGGAGGAAGAACAATGGTTATAAATCTTATTAATACCTGGTGAGGGTCTTTACTTACAACTTACAGCCTTAATGCAGTGTCATCTCTATTTTATTTGTTGTCACTTGATTCCTGCAAGCAGAATATGGAGACAATATGTGCATGTTTATTTACAGTAATCGTTTTCTACTACATTTTAGACCTCTTTCAATTCCTGCAGTCATGGACAAACTGGAATTATCAGGGAATGTTAAAAGTTGGATCCCTAGGTCTAGAAATGCCATATTAATTACATTTCTATGAATATGTATGAATGTTTCTATCTATACACAATTCATAAAAATTTCTTTGTGAGTGCAAACTCAGTAAAATTATTACACACACACACACACAGACTACTGTTCATTCGTTTGTGGTCAGTGTTTTTTTTTACACAAATTAACAAATTAATATCTTTATTCAGCAAGGATGCATTAAACAGATCAAACGTGATAGTAAAGACGTTTGTAACGTTACAAAAAAAAATCTTTTTCAAAATAAATGCTGTTCTTCAAAATTTATGTTCATCATAGAATCAACACTACATCACAGTTTTAACACAACCATTTTCAACATTGATAAATATACATACATATATATAAAACTGCCACAGATGGACACTGATCACCATAATGGTGACAGTAATAATAATAATTTTCAATTTTCAGAATCTAAATCTCTGTTAAAACTGGCTAGGCCCCATATAGATAGCCCAGCTGCAACCCAATGTCTAAATGAAACCTCTGGCTCCATCTAGTGACAAATGAGTTAAATTCAGTTATTTTTTGTTTTTGTTTTTTTTTGTTTTATTGAGAGGGCCCCTATTTGGCATGGTGGCTCATTGGGAAGTACTGTCGCCTCACAGAAAGAATATGAATATATATATACACTCTCTTTCAGAAACACTGTTTTATGTTGCAGCTCATGTAACATCATTGCATAAGAACAAGCATTATCTATCTATATACATTGTTGCAAACTATATATAATGCATTTAACTGAAATACTGTCCATTCTGCAAACCCAACAGGCCTGACTCAATGTGTTTATTTAACACTGTTCTTATGTGTGTGAGTGTGTTGTTCATTTCTTACCAAATAAAATACCTCCACAATTTTACATGAGTAATAAAGATTAAGGAGTGTATGTTTAATTCATTTATTTTTTGCACACCATGTGCATGTTATGCACTGTGTCTTTAAGATCAACCCATTATTTTCATATAAATAATATTTGGACAACTTGAAAGCAATGGGTGTTTGATCAAACTAACATAACCAATGGGTTTGTCATTAAAGCATATATTCCACCTGTAAATCAATGCATATTCACACAATACATACAATATGTTTTATTTCCTGAACACTCTCATAGTTTCTTCTTCCCATCATCCCTGCCTCTCAGGTGAGCTCAGATTACAGCTGGTGTGTGTTCAGTCAGTTCAGAGCAATAAACACTTTCTCTTTCTTTTCTTCACTGGACCCCGGTATAGAACCGCATGAATGACTTCATCGAACACTTTCTTAATGCCCGTCTGTTTTAAGGCTGAGCACTCCAGGTAATTCACAGCTCCTATTTCTTGGGTCATATCCAGACCTTCAGCATAGGTGATGGGGGTCAGTTTCATCTTTTTCAGCCTTTCAACGGTGTCCTTGTCATCTCTCAGATCAAGTTTAGTCCCAATGAGAATTATTGGAGTGTTGGGGCAAAAATGTCTGACCTCTGGAAACCATTTTTCACGGACCTTCCCAAACGAGTCTGGATTCACAAGAGAGAAACAGATCAAAACCACATCCGTCTGAGGGTACTGAAGTGGTCGAAGCCTGTCGTATTCCTCTGCCCCTGATGTATCCCACAGTGCCAGTTTCACTGGATTCCCATCGACCGTCTCATTGGCAGAGTAATTCTCAAACACAGTGGGGACAAACACCTCTGGAAAAGCCCCGGTGGTGTAGCTCATCAGGAGGCATGTTTTTCCCACAGCCCCTTCCCCGACAATCACACACTTTATGTCCTGCATCTGTGTTCACTTATCATGCTATCCTGTTAGCTTTATCTGCGAAATTAATCAATAAAAGCTGATCTCACAATTCAACACACAGCGATTCCAGACAGAAAAGAAGTACAGTCGATGAAAGGAAAATGTGAAGTTTCGATTTGAAGTTAACTTACCTGATCGACTGCATTCCAACATGTTTGTTGCTGTTCCAGTTAAACAACCACTCCTCCAAACTCTCAGATGTTAAAGGAATAGTTCACCCAAAAATGACCTTTCCAACATGATTACATAATGCGTGGCGCATCACAAAGCAGTGCAAGATAAATATATATCTAAATATATTAAAAAAAAATAAATAAATATATATATATATATATATATATATATATATAATGGTTTTCTATGAGCTGAAAGGGAGGCATGACTCCTGCTGTAACTTTACCTGCGGGTGTCACTGTTGGGCAGTGTTCCTTTAGAAATATGAGTGACTTGTGATCTTTTTAATGTCGTAATTTGTAATATTTGTATTGTTTTATACACAGTAAAATCCACAGAGTTAAATCAACTCTGCTCAGAGTACATTTGGTCCCTCTCTAAATAGTGTTAAAATAACACTGAAGCAGAGTTAAAGTTAATGAGATAATTAAGCAATTAATAAGGCTGTGACTGAAGTCAGTTGTAGTTCTTGTGTTTCTCTTTTCTTCAGTGATTCTGCTTGTTAACAGCAGGTGTTCATCACGAATGCATAATAATCACTTAATGAGATAATTAAGGAATTAATTAACTTTAACTCTGCTTCAGTGTTATTTTAACACTATTTAGAGAGGGACCATATGTACTCTGAGCAGAGTTGATTTAACTCTGGGGATTTTGCTGTGTGTAATATGGATTAATTTCTCATCCTATTTGTTTTTGAGGAGGCACTGCCTCCCTTGCCTCCTCAGAGGAAATGGCCCTGATACATATATATATATATATATATATATATATATAGCAGTGTAGACGCTGCTAAGCGTATTACTGCCCTCCACAAGCCAAAGTTTGAACTAATTTTTATATGCAATATGCTAGTTCAATAGTATATAACAATTAGTTCAAACTTTGACCTGTGGAGGGCAGTAATACACTTAGCAGTTTCTACACTGCTGGAATTCTAATAAAGAAGATGAGAGCTAGTTCAAGATGACCATTTATGATTAAAACTTATATAATTTTCAATTTTTTTCAGAAAATGAGTGATGGTTTCACTAGATAAGACCCTTATTTCTTATCTGGGATCATGTAGAACAATTTGAAGCTGCAGTGAAACTAATTATGACCTTCAGCTGTTTGGTGCCCATTGAAGTCCACTATATGGAGAAAAATCCTGGAATGTTTCCATCAAAAACTTTAATTTCTTTTCGACTGAAGAAAGAAAGACATGGACATCTTGAATGACATGGGGGTGAGTAAATTATCAGCAAAATATTATTTAAAAGTGGACTAATCCTTTAATGCTGGAGTAATGCGGATACATACTAAATAGTTATTTTCAAAGTTATGTTTATTGAGTTTATGCATGACTTGCTTGTGTTCATTTTAAAGGAGTTTGTGATATTTTAGTGATGTTATTTATCATACTTTTCCTTAAAACCTTGTGAGAGTGAGCACCGAACACATTCAGATCTCATTTGTTACAATGTCTATGGATTTAGAGCATGTATTTCTTGAGAATTGAGTGTGGTATAAAGAGTAATATGTCCATTGCCATGTATCTGCGTAGACATTTGCACTATCAGATATGTTATAGTTTATGATATTCTGTTAAGGTACCTGATGCTAACAGAACAGAAATAGCATTCAGTACGGTCAAATAATGATAATGTGAAAACATAACCAACACCACCACTCAGTTACAACAGCCTAAACAAACTCTAATATTAAAAAGGCAAGAGTTCAACTAAAACAAACACTGATCCCTGTGGCGGTAACTCAAAATTGTGTTTTTCTCCTTTGGTGATTCTGCTTGTTATCATCAGGTGTCTTCAATAATGATCACTCAATTAATCATTTAATTATTTCATTAACTTTAACACTGCTTCAGTGTTCATAAACACCCTTATTTTAACACTCTTGAGTATTGTCTCACATAGTCCCAGAAGAGTTAATTTAACACCAGAGTTTTTACTGTGTACAAGCTCATCTCTTAAAGGAAGATTTTTGATTAAAAATTATGAAAAACAATTAGTAGCAATAAATAAATAAGGGTACACAGTAAAATTCAAATATTCAAGGGAACATAAAGGTGATTAATTAGTTGTGTTACTAAAGTGTTACTATAAATGTTATATGAGAAAGTTAACATTATATTATAAATATAATAACACTATTTTGTTAGTCATCTAAAACTTTTTTTAATATAATTTGCAATGCTCTGCACAAATTTTCCTGGTTTCTTGAACATCTTCTTGGTTCCTCCAGGCACGGTTTTCTTTATCTTCTTGGTTCCTCCAGACGCGACTTTGTTTAGTTTGTCACTGGCATCTTTCATGCCGTCAGCAGCTTCATTCAGCAGCTCGGGAACATCTGGTAGTTTTTTTAAGGAAATCCATGTCTTCCCACTATTATATTTTATTTGAATTGTTCTTATGCATGTGATTTCTGCAAGTTTTAAGAAAAAAGTGTTTTAATATCAGAACACAATACGGTGCCACGTGAGCAATTCAATTCAGATTTATTGATCTATGAGGATTTTGAGATCAGAGGACCTAGAGGATATCTTATCTTCACCAGACACTCACTGAAGTCAGTTGAGCTGCTTTCACACTTTCTACACCTTTTACACCTATAAAGCAAAGAAAACATTATTTATATGAACAATATTGCATTGCTCAGGAAACAATGGAATTACATTGAAGTTTCAGCTTTAGTATTAAAATCGACAGTATCAACTTTGCCACTTAAAATATTTGAAAGAAATATGAGTCAATAGACTTACATTAAAGGGATAGTTCACCCAAAAATGAAAATTTGATGTTTATCTGCTTACCCCCAGTACATCCAAGATGTAGGTGAATTTGTTTCTTCAGTCGAACGCAAATTATGATTTTTAACTGCAACCGCTGCCGTCTGTCAGTCAAATAATAGCAGTGGATGGGAACTTCTACTGTAACAGTAAATAAAACTTGCATAGACAAATCCAAATTAAACCCTGCGGCTCGTGACGACACATTGATACCCTAAGACACAAAACGATCGGTTTGTGTGAGAAACCGAACAGTATTTATATCATTTTTTACCTCTAAAACACCACTATGTCCAACTTCGTTCAGCATCCTGTTAGTGAGGTCAAAAAACCCGCTCTGCTGACGGAAGTGATGTCTCACACATATACTTCAATGAGCGCGAGACATCACTGCCGCTGTCAGAGCGCGATCAGACCTCACTAACCGGAAGCTGAACGGAGTTGGACATAGTGGTGTATTAGAGGTAAAAAATGATATAAATACTGTTCGGTTTCTCACACAAACCGATCGTTTCGTGTCTTAGGACATCAATGTGTCGTCACGAGCCGCAGGGTTTAATTAGGATTTGTCTATGGAAGTTTTTTCGACTCTTATTGTTCAAGTTCCCAATCACTCCTATTATCTGACTGACAGACGGCAGCGGTTGCAGTTAAACATCATAATTTGCGTTCGACTGAAGAAAAAAAGTCACACCTACATCTTGGATGCCCTGGGGGTAAGCAGATAAACATCACATTTTCATTTTTGGGTGAACTATCCCTTTAAGCTACATATAAACTATAAACCTGAATAGCAGCTCAGATCATTTGCTCTTTGATGAGAAATATTTGAGTTCATTCAGAGATTTTGTTTGCAGACTTTATCTTGGCAAATCTCTTCTGAAACTCTAGACATGTGAGATTACTGGGATTTTATGTAAAACAAAATAAAAGTCTCTCTTAATCTCCCTTTATTGTCCTGAAGAAACATTTGAGTGTTTTATATTTATAAATAATGCAATCAAAAAGATTTCACATCAAACCCAGAAGCTAGACACATTAATAAGTGGATATGATGTTGTTCTCACCTGAAGATGCTGATGTTTGTCTGATGAGATGGAGTAAATCAGCAGAGTAGATGGAGGAGTGACTCTCAGATCATCTCAAGTGTCTTTATATACTCACGGCACAGAGAAACACACTTTGGGAGTGATTATATCACAACGCTTCTGCAATACAATGCAACATTAATATTTATCGAGGAAAGATACTTCTAACCGGCATCTCATTTTTACTTAGAAAAAGTCTCCAGGATTATCATGCACATGCAGAATCTCAAAAAAGATGCAAAAATGTCACAGTACAAGACGTTTTAATGTCTGCATGTAAATATATAACTTGTGTGAATGATTTCTTCAAAGGGATATTTTGCAGCCAAAACAATGCAAAACGCTTCATTTCAAAGTTTTTAATAAAACACGTTCAAAACAGTGAGTTTATGTGTGCGCGCAAATGTAAATGTAAAATATATCTATGTGATCTTTGTTGATATCTCTAAGTTAAATCAAGTCAAAATGAGTCTGTTCCAGGGAAACATACATCTGTAATCGTAAGGATAGTCTGCTTTCCACAGAACATCATGTGTGGCTGCAGTCAGATGGAAAAAAAAAATTGCAATAATATAGTTCACAATTTATATTGGCAATCCAAGCTGATAAAATGTACTTTTACATTTTTACGTTACGGCTATTGTTACGGAGGGGAGGGTTGTATATTCAATTGCACGACAAAGGAGATATCTTTAGGAATCTTCAATGGATTCATCCGAACAAACAACAGGAGAAATAACCAGGAAAATAAACTAACAAACACCATGTAATGTCAAAGAAAGATAGACAAAGGACAGACAGAAACTGAGGGCTTAAATACAATACAGAGGACTAACCAAGACTAATTAACTAGACACACCTGAACTGAAGACACTAATTAATCTGTAACCAAGGAGACAAACAGGCAGACATGCAAGGAGAACTGAAACAATTAACAAACTAGAAAACTGAATTTGAAACTGAAGACAGGGAAAAAGCATGAAAACAGATCAAAACTCAATATGCTACATGTTAAATGAATTCATGATCACAGCTGAAAGTCTTCTCTCACTCACAGGGTTTTTTAGCTCAGGATTTAACACAATTTGTAATTGAGACAAAAGATAGGTTTAGTTATGATAAATTCCTCTAAGAAAGCTATGGAAAATAAAGTGGCATCTTGCTGTGTTTTTATTTTTATTTATTGTCCCAATGCAACAGTTAAATCTTTCTGATGGAGGTGGACATCAGTGTTTCTTTATTTATTGTTTGTGTATCTGAACAACTAAGCCCCAGCTCCAAAATGTACCGTTTTGTAGAATAATTATTAAAGTAAGTTATCTTTACATTCATATTTGTGCAGCGATCCACATTGTGTGCCCGAATGAGATGAAAATCAACACAATTCAGGTGTATTAAAATTTTATTTAAAAGCATATTAAATTCTCCACTTGATGATTAGATTACAAGTTTTACTTGATCAGTAACACAGACATGCATATGATCTAAGAATGATGTCTGATAGAAATGCTATAAATATGCTTGTATGGACAATTCACAAAGCAAATCTATCCCCGAAGTGACCATGATGAGTATCTGAAAGCATCTCCGCTGTAACGAGTCTTGACATATAAGCTTACAGTATCTGTTTTCTGAAGAAAAATCAAAGATTGATTTGATATGATGTTTGTCAAGTATTCAAACACTGAAAACAGGACGAATGGAGACAAAATGTGTGAGTGAATTTTAATTAGTGTGGTTGAAATATTTGTGAAATGATCAGTCATGATTTATGATGTTACAATAAGAAATTTATAGAGACATTGTCAAAACCATCTTTAACTGAAACATTTTCTTTTTCCTAATTCACCTTTTTGTCCAGTTCTCAGATGTTTTTGTAATATATGCAGGCTGTATTTATTCTCATTGGCAGCAGGCGGCGCTGTTTGAGCAGGATCGATATGAACCCTTCCAACTTTCATACATCTTAATCGTCAAAAACTCTCTTAACACCATTAACAACACCATGCACAACTTTTTCTGGTGCCTTGACAATCTCTTTAGTTCCTCCGGTCACGGCTCCGGTCACTGGAGACACCAGCAGACCAACAGTAGCCCCAACCGCTTCAGCTGCCGAGCCGACACTGGCGATTTTACCGCCGGCCTCAAAGGTGCTGTAAGCGGCTCCCTTCACCATTCCCAGAGGAACATCCACCACGGCTCTGGCCACGCCCACCGCGCACTCGCCCACACCCAATACCACAGAACCAACGATGTTGAAGAGGTCCATGCTGTCTCGAGCTTATTTGCCTTCTGATTCCTGCAAGCAGAATATGGAGACAATATTTATTTCAGTATAGATTTTAGTCCATTTTTTACTCTTGAATTCCCACAGTCATGGAATCCTGGTAATATTAGTAATAGAGTATAAATGTTTCTATACACATTTCAATTAGGGATTTTATTTATTTATTATTATTATTATTATTATTATTGTGACTGCAAACTCAGTAAAAATCCAGTAACAATGAATGTGTAGCCTATATTGCACAAACACAGCCATTCAAACTTTTTTTTTTTTTTTTAATTAATACTTTTATTCAGCAAGGATGTATGAAATTGCTCAAAAATGACACCAAAAATATTTATAATGTTACAAAATATTTCTATTTCTAAGAAATGCAGCTCTTCAAGACTAGAGTAATAATGCTGAAAATTGAGCTTTGATCACAGGAATAAATTACTATAATAATAAATTAATCAATAATAATAAATTAATTTTTGTACTTTTGTATTTTTGAACAGTATATAGTTCTATACATACATTAAAGAACTATATCCATGACACAATATTCACTCATTATTGTATATTATGATTTATGATTTATGATTACAGCATCTAATAGATTTCTTACCGTCACCACACACCCTCACAAGAGTCGGAAGAGTCTGTAAAGTTGTTTTAAACAGCTGTAATGTAAATTAAATTGAGCATTTGTGTTAATGCTAAACATACACAAAGTCAATCATAATGCACCAAACAGATTATCAACACTAACCTGCTGTCACAGATGGTCTTGATGTTGTAGAGGTGAACTTCTTTGAATCAATGTTGAGTTTCTCTCAGATCATCTCTATGGTCTTTATGGACTCACTGGAGGAACTGAAATCAAAACCCCCCAAGTGAAGCTGTTAGTGAAGATATTTATGTCTGAGAAGACATCGACTTACTTTCATGTATGAACTTCCATTCTCAGAAATCACAGTATCTCTGGCATTAGGCTGATGACGAACATGCTCCTCATCATCCATGAGCCCATCAGTTTGAATAAGAAACACCATGTTGAAATGTGAGGGCAGACCACTGGCCTTTATGAATCATCACAGTTTACAGGAAAGTCTTTATTTTTTACCTCAACTGTCTCTCCAGTAAACTAGGGGTTTTCTTGTAGCTTCTCTTTCACACAGTACTGTTAATGCAGATGTGAAGATGTAGTGTGCTGAAGTTAATGTGTTCTTAATACTGTAGATTTAGAGCTCTTATATTGTGAACAAAAATATTTGCTTTTACAAAGCAGTCCTAATCTGTGCCCAAAACCACTCCCATAGCCTTATATATACAGTAGGTTATTTGAGGGAACAGCCACAGCAAAATCCCAGTGTAAAATTAACACCGCTCTGTGTTTATGTGGGAACGACTAAGGGCTGTTTACACTACACCGTTTTCAACTAAAAACTGAAAACTTTTTATGTGTTTTGCTGTTCATTTACACAACAACAGCATTTTGGATTTCTAAAAAAAGCTAACTTTTGAAAACTTTTGTTTTGCACGAGTGCGCTAAAAGAATGCATATGCTCGTAGGCACATAGTCTTTCTTTACTAAGCGACATCACCAACTACAGGCCTGGCAGCAGAATACAATTTTACCTTATAAAAACATTCCTGTAACGTCAAGAAAACTCTGACACACTGAATATTTAGAGAACATTCTTATAACAAAATTCTGTTAGCTGGGGTGTTTCTGTGAACCAATAAAAAAGAATAAAATTAACTAAAGTTTCTTTATTTAACTAAAGTTAAATAAAATAAATAGGACTACACAACATATTTCATTTAAATAATTAACAGATTAACAAAAGAAAAAAAAACTGTGATGCTCTTTTTTGTGACACTCTAACTCATTGTATTTATTTTCTTTATATCTTTGTTTTGTGATCACACAGGTGCCTCACACGCACACACAACATCAGTTCTAAAGTTTCTACCTTGATATTTCAGCCATTTATCATCAAAATAAATACAGTAAACCAAACATAAAAGTTACACTGCTCAAATGTAATGTTCCGCTGTAAATCAGCGTGCCCAGCACCTAGCCAAATACATTTTTGCACATGGGAAGGATGATGTTTTATGTGGATATTGAAACACGAGTGAAGTACAAGGCCTTAATTGTTTGCATAATTAATAATAACTTAGCAATCAAAATGTTACATGCAATTATAGAAACATTTGGATTCTTGCCAAATAGAAGAGTATGTACCAGCTAACAGAGTTTTGTTATAAGAACGTTCTCTAAATATTCAGTGTTGGTTCTGGGAACATTAAAAACGTCCAGTTTTCTTGACGTTACAGGAACGTTTTTATAAGGTATGATGTTCCTCAAACGTTCTTTCAACTTAATTTTGATCTAAAATTCAACATTCTAGGAACATTGATTTGTAACATTCCAAGAACATGAAAATGTTCAGTTTCCTTAATGTTAGTAGAATGTTGTTTAAAGGTTAGTATGATGTTCCTGAAACATTCTTTCAATCATTCAAACACCTGCTGTGAACAAACACTGAAAGAAAGAGAAATAAGAACACAAACTACAACTTTCTTCAGCCACAGTCTTAGATGAACTGAAGATAAAAGACATTAAATCTCTGAAGATCTGATTAACCCTCAGGGGTCTGAGGCTGATTTGGGGCCTGGAGAAGTTTTGACATGCCCTGACATTTGTGCTTTTTTCAGTTGTTCATAAACATATTAATGGAAAAAGTGTCATTACACTGTATTCAGCACAAACTAGGCTACAATAATATGTGAGGAACATGTATGTACATGTTTGTATTTTTGAAGGAATAATGTTTATGCGTGGTTATTGAAAAAACAAAAAACTTAAGTGACTGAAATAAAGCCAAAAAATATATATTAAATCTGTGTTCACAAGACTTCTGGGTATTGGAGGTTGTAGACTAGAGTTTTTGCTTCAAAATTATGTAAAAATTATCATTCCTACTCCTTCATATAAAACAATAGAGAGATTTAAATTTTCTAAAACATCTTTGGTCAAGAAACACAGTATGCATGGAGGCGTGAATCATCATGAATAATGGGTGATTCTCACCTGAGAAGACAAAAGAATCAGATAAAGAGCTCTAATGACCTGCATAAATAATGAGCTCTTTCAGTCAGGTAGGCTGTGAAAAAACCCTGTTGATCATGTCTCAAGCTCATCATAATGTAAATCAACAGAAAAAACAGCAATACTGTGAAATATTATTACAATTTAAAATAATGGTATTCTATTATTAAAATATAATGCATTTCTATGATACAAAGTGTCTGAACAGTTATGTGCACTTTTAGTCCACAAATGCCAATGCTAAAGAAGAATAGGCAATCCAGGAAATAACTGAACTAACAGAGGCCAGAGATCGCTAACTATGGCTATTCAAAACACTTTTCAAGACAATAAATACACGATTGAGACGATGTATGCATGTATTGACTGAATTTGCGTCTGAATAGCGCTGGCTCCGTGGGCGTGGCCGCATTAGCGGATAATGAGCTGAATCAAGGACTTCTGACATGGCTCTCTTTTCATACAGATTACATAAACACAGAAGGTTTGTTTTCGATTTGACTTACACGATTTAAAACCTGACATTTCAACGTTTCTTTAGACATATGTGTCTTTTTTTGTCATTAGTATACAGTTCATTTTCTGAGAACTATCAGATTGGAGTTCGTTCAGAGGGAGACGAGAGATCACGCATCATGTTAGTTTTCTTTATTTTACAAAAAGCACAACATTTTGTTTTTACTCTGAGTGTACACAAATAAAAGAAGATATTCAACAGATTAAAATGGTGTATGTGCAACATTGACGGAATATTTCGAGTCTCTTTCACACTAGTTAGAAAAAAACCACGGTGATCACGCCGGCGTGACCGCCGACCCGAGGGAGTTAATCAACTCCACAAACAGCATTACCAGCTTCACTTATTACTAACCAGACTGACTTTATTTCTGTCACACATCTACAGAAGCTCTTACTGAGAATGAACAGAGGTTTAGATGTTAATGATTTGTTGAAAATAATAGTTTTGTTTGATGTCACCATGATCGAGGTCATTCTTTGCTTTAGTTAGGCTGTTTTACTCTTGACTTTTTTAGTGTTAGTTTTTCTGTGGTTGTTGTAGCTGTTTGTTATGGCAACAATGACAAGAGAAGTGATCATCTACTGTCATCTGCTTTAAGATAAGAATATAACTGTCATGTAGTGGCTTAATTCACTGATCTAATGACTGAGATTTATATGAATAAAATGTTACGTTTGTGTTGACTATGGAAGTAAATTAATGCCAAATGTTTTTTGAAATAAAAAGCTTGTTGAGTTGCACTAATTGAAAAAAATGCATTACATTAACTGTGCTTTCATTTAGATGCATTGTATTTTTAAGACCTTTTATGGGCTGAAATTCAACATGGTCGTATATTTAAGCTGTGAATATTTCAATTCAAAATATTTCACACACATTTTCATTATTAAAAATTCAATAATTTATATTTATAATTCAATATTCAATAATTTACCTTTCAGGATTCACTTCCAAAATATTCATTCTGTTTAAAAATACAACCTATAAAATTCGTTTAGCAATTTTCAGTCCATTTTATTTCGCTTTACAAATTCGCTTCCACAAATTCAGTGGAATACCAGAGTACCAATGCATGATCTCCATCTGCTGTTAGTCTTCTTCACCAGCAGGTGCTGCTAGCGGCTGTTTACGAAGACCAGAGCAACGGCTAGTAAGTCATCATTCATTCATAAAAACGGATTTACAGAAATTGAGCAAGCGGTAAGTGAATGTGTGATGATTATCAGGGCCAGTATAAATGCAGAAAAGCTGATAAAGACACAAAAGCTGCATTTATGTTTAACGCTCTGAGGTCTGAGGAAGTGGAACCCCCAGAGAATCAAGTTTTTGATTCAGGGGGTCTATGATGTCCTCCCAAGTCCATCCAACCTGTGCAGATGGGGCAAAATAGAAACACCTGCATGCCCTCTTTGTTCCAAATCAGGGACATTGGAACACATCCTGAGCAGCTGCCCCAAAGGCGCTGGGTGAGGGCCGGTATCAATGGAGGCATGACCAGGTCCTCAAATCCATTGCTGAGACAATCAGCAAGGGGATCAAGGACAGCCGACATACCCAAGCTACAGCCAGGGCCATTCACTTTGTCTGTGAGGGACAAAAGCCAGAGAAAGCATCGGAAAACTGCTCTGTAGGTGTGCTCTCTACAGCTCGGGACTGGGCAATGACAGTTGACCCGGAAAGGCAACTCAAAATTCCAACACACATCACTCAGTCCAAGTTGAGACCTGATATCATCTTGGTCTCTGAGGCCATGAAACAACTGATTTTGTTGGAGCTGACAGTGCCCTGGGAGGAGAGGATGGAGGAGGCTCAAGAGAGAAAGAGGGAGAAATATCAAGAACTGGTGTAGGACTGTCAGAGGAATGGATGGAGGACCAGTTGTATGCCAGTAGAGGTGGGCTGCAGGGGATTTGCCAGCTACTCCCTGATCAAGGCCTACGGAACGCTGGGCATAACAGGTGCCAACCGAATAAGAGCCATAGGCAACAACGTGGAGGCAGCAGAAAAAGCATCCAGATGGCTCTGGGTGAAGAGGGGAGAGCCGTGGGGGCAGTAGAATGCCACTTGGACACAGGCCGGGGTCTGATCAGCCTTGGTGGGGTCGCCAGGATGAGGGTGTCTGTTGTAAGACCCGAAACACCCAGTGACTCCTGGAAACAACACTGATGATGTGTCCAAGGTTATGCATCAGAAGATGTTTCTGTTAATTAAAATAATTAACCAGTTTGATTTGATTTCTGTCATACATCAACAAAAGTTCTTATTGAGAATTAACAGATGTTTAGATGTTAATGTTTTAATGAAAGTTTAGTTTGAAGTCACCATGATGGTGAAAAGCATTTCTTTTAGTTGGGCTCTAGACTCTATTTATTAACATTAATTTATCTCTGGCTGCTCCAACTTTGTGTTTGTAGAGCACATTTGTTATGGCCAGAGAAACTATGATCTGAGCTGTGTTTCCCAAAAGTGCTGCGAGCCAAAG
Source organism: Megalobrama amblycephala (assembly GCF_018812025.1). Classification (NCBI taxonomy): domain Eukaryota; kingdom Metazoa; phylum Chordata; class Actinopteri; order Cypriniformes; family Xenocyprididae; genus Megalobrama; species Megalobrama amblycephala. The sequence continues at coordinate 10,450,636 of NC_063050.1, read as the reverse complement.
TTGATCAATTTAGGTTTACAATGCTCAAAATGTCATAATGGTTGTGTTTTCTCATTGTGAAATGGCCATATTCTTTGGTGACATCCAGTATTAACTGGTGATATAGTGGATATAGTATAACTGGTGTTATATTATTTTGTTATAGTAAATCTCTGTTAACGCTTGAGATCCAGCAGAGCTTTTATAATCTAAAGGGTTTAAAGTTTTTTTTTTTTTTTTTTTTTTTTTTTTTGAAACACACACAGACATCAAGAATCAGCATATGACCCTCAACAATGGTGACAATCAAACAAAGTGCTTCATGTTGCAGTGCATGATGGGAGCCACCAATCAAAACTCATCCATGGCTCCCATCATGCATTGCTGCATGAATAAATTATGCAGCTGAATTGTCCTGTAATTTTCATAGATTGTTCATGTTTGCTTTATTTCTCTGTTGTTTTGTTGTGACAGTAGCTTGTTTTGTGATGTTCAGAGTTGATCTGTTTGTCAGTATTTTGTATTTATTTATCGTCACCGTTCTTGAGAATCAGATACTGATTCTTGATGTCTGTGTGTGTTTAAACACTGAAGCTTCAGTGCATAATGTATTATTCCTAAAAAAGAAAGAAAGAAAAACAAAGTCATACTATTGTTGGGTCTCAAGCTGTAAAATCACAGGACTACAATCATTAATACTAAAGCTACACATCAAGCACACAGTCAGAGATTTAGACTCTAAACAACATCAGACCATTATATGATGATTATATCATCATCTAATTATATTGTGACCAGATCCTATTTTCTCTGACCATAACAAATGTGCTTTACAAACACAAAGTTGGAGCAGCCAGAGAATAATTAACAATAAAAGGTAAAGAGTCAAGAGCCCAACTAAAGCAAACGCTGATTTGAAACGCTGTTACCTGCGGTGAGCCTGACATAATGAATCCACTAACACGACACAGTGAATGCCGGTGGTAAACACTTGTGTTCCAATACGAGTGTTTACGAGTTTTGGGAGGCGTTCCTTCGAAGGAGGGGGGTTGTTCTTAAGCATGCGCTCATTTCAAAAACTCAGTAACAGTCTTTGGTTTCTTAGTCGATGAAAAGATCCTCTTTAGCACCTTTAACACCTTTTTTCTCTCTTTCCTTCAATGATTCTGCTTATTAACATCAGGTGTCTCCACTAATTGTCAATCATCACTCAATCATCAATCAATTATCTCATTAACTTTAACACTGCTTCAGTGTTACTTTTTAACACCCGGCAAGATGGACTCATATGGAATATTTAAAAATGTTTAAAATGAAATGTTGTAAAATGTGAAAATGAAAAGGATTTAATAAATTCTGATTTTAATTCAGCGTGTGTGTGTGTGTGTAAAATATATATATATCTCGTAGTCAACGATTGTACACTATCAAAGCCAATTTTGTACCCTTTTTGTACTGTTAAATGAAGGTACAAAATTGTCACCAAAGGTACAAAACTGGTCTCTTAAGGTACAAATCACAAGGGTACAAATTTGTACCTTTGTACCATTGTACCCCTAAAGGTACAATTTTGTACTTTTTTTTTTCTAAGAGTGTATCTGCTTTCTTGGAGTCTATATAGTATAACCTACATCACAAATGAGGTGCGAGTTTGGTCTTTTATATCACTGTACGTGTCCTGATGGCAGGAGAATCCTATGAGGGAAACTCTAGTATTACAATACAGTGCAGCGATATAAAATTAAGGAAACTAAACAACAGAGAGAAATATATGTCTACCTAAGATTTAACATTTGATCTGTACACCAGCATCGGGCAATAACGTTATAATCTCATTCACTGTAGAGAAAGCTGCTTATGTAGCCTACACAGGGAAAGTAACCGTAAAGACACTGAATTAAACATAAATGCAGCTTTTGTGTCTTTATCAGCTTTTTTGCATTTATATTGGCCCTGATAATCATCACACATTCACTTACCGCTTGCTCCATTTCTGTAAATCCGTTTTTATGAATGAATGATGACTTAAGGCCCTGGTATACTTCAAACGAAATCGAAGAAAGAACTGATGTGACGTCATTTCGAACAAATTCAGGCAAAACGAAGTTCATTTTGTGTTCTTTTTGGAAGTTCGAAACAGCTTGCCAAAGCGAACTTTCAGGAAAAGTTCGCTCCAGCTGCAAAACACCTTCATACTACCATTGGTCAGTGACGATAACGTAACAGGAGGCGTGCGCCGAGGCTCCGCCTTCACTCGTGTGGGACGCATCTCTGACTCATTTGATCTGTAGAGTTTGTTCAGGTAAGATCTCTGCAGGTGAAAACATGAACAGACTAGATAGCTGCTTTATAGTACAAAATGAAGTTGTACTTGTAAAAAAAATGAGGCACTAACACTGTTTTTCATGTTTGATACTGTAAAGCTGCTTGATTTTAAGCAATCCATTGTGCTATATGAAGACGTGACGTGACTGGAGTGCTACTTTGCAGAGCTCGTGCTAACATACCCATGCTGTTATGATCAGATGCTTTTCTTATGCTTTCTATAATAAATGCTGGCTGTTTTCTCATTTTTGTTGTGTTTATTTTGTTACTGAGAAGAAAGTGCACGGCACATATTTACATATTCATCTAAACGTCGCTCTCAGCGGTGTGGGCGACGTCAAATGTTCGATTACAGTATATCTCTGATCATGCATTTTGAACTTCGTTTTACCCCTAAACGAAGAATGAAAAAGAAGTTCGTTTGAAGTATACTGGAGCCTTTACTAGCCGTTGCTCTGGTCTTCGTAAACAGCCGCTAGCGCCACCTGCTGGTGAAGCCGACTAACAGCAGATGGAGATCATGCATCGGCACTCTACTGCTTTTCCTGCAGTTCCCGGATGTGAAATGTTGAATTTTCTGCCGAATTTGAACCACTGAATGTGTAAAGCGAAATAAAATGGACTGAAAATTGCTAGTCGAATTTTATAGGATGTATTTTTAAACAGAATGAATATTTTGGAAGTGAAATCTGAAAGGTGAAAATAAACTATTACATTTTTAATAATGAAAATGTGTGTGAAATATTTTGAATTGAAATATTCACAGTTTAAATATACGACCATGTTGAATTTCAGCCCTTAAAATGCAAACCTTAAAAATACAATGCATCTAAATGCAAGCACAGCTAATGTAATGGATATTTTTTTTCAATTAGTGAAATTCAACAAGCTTTTTAATTTCAAAATCATTTGGTATTAATTTACTTCCATAGTTGACTCTCTTCTAGAAAAACAATGATAAAACAATTTTAATCAGAAAAAGCTGAATGAGTTTTGAAATACTAGCAAACTTTTCTCACAAACAGACATCAAGAATCAGCATATGAATCTCAACAATGGTGACATGCTTCATGCCACAATGCATTCTGGGTGCATCATGCAAAAAAAAAAAAAACACCTTTGTTGAGATTCATAGGCTGATTCTTGATGTCTGTTTGTGAGTAAATCTCACTGTAGTTTAAAGTGCTGAGTGTACAATCTGTTTTAAAACTCATCCAGATTTTCTGACTAATACTGTGCTGGTTCTTTACATGAATCATAATAAAACAAAATTTGTAAGATACTGTTCATATTAAATCATAAGATCAGAAAATTTACCCAATGCACAATGATTATAATCTTATTATGAAGCAACCACAGCATCAGATTGTGTTTTCTCTTGTTTTTTTTGTTATAACAAACTCAGTTACAGCAGCCAGAGAAACTCTAACATTACAAAGACAAGTTAAACTGCCCAACTAAAGAAAACACTAATCACTGTAGCAAATTAGCTCAAAATAAATATGAATAATCAATCATAACTAGTTATAATTAATTATTAATATTTGAATCAGTTAATAAAATTAACTTAATGTAATAAAATTAATATTACAATCAATTAACCTGTTGTCCAATGAACACACAGTGTTAATTGTTTATTAATTCTAAGAAATGTTCATTTCCAGGTTATGGGAAATAACAGTCTTATTCTACTAAAAGCCTGTAGTCAGGACCGACATGAATAGGGACTCCAGTATATGAGCGCAAAACACGGGAATGAACAAGACTTTATTAACTAGACTAAACACTTAACTACTCTAACATTCACACACATACATGCATACAGTTTACCAAGAGAGAGAGAGAAAGCAGATTACAGGAAGCAAGAAGTTACAGCATTGTTTGACATTCAGCCGATCAACAGCCTTGAGCAAACCATCAGTTTAGTTTTAACAGGCCCTTCTTTAAAAGGGGTAAGGATACTCGATGTATCCGATAATAAGACTAAGTTTGATACTTGCATGTCTCTCCAAGTTGAATTAAAACTGTCCTGATGCAATTTGTGGAGGCTCCCATTGAATCTTTGCTGATATTGTCTTGATGAAAGAGAACCAGTTGGATTCAGAGGATCTTTGGTGAATGGAAGGTCTAGGCCGAGGCCTGGCACAAGCTTGGGGTTCCTTAGAAGCTTCTAGCTTCTTAAAGCGTCATCTTGACATCAGCGTTTGTCAGTAAAAGAGAAGAAGAGAAAGAGAGAGTTTGATCTTGTGATCAGTGAATATAAGGGGTGAAGATGTCACACCCTCTTAAGGTGTCTGAGCCAATAAGGAGTTGCCCCCTCAGAGGGAAGTCTTTGTTCTGTAGCAAGATATTAGCATAAGACACTGGATTGGATGAATGAGAGAATAACCTTCTAGATTCCTATAATACTAACATGTCACAGAGTTAGTAACATGTAACATAAATTTCCAAATAGGAAACGGAATTTGGAGTCCGTAGATACCAAACATGCTACCCATGTGATTTCAGTTATCTATACATTTGCAACTATGGAACATTAATACCAAAATAGAAAGAATTAATACATAGAATAAAGCCTATAAAAGGAAAGTCATGAGATGGGAAAATTGGATACATGTTTATACATTTCCCAAGTGGTTATATAGAGAATACATAGGATTAAGAGAGTTTATTTGTCCTTCTCAGGAAGAATGAGTCACTAGTCTCTACAGCATTCTTTCTGATCGTAAAAGTACCATATAACTGTAACAGGACACCTAGTTGTGCCTGTGTGCTAGCTACACTTGGGATGCTGGTTGCAGTTTTAGGGGGATGAGTTCAGAGAACTTTGATAAAGTGAGTTCATGGGTAATTCATTAAATATATTGAATAATTTTGTGTGCCTGATTGGTCCAGACGCTACATCACCATGAAGGTGACATAAAAAATTAAATAAAAATTCAACAATAAAAAACAACTCTCTCTCTTAATTCTCAGTAAGAGCTTCTGTATATGGAGTTGTTTAATCCTCTGCTGAGATCTTGAGAGATTTAATGTCTTTTTTATCTAAGGCTGCGGCTGAAGTCAGTTCTAGTTCTTGTGTTTTTGTTTTTCTGTTCTTGTGTTTCTCTTTCCTTCATTGATTCTGCCTGTTAACAGCAGCTATCTTCAATAATTCTCAATCATCACTTAATTAATTACTTAATTATCTCATTAACTCCAACACTGATTCAGTGTTACATTTAACAGCCTGTAGTGTGCTCTCTGAACAATGTTCATTTCATCTGGGCTAAACCACGTGGGCCCTACATGGGTGTGCTGGCTGGCAGAGGTGTAAAGTCCAGGGGTCAGAAAGTAAAGGTCCTGCCATATTTTTATTCCACCCACTGAAGCAGTGTTAAAGTTAATGAGATAATTAAGTGATTAATTGAGTGATGATTGACCATTATTGAAGACACCTGATGATAACAAGCAGAATCACCAAAGGAGAAAATCACAATTTTAAGCCACCATCATGGAGATGAGTGTTTGCTTTAGTTGAGCTCTTGACCCTTGACTTTTTAATATTAGATTTTGTTTGGGGCTGTTGTAACTAAGTTATAACAGTCAGACAAGTAAAGAGAAAAGATGATCAGGTGGTGTTGGTTATGTTTTCACATAATCATTATTTGATCTGAATCACTGAACTCATTTAGAGCCCAATCTCTGAGTTAAATTTACATTATTGATTACAGCAGAACTGTGATTCTACAGCAGAAGATCAGCTTTATCAATGCAATCCAAAGGAATTCCAAAAAGGTGTTCAATTAGAAACACAGACATCAAGAATCAGCCTGTGAATCTCAACAGTGGTGGCCATCATGTTGCAGTGCATTCTGGGAGCCACCAATCAAAATTCATCCATGGCTCCCATCATGCATTGCTGCATGAATAAATTATGAGGTTAACTGTCTCAGTAATTTCCTTTATTGTCACTATTTTTATTTATTTATTTTTTTCTGTTTTTATGTGACTTTTTAGTAGCTTGTTTTCTAATGTTCAGAGTTGATTTGTTCATCAGAATATGTTGCTTGTCACCGTTGTTTAGATTCACAGGCTGATTCTTGATGTCCGTGTGTGCCTAGAAGAAAGATTTTTTTCTCTGATGTGAAATCCTCTTTTTCTTTTGAGAAATCCTCCATATTATATTGATAAAGCTGATCTTCTGCTGTAGAATCACAGTGCTGCTGTAATTCATAATGTAAATCTAACTCAGAGATTGGGCTCTAAATGAGTTCCGTGATTCAGGACAAATAATGATTGTGTAAAAACATAACCAACACCACCTGATCATCTTTTCTCTTTGCTTGACTAGCTGTTAAAACAGCCCAAACAAAATATAACATTAAAAAGTCAAGGGTCAAGAGCTCAACTACAACAAACCCTGACCTCGATGATGGTGGCTTAAAAATTGTGATTTTCTCCTTCAGTGATTCTGCTTGTTATCATCAGGTGTCTTCAATAATGGTCAATCATCACTCAATTTATCACTTAATTATCTCATTAACTTTAACACCGCTTCAGTGGGTGGAATAAAAAATATGGCAGGATTTTTTACTTTCTGACCCCTGGACTTTACACCTCTGCTGGCTGGGAGGCGTCTCGGCACCGAGTCTATCCCTGTGTCTCAATCAGCTCCCTAGGTCGTGAATCAGTATATAATGAAAGTGAATGTGGCTGATACCCTGATCAGTGCCCTGACTACTGAACTAGGGAGCTGATTGAGACACACGCTGCGCTGCTGACACTCAATTAAAGTGAAAGCACACTTTTGATGGACAAAATAAAATTTCATTCCACACAGAAAAGTGCTCAAAATGCACAGAATAAGCATGTCTAATGTGTTTTAACAAGAATTTGAGTATGAGACAAAAGAAAATTAAGAATCAAAAATTAGTATTGGAGATTTACCCATTTAAACTTGTTTTTATTTATTCAGTTTGGGTTAAAGTATGGTGTATTACAAAAATCTAAAGTAAACTAGCCAGAAAATATGATATATATATAATCATTATTTTAGTTATTACACAGACTGCATCATACCCAAATCAAACCAAATATATATATTTTTTTATATTAGACTTTTTATATTGTTATGTCCCCCTTTTGTCTAGGGGTGGCGGGAGAGTAACATATAGAAAAAAAAAAGTAATAAAGATATGTCCCTTCGAAAACACAGGGCAAAAATGAGAGAGAGAGTTGGTTCTGTCAGCACTCCCAGAACACACACAAACACTAAATAAACCTTTGAAAAGTTATTCTAAGTAAAGTCTCTTGTAACAAGCATGGATAAGGCAAAACAATAAAGAAACTCAAACAAGTAATGATAAACAACAAGACGCTTCTGGCTTCAGGAGGGGGTTAAAGCCAAAATAACAAACAAAAGGAATAGGCTAACTGGAGTAAGGGAGTCTAAATAACCTATCAAAACAAAACATCAAATAAACAACAAATCTCTTACCTGACTGCCTTACTAACCAAAAACAGGGGAAAACAGGGGTTAGTAAAAACAAAAGGGCACCCACCTCGCTACTGCATCTGCAACATTGATAATGGGGCAATTACACAATGCCACAACAGGTTTCTCTTAAAGGAGCTTTCACAACAGCAAAGACAACAACAGTTCTGGGAGGGAAGACAGGCCACACTCTCTCTGGGGAACAGCCTGCTCCCTTGGTGTAAATGCAAGTTCCTCTCCATACTCAAATGAGGAACAGGTGGCATCAATTGGGCTCCTGCAAGAGGACAGGGAGGAACAGAGGAAACAGGGAAAAAACTACACTTCCCAGCAGGCTGTTGGGCATCAGGGAAACAGTGTCACATACACATTCACAGAATAACAAAACAATGAATGATATACATCCTGGGACGTAACAATATTTACTGTTGCACTAAAGTGAAGTGAAGTGAAGAATTTATGTTATTTATTACTTGATTGTTCAAGCTACCTCACAGAAGTGCTCTGTTTGTTAACAGAGTTGTTGAATGTTAACATAAGGTGAATTAAATAAAAAATAAGGAACATCCTGGATCTGTTTTTTCGCTCTTCTTTATTCTTTTTTTATGTATTATAGAAGTATCGGATCGGGACTCGGTATCGGTAGATACTCAAAATCAAATGACGGATTCGGACTCGAGGGCAAAAAAACCTGATCGGGACACCCCTACCCCTGACTGTTATAGAGCTGCTTCTTTATCATCAATTTCATGATTTCAGAAACCATTTCTGCATTGATAAATCAGATCAACATGTCTATTTCAATAACAGACTAACAACTGCATTAAAGTGGTTTAACAAACTTCTTTATTGTAGTTTTCTGTGGATATTGAAGTGTTATGTGAACAGGAAATAATCAACAAAAAATTTAGTAGAAATGTTTTTTTAACACTGAGCAATTTTTTTAAAAAAGATGACACACTTAGACGTCAGCACTCATTATACAAACCTCAACAATGGTGAAAAAAAATCAGCAGCATAATATATTCATGTCGCAATGCATGCTGGGAGCCATGAATGTGTTTTGTATGCTGGCATGAAGCATGTCACCATTGTTGTGTTTCATATGATGAGTTTTGATGTCTGTGAGCGTATAAATGACACAAAACAATGTTTTAAACAGAAAACTAGCAATGAACAACTTCTGTAGATGTATGACAGAAATAAAGTCAGTCTGGTTAGTAATAAGTGAAGCTGGTAATGCTGTTTATGGAGTTGTTTAATCAGATCTTCAAAGATTTAATGTCTTTTATCTTCAGTTCATCTAACGCTGTGGCTGAAGAAAGTTGTAGTTTGTGTTCTTATTTCTCTTTCTTTCAGTGTTTGTTCACAGCAGGTGTTTGAATGATTGAAAGAATGTTTCAGGAACATCAAACTAATCTTTAAATAACATTCTACTAACATTAAGGAAACTGAACATTTTCATGTTCTTGGAATGTTACAAATCAACGTTCCTACAATGTTGAATTTTAGATCAAAATTAAGTTGAAAGAACGTTTGAGGAACATTATACCTTATAAAAACGTTCCTGTAACGTCAAGAAAACTGGACGTTTTTAATGTTCCCAGAACCAACACGGTAACACTTTAGAATAACTCACGCTATGAAGCATTAGTTAAGCATTAGTAAATAGTCAATTCATCATTTATAAAACATTAATAGACATTAGTAAGCCATTTATAAATACAGCTATAAATGCTTTGTTCTTGATTTATAAGCATATCTATAATGAGTTTAATAATTGTATTTTCATACTTTATTAATGATCAATTTATCATTTCTAAATTATGCATTACATTATTCACAAACCAGTTATTTAGGAGTTGTCAGTGGTTCATAAGATCATTTAGGAAGTGTAAGTAAATGATTAATAAAATATTTAAATGTACATTTATGCATCTTATTATTTAGACATATAGTATTAGTTACTTAGTGTGTTAATAAATGCTTTATTAACATATTCCTAGTGTCAAAACTACCTCGGTACTAACTTTAAAACATTAGAGAACAGCAGTACAGAACATCACTGAACCTTTAAATCTCATTTATAAAAGCCTTAGAAAGCATAAACAGTCCTCACTTTAGATGAGCTCACAAAAATAGTTAACTGACTACTTCTAAATGTTTTATAATTACCTGAATTAATCATGAATTACAGTAGGAATATGTGTTAATAAAACATTTACTAACACACTAAGTAACTATTGTCTAAATAATAAGATGTATAAATGAATGTTTAAATAGTTTATTAATCATTTACTTATACTTCCTAAATGAACTACTGACAACTCCTAAATAACTGGTTTGTAAATAATGTAATACTTAATTTAGAAATTATAAATTGATCATTAATAAAGTATGAAAATACAATTATTAAACACATTATAGATATGCTTATAAATCAAGAATAAAGCAATTATAGCTGTATTTATAAATGACTTACTAATGTCTATTAATGCTTTATAAATGATTAATTAACTATTAACTAATGCTTCATAGTGTGCAGTTATTATAAAGTGTTACCCAACACGGAATATTTAGAGAACGTTCTTATAACAAAATTCTGTTAGCTGGGTAGGTCTATTTTTGCAAATATGATGCTTTAAGGATTGTGACAGCTGCTGTTTGAAAATGAAGATAATTATTATTGAGAAAATACAATTAAATAATTTTGTATAATGATGGCATTGTTGTATTTATGCTGTTTTAAAACTGTAAGAATGAACTTAAACACATTTTTTTATTGCTCTCTGATAACAATAACATTTAAAAGAAGAACAACAAAAGTTAACATGCAAAGATAACAACAGACATTTATTTTTACAAGCTTTAGGGGCCATTTTACTATCAACCATAAAATAATATGTGAAACATTTCAGATTTGCACCTATTGATGATCTACAGTGTAAAAAAATAAAAACAACATCTTTTTCATACAGAAGTCAAAGTTTATGTAAGTAAAACTACAGCCCATGCTGTAAAATCCAATTAGTTAGACATGCAAACCGATTTATTAAAAAAACTAAGTGGAAAAGGAATAGTATGTTGTACTGACAAAAGCATAGTTAGTAGGCCTATAGTTCACTTACACATGTTCTAGTAACTATAAAAAGAACTGTAGAGAGTACTTGATGATTTACTTTAGATTTTTTCTAATACATTTTCTTTTTCAGTTGTTTTGACAATTCACCATTTAAGATGACTTGGGAAATGAGTGAATGCAACTATAGAGAGATAACTGCAGAAATGGAGGACATGAGGAAAAAGTCTAGTCTTTTCACCTTGAGAGAATGGCATTTAAACCAATCAAATAGTCTTAACTTGGGTTTTCTGAGTAAAGGCACAGTATGCGAATAGTACAGATTACTATATTTTTACAATTTAGTTGAGACATTAAGTAGAGTTGTTAGTTAGAACAACTGCTGTGTTTTACAGTGGAAATACTCAGTTCTGTTTCTTGTTCTTACTCTCTCCTGTTCCTGAGGTGCAGATGTATCTTCTTGCAAATAAATACACTCCAGCACAAACTACTGCTACTCCTATAACTGCACCTCCTGTTGCTCCTATTACTGCTGCTTTTCCTATAGTTAATGCAACTGATCCTACTTTAGCAGCTACTGCACATCCTGCTGCTCCTCCTAATCCACCTACTCCTCCTCCTACTGCTGCTCCAGTACAATATTTTCTCTGTAATATTTTATCCTGAGTCTCCTTATATTCCTTCTCAGTGTATCTCATGCCATTGTTCTTCTCTTGCAGCATGTTTATCATATCCAGGAGGTCACTCACCTGATGACGATCTTTATTTGTGTTATTGAAAACAAAATAACGTCTTGAATATTTATTAATTACTGAATTCAGTGTTTCAGATTTGTTCAGATAATTCTCTACTGTCCCAAGTAACTGATCTCCATGAGTAAAGAGCACTATTGTGTGATTTGTGAACTTTTCTCCAAAATTCTCCTCGATCCATGTCACAACATTCCTGCTCTCCTCTGTGAATTTCCCACCCAGTTTGATCACCAGCAGAAACACATTAATACCATGACGTGCACAATTAAATACCTGCTCTATTTTAGTTTGTACATCTGTAATCGTCTTTAAGGTATCAGGGAGTCCTACAGTGTCGATCACTGTGATTCTTTGTCCATCCTCCTCTGTTTGTTCTGATTGACAGATTCTGGTCACAGACGCAGGAGAAAAATCTTCTTTAAAAATTTTTTTTCTGATGATGGTGTTTCCTGATGCACTTTTTCCTGATCCAGTCTTACCCAACAGCACAATACACAGATCTGACACTTTAAATAAGACAGACAGATATATTGATGAGGTGGATGGATGGATGGATGGATGGATAGATGAATGAAATATTCAGTACTTACTTAGAGGTTGTTTGCTGCTTCTCTGCATCTTGCTTTTTATTTCAGTTTGAACTGATTTTTCTTCCTCTGTCATAATAAAGGATAAAGATCTAAAAGTTAATAAAATTTAAAAAGTACCTTACTAATTTCACACCAGCATCACTACACAGTAAAATCCCCAGTGTTAAATTAACACCCAGAGTGTACATATGAGTCCATCTTACTGGGTGTTAAAAAGTAACACTGAAGCAGTGTTAAAGTTAATGAGATAATTGATTGATGATTGAGTGATGATTGACAATTAGTGGAGACACCTGATGATAATAAGCAGAATCATTGAAGAAACAACAAGAGAAAAAGAGAGAGACACAACAACTACAACTGACTTCCAGCCATTAAACATTATTAGACTTATTATTAACCAGTTTGATTTGGTTTCTGTCACACATCAACAAAAGTTCTTACTGAGAATTAACAGATGTTTAGATGTTAATGTTTTAATGAAAGTTTAGTTTGAAGTCACCATGATGGTGAAAAGCATTTCCTTTAGTTGGGCTCTTGACTCTTTTTATTAACATTAATTTATCTCTGGCTGCTCCAACTTTGTGTTTGTAGAGCACATTTGTTATGGCCAGAGAAACTATGATCTGAGCTGTGTTTCCCAAAAGTGCCGTGAGCCAAAGTTGATCATTTAGGTTTACAATGCTTTGGGAAGCACAGTCATAATGGTTGTGTTTTCTCATTGTGAAATGGCCAGATTCATTGGTGACATCCAGTATTAACTGGTGATATAGATGTTATATTATTTCTTTATAGTAAATCTCTGTTAGCGCTTGAGATCCAGCAGAGCTTTTATAATCTTAAGGTTTTTTTTTTTAAAACACACACAGACATCAAGAATCAGCATATGACCCTCAACAATGGTGACAATCAAACAAAGTGCTTCATGTTGCAGTGCATGATGGGAGACACCAATCAAAACTCATCCATGGCTCCCATCATGCATTGCTGCATGAATAAATTATGCAGCTGAATTGTCCTGTAATTTTCGTAGATTGTTCATGTTTGCTTTATTTCTCTGTTGTTTTGTTGTGACAGTAGCTTGTTTTGTGATGTTCAGAGTTGATCTGTTTGTCAGTATTTTGTATTTATTTATCGTCACCGTTCTTGAGAATCAGATGCTGATTCTTGATGTCTGTGTGTGTTTAAACACTAAAGCTTCAATGCATAATGTATTATTCCTAAAAAGAAAAAGAAAAAAAGTCATACTGCTGTTGGATCTCAAGCTGCAAAATCACAGGACTACAATCATTAATACTAAAGCTACACATCAAGCACACAGTCAGAGATTTAGACTCTAAACATCATCAGGCCATCACATGAAGATTATATCATCATCATCAAATATATTGTGACCAGATCCTATTTTCTCTGACCATAACAAATGTGCTTTACAAACACAAAGTTGGAGCAGCCAGAGAAAAATTAATAACAAAAGGTAAAGAGTCAAGAGCCCAACTAAAGCAAACGCTGACCTCTTTCATGGTGACTTGAAATGAAACATTCATAAATCATTAATTAACACCTTTTTTCTCTCTTTCCTTCAATGATTCTGCTTATTAACATCAGGTGTCTCCACTAATTGTCAATCACCACTCAATCATCAATCAATTATCTCATTAACTTTAACACTGCTTCAGTGTTACTTTTTAACACCCAGCAAGATGGACTCATATGTACACTTTGGGTGTTAATTTAACACTGGGGATTTTACTGTGTAACAGTACATACAAAAATGATCTACACTGTAAAAAAAGAAATCCAAATTTTATATAAAATAACAATATTTTGCTATTACAATGTACAATGTTTTCTTTTATTTTAAATTGTAGTGAAACTCTTATGGAAGTAAATTAATGCCAAATGTTTTTGAATTAATAAGCTTGTTGAATTGCACTAATTGAAAAAAAATTGCATTACATTAGCTGTGCTTGCATTTAGATGCATTGTATTTTTAAGACTTGCATTTTAAGGGCTAAAATTCAACATGGTCGTATATTTAAGCTGTGAGAACTTGTCTGATACGAGCCCTCACTGGGAGGGTCAATTCTCATACATTTAGCTTGAGGAGATTGTGGCTGTTTGGTCCCAAAGAAATGCAAACGAGCCTCTCTTGTACGCAAGGGCATAATAAAACAGTCCATGCATGTTGAGGGATCCTCACGAGCCTTAAATGCATGATCATATCCCAGACATGTTCAACAGGCAGAGCAACAGCACACGTTCTGCAGATATTGCTTGCCATCTTTTTTTTTCTTTTTTTGTCGGGATTTGAACCCGCGATTTATTGACTGTACCCGGAAGTGACGCAATAAGCTGGGCTCAAACATGTGCTGCTCTGACGTCACCAGAGAAACTCTGTGAATGTTTACACACCGTTATACATTCACCGTATCTGGATTAGCCACTTCGCAGCACACCAGAGACACTGAGAATTAGATGACAGAAGTTCGCTGAGATCTTACTATGAACAGTAAGAACACCAAGCTGCTCCTAGGCGCGTTAGCTACCGCCACCACGTGCAATACGCCTCCCAGAGCACTATAATCAATGCAACATATGAGAAACTTACAACAGCAATCCCGGGAGGCTGCCCGAAGACAGACGCCCAACCTTACGGTAAGTGGATAAATGTTGAACGAAGTATAGAGCTTCCACGTCCTGCACCAAAGTGGAGATCAAAGAAGCAACGAATGCACGCCACTATGAGTGTTTTATAGGGCGCTAATTAGGGCATGGCCGGCACAGTCGGATTGTCTTAAAGAGTATCCACGTTACCAAATATGGAGAATCAATTTCCCATACATATGGAATATGTAATGGAGGGATAGTCTCGATACGATAGAGAACCAGAGGTGTAAAGTCCAGGGGTCAGAAGGTAAAAGTCCTGCCATATTTTTTATTCCACCCACTGAAGCAGTGTTAAAGTTAATGAGATAATTAAGTGATAAATTGAGTGATGATTGACCATTATTGAAGACACCTGATGACCAAAGGAGAAAATCACAATTTTTAAGTCACCATCATGGAGATCAGAGTTTGCTTCAGTTGAGCTCTTGACCCTTGACTTTTTTAATATTAGATTTTGTTTTGGCTGTTTTAACAGCCACAGTTGTAGCACCAGTTTGATTTGCCACACAAGCAAAGAAAAAAGTTGATCAGGTGATGTTGAGATTCACAGGCTGATTCTTGATGTCTGTGTCTCTAAATGAATAACCTTTTTTTTTTTTTTTTTTTGATCAGAACACCTTTTGAGAAATCCTTCAGATTATATCAATAAAGCTGATCTTCTGCTGTGTAATCACAGTGCTGCTGTAATCAATAATGTCAATCTAACTCAGAGATTGGGCTCTAAATGAGTTCAGTGATTCAGGACAGATATTGAACATTTAATCAACACCTCCTGAGCATCTTTTCTCTTTGCTCGTCTGGCTGTTATAATTCAGATATAACAGCCCAAACAATATCTAGTATTAAATAGTCAAGGGTCAAGAGCTCAACTAAAGCAAACCCTCATCTCCACGATGGTGGCTTAAAAATTGTGATTTTCTCCTTTGGTGATTCTGCTTGTTATCATCAGGTGTCTTCAATTATGGTCAATCATCACTCAATTAATCACTTAATTATCTCATTAACTTTAACATTGCTTCAGTGGGTGGAATAAAAAATATGGCAGGACCTTTACTTTCTGAACCTTGGACTTTACACCTCTGGAAAGAACGTTTCAGGAACATCATACTAACCTTTAAATAACATTCAACTAACATTAAGGAAACTGAACATTTTCATGTTCTTGGAATGTTACAAATCAACGTTCCTACAATGTTGAATTTTAGATCAAAATTAAGTTGAAAGAACGTTTGAGGAACATTATACCTTATAAAAACGTTCCTCTAACGTCAAGAAAACTGGACGTTTTTAACATTCCCAGAACCAACACTGAATATTTAGAGAACGTTCTTATAACAAAATTTGCTCCTCCAATATCACCTACATTAAGCCACATTATTTTCATGTTAAGCGCTTAAATGTCCCGCTTCGCTGGACGTGTTTGCCGCCAGTATAGCATTCTCTTGGACATGCAGCAGTATCGGACCCCTCGTGAGTGAGAATGGGGTGGAAATCAAGTCAAGTATTATCATGTTTCAGAGACATGTATCTCGAAAGTGCGGAGAAACAACAATTTTACAAAAGAAAACTTGTAAATTGACATTTCTTCGACTTTAATCTGTCCTTTTTAAATTTTGGTTTATAAAGATGCTAAACGTAATAAACAAAAATCCTAAAATAGGTCAATATTTATTTTGTGCACATGAAATTTGTGTATTCGGTTTTAATTTAAATTTTGGTATTCACCATAGAATTTAAAAATACAACAACCGTTCGTTTTTTGTTTTTCTTGACGTGGTTAAAAAACGAAAAAGGAATGGACGCAAAAGTACACGGACCTAGTGTTTAATGTTGTTTCTGTAATCTTGAGTTTTGTGTGTCACCATTGTGCTGGAGAGTAGAGCCTATGCTTCAGTTAGTGATGATCCAGAAACACTGATGTTATGCTGCATGTTGCTTTATTTAAAGACAGTAACTGTGTAGTTGCTGATGCAGTGATTGTTACATAAGCTCATTTTACATGAAAGTTTTTTTTTTTTTTTTTTGCTGTGAGTGATTTAAAACCATCAAAACAAACAATTTGTTTTGATTATCTTTTAAAGATTGTTACCTTTCAAAATTATTTTCCACTGTTAAACAAGGCTCAAATACACTAATAGTAAAATAATATAAACATTATTATGAGTATAGTTTCATTAAAATGTCCACATCTTACGAAGCAAGTCACACCAGAAACTTTTTGATAGACAGAATACAACACAACAGACAAAAGCAGGAATTGTAATTATTAACATCTTTATAATGTAAATCTTTCTCTGAGTCTTTTTGAACATCTCAGTGGTGTAGTACTCTTCTGTATTCTTCTGCACTATTGTCTTGATCTTCTCCATCAGTTCAGTGACTTGAGCTCCATCATTCTTCTCCACATTATTAAAGGCATGATATCTTCTCTCACATTCATCCACTAACTTCATCAGCTCTGGGTTTTCTTGCAGAAATTCTTCTATTGGTTTGCTTAACTGATCAGCTCCAGTGAACAGCAACATGGTGAATCGAATAACATCTCCTCCAAAGTTCTTCTGAATCCATTTCACTGTATTCATCTCCTCCTTTGTGAATCTGTCCAGTTTGATGACCAGCAGAAACACATGAGGACCAGGAGCAGACATCTGTAAACTCTTCTCAATCTCAGCCTTCAGATGTTTTTCATGTGTAATGGATGTGTTATACAGTCCAGGTGTGTCGATCACTGAGATGTTTCTATCTTCCACATTTCCCTCATGTTTCTCACACTGTTGAGTTGTAGATTCAAAGGAGAAGCCCACTTTAAACACATTTCTGCCGATGATGGTGTTTCCTGTTGCACTTTTTCCTGATCCAGTTTTACCCAGCAGAACAATCCTCAGTTCTTCCACTGTGAAGCAAAGGTTAAAATAAACTTACCCTTTTTATTTCACAGTTTAAGTCATTATTTATGAGTTTCTTTACTCACTTGAAAGCATCAAACTGAATCAAACTATAGCCAATATTGTCTTTGTATTAGACACCGCAATTTCATGTATAGTATATGTGTTCAAACCAATTATACAGTTATTAAGTTCTACACTGTTAGACCTTGCCGGGCTTTTTTTTTTACAGTAAAATACTGGCAACACTGATTGTACAGTTATTTACTGTAATCTACAGTATGTTACTGTAAAGATACCATGCAATAAATTAAAACTCGTGTTACCTCATTTCATTTGCAGAAACCAACTGCCTGAAATTGTATTTTAAACCAATATTTATAATATGCTAAAAATATGAGCATATTATTACTATGAACATATTTCTTTAGAGTCCACTATCAATTTAAATAAACATTTTCACTGCACCACCAACTACACAGTCACCATCTGTTAAATAAAACAACATGCAACATATCACCAGTGTCTCTTGATCTTCTCCTGAACCTAAGCACAGGCTCTACTCTTCAGCACAATGGTGACCCACAAAACTCAATTTTACAGTAAACTACTGGCAACAGTGTTGCCAGTATAAAACTGTTTTTTAACTTACAGTTTGTAACTGTTAAAATACATTTTGTGGGTGTGTCTTTTTATCTTACACCTTTAACCTTTTCAACCCCACAGGAACATCCTCTACTGTCCACACTACAGAGTAAAGGTAAAGGCTGGTTCACACTCTGTGATTTATAACAGTCCTTTAGATTGTTGCTTGTCAGACTGTACAAACATGATCATCATCCTCATGAACACTGTGGGATCTCAGCTCTCATTTTCAACTCTCAAACTTTTGAAGGTCAACATTGTTGAGATTCATATTCTGATTGTTGATGTTTCTGTGTGTCTAAGGGATGCAGGAGCTCAAATGTTTATGCACTTTATGTTTTTAATTATTCCTTATTACTGTAACATTGCTGGATCTTATGCTGTTGAGATACTATAATCAATCATCATAAAATTTTAATTTTATCAAATGTTATGAAATCAAAGATAAGACAGAAAGAGTTCAGTAAATCAGACAAGTCCAAGTCCAGTTACAGAAGCCAGAGAAGACTAAAGCAAACACTGGTCACCATGGGCATATGGACACCCCTGCAGTCCCCGCAGAGCGTGGGGGCCCCCACCCTATGATGGGCCCCATCGCAGATTCACCTATTTACTATGTAGCCTTTGCTTTTTCTTTTCTTTTTTTTCATCCAAGTGAAGCCCAAAAATGCAACCAGAAGATCATAGAAAATAGTGCTAAATTACCACAAAAGGGGGACAAAATTCACCATTGTTTCTATCGCCAGTTTGTTAGGTAAGACAACAGCAAGCCTTGAAGTGCTGTGTTACTGTTAGCGGACGTGTACCGTTAACTGAGACAGATATGTTTGGTCTTTGCTGAGACATTATTATTGTTATTACTATTATTATTATTATTATTATAATTATTATTATATTTTGCACAAACGTATTACCCCATCGCCAGCTCTGCTAATGGTAAGCTATAATGACTGAAGTTCTTCTCCAAATGTAGCCTAGCCAATAAGACTAACATTATTTATTTATTTACAGTATTCTTTTACTATAAATACATGAATTTAGTTTAGGCCTATATCATTTGATGCACCGATTGAAATTACTGGAAATTTGCGGCTGAAACAGCAATTTTTGTTTTTGATCGAAATAGTTTTGGAGGGGTGAAATCATTGACCGAAACAGCTTTTCCTCACGTTTTGGCTGTGTTCTAATTCGTGCACATTATGGATAAACCACAAATATGTTGATTTTATTCTTTTTATTATTATTATTGAATGCCTATGTATTTTCAAGATCAATCTTTCAGTCTTTTTTTTTTTTTTGTTGATGCGTGAACAAAACTACACTAAAATTTGTAGCACACCTATCCAATAATAACAATAAACTCTGCTTAAATATGAAACAAAGTCCTTCTCAAGTTTTAAATTCTGTTGAAAACAATTTAATAGATAACTGCAACTTTTAATCTCACAATTCTGACTAGATATAAAGTTTAATTCTGAGGGGGAAGAGACTGACTTTTTTTTTTGCAGAATTGCAAGTTTACATCTCACAATAATGCACGCATTTGCGACTTTATTTCATGCAATTCTGAGAGGGGAAAAGTCGGAATTGAGAGATGAATTTGCAGTTACCTTTTTTTATTGTTCAGTGATGGAAAACAATTTCTTCCATTGTGCGGATCGAGCGTGAACTAATCTGCTTCTTTACAGTGGAAAATTACTGCTTATGCTGTTATTTTTTTGAGAAGCACTTCTGAAACTAACAAAGGAAGTGAGGCAAGGGAGTTGACTAGAGCATTATGATGACAATAAGAGGGGTGAAGACAGTCCACAATAGACAAGGGTGTTCTTCTCTGAACAACTCTGTATCTGCATTGAACAACAATGAAACCAACAAAGACATTTCCTGAGTGTTTGTTTCATTACATTCTCACCACTAAAGGAATAAAGAATTTTTCCACAACATGTTCACTTAACTAAACTTTTTGAGGTACTAATTTCCACTGACTTATTTACTTTTAAATTACTTAGAATATTAAGTATTTTCAACTTGACAAATGTAGTTATTTAAATTTACAGTTCAATAGTTTTCAAAACCAAAGTGTTCATGTTCATTTAACCTAATTACTTAATTAATTCAACCAAATAAATAATTTTATTTAAATTGTTCTTTCAATTTAAGAATTGTAAATAATTATTTTATTTCAAATGTTTCAGCCATGTTTTGGTTGATAACTTAATTCCCATTTAAATTGATTTCTACTGTAAATAATAATTGATCTGATTTCAGCCACTGAAACATCAACTGCAAATCAAATCAATGACATTTCTCAAGATCTGAGCAGAGGATGATTAAACAACTCCAAAAACAGCTTTACCAGCTTCACTTGCATCTTGATTTCTTTCATAAATTGTTTATGAGAATTAACAGGTTTAGCTCTAATCAATGTTTTTTTTTTAATCAATCATTATTATAGTGAAAAGGGTTTGCTTTAGTTGAGCACTTGACCCTTGGCTTTTCTTAAACTACTTTTTAACAAAAACAAAAAGTATTCTCTAAAAATATTTTCTAAATAGTGTTAAAGCCAAAAAAAAAAAAAAAAGTTCATTGAAAAACTTAAGGATCAAGAGCACACCTAAATGAAACAATATTCACCAAAACGGTGACTTCAAACAAAATTGTTATTTTCAATTATAAAGTGAAAGCTGGTACAGCTGTTTCAGGAGTTGTTGAATCTTCGTTTGCTCAGAACATGAGGGATGTAATTAAAAAAAAATTCAAGTTATTGTTTCAGTGACTTGTATTATATTATTTATATTTTTAAGCCTGAAACCCAAAAAGTCATAAAGAGGAAAACTTACTTCTTGATGTTGGCTGTGTTAATGTCTTGTATCCTAAGATTTGAGGTTTCCTTCCCTGATCTGCATCACACCAGTGTGGAGACAACTTAAATAGTCTTGGGTGTGATACATATTAAACAGATGAAAAGCCACTCCTGCTCATTTCTCATTAATATTCATATCTTTTCCTGTAAACCAAGGCTGTTCTTGTAAGACTATTCAAAGTGTAATCTCAGTAACAGAACTGATAACTGTTTTCAGCTTTCAGGTCAGATATCTGGTTTAAAGACTGTGACCATCACGTCACCTAAAAATTTAAAGATAAAAGAAATCATTAAATCTCTCAAGATCTCAGCAGATGATTCAACAACTCCACAAACAGCATTACCAGCTTCACTTATTACTAACCAGATTGACTTTATTTCTGTCAGATGTCAACAGAAGTTCAATAGAGAATTAACAGAAATTTAGAGGTTAATTGATTGAAGATAATTGTTTGGTTTGATGTCACCGTTATGGAGGTCAGTGTTTACTTTAGTTGGGCTTTATAAAACTTTTTTTCCCTCTGGCTGCTGTAACTGTTTTTGTTATGGCAAGAACAGCAAGCTAAGCTGTGACCAGCATGTAGTTGTGTATCACTTTGGTCACAATCAGAGTGATAGAAAATTCCTCTATGGCTCCCAGAATGCAATGCAGCACTAAGCATGTCACCATTGTTGAGATTCATATGCTGTTTATTGATGTCTGAATAAGTCTTATGAAAGTTTGAGTTCAAAATGTTTAGTGTACAATGTCTGTTTTAAATTCTTAAAACAATGTTGGATTTCATATTGTAGAATTAAAGGCTTGCTTTTATTATTAACACAAAATGACAATGTAATAGATTTGACTGGGTGACATCAGTGAATCAGACCACTTTATGATGATTATATCTTTATCATCATTTAGCAATCAATCAGTTTGCATGCTTTTTACATTTTAAATTTGACAGTGTAGCAGAAGAAGGTTTAAAGGTTTAGTTCATCTAAAAATAAAAATTGTCATTTATTACTCACACTCGTGTCATTCTACACCTGTAAGATCTTTTTTTTTGGTTTTAGTTTATTTGCACCAATATATGCTGTGCAGGGAGAGGCAAAAAAACCAAAGCGCTTATTTAAAGTTATTGAAGTATGTCCAGATTACATTCATATTCATACTATATAGCAGGGGTTTTCAATCTGTGGGGCGGGGGCATGAGAACTTGTTTATTGAAGAACTTGTTCAGAAGTGAAACAATGAAATTCTCAAATGAAACAGCTGTAAATATGAGATTTTACTAGTAAATTTTAGTCTTCCACTTGAGAGGGTAATTGGACTATTTTCCCATCTAATCGTTGGCTATGGTTACTGCAGTTTTGGCACAACTGGATTTGAGCAAAAACAACTACCGGTAAAAAAAAAATGGATTGGTAGCTTGCAAAAATCAGGAATACCAGAGATGATAAAAAAAGGTGCACAT
Source organism: Megalobrama amblycephala (assembly GCF_018812025.1). NCBI lineage: Eukaryota > Metazoa > Chordata > Actinopteri > Cypriniformes > Xenocyprididae > Megalobrama > Megalobrama amblycephala. Next base: position 10,427,915 of record NC_063050.1, on the reverse strand, counting down.
CAAATGGAAATACATATGTTGACAGACAGGTAGGACATACTATCATAGCATTAGGACCGAATGCCATGATTGGACAAGCATTTTTTGTTCCTGAGACTTCCACAAAAGATATATTGGTAACACTTTATAATAACTCACACTATGAAGCATTGGTTAAGCATTAGTAAACAGTCAATTCATCATTTATAAAGCATTAACAGACATTAATAAGCAGTTTATAAATACACCTATAAATGTTTTGTTATTGATTTATAATCATATTTATAAAGTGTTTAATAATTGTATTTATTAATTATCAATTTATCATTTCTAAATTAAGTATTGCATTATTTACAAACCAGTTATTTAGGAGTTGTCAGTAGTTCATAAGATCATTTAGGAAATATAAGTAAATGATTAATAACCTATTTAGACATACATTTATACACATTATTTAGACATAATAATTACTCAGTGTGTTAATAAATGCTTTATTAACTCATATTCCTACTGTAATTAATGATTAATTCAGGTAGATATAAAACATTTAGAAATTGTCAGTTAATTTTTGTGAGCTCATCTAAATTGCCGACTATTTATGCCTTGTAAAGCTTTACAAAGGAGATTTAAAGGTTCAGTGATCTTCTGCACTGCTGTCCTCTAATGTTTTTAAGTTAGCACTGAGGTAGTTTTGACACTGTGAAATATTTTATTACATTATTATTGTTTTATAAAAACATTATTTGTTGTATTTTGGCACTCCTGTAATCCATTGTTGGCATTGGTAAATTTTTATTCAGCAAAGTTTACACTTTACAGAAATTTATTTTTATATCAGATTGCAAGGCTTAGGTTCATTTTACTGCACAGTTATGTTCTCTGGAGGAGTACATGGATTTTTATTTTCTGTAAAATTGTAGAGGTTTACTTTTAATTTTATATCAAGTTACCTGTCGTAAAGTTTAAATTTTTTGAAAAGAATTTATTTTTTGTTTAATTTTTCTTGAAATGTTCTGTATCCTTTAAATCTCCTTTACACTCTCAGAAAAAAAAGTACAAAATTGTACCTTTAGGGGTACAATGGTACAAAGGTACAAATTTGTACCCTTGTGTTTTGTACCTTAAGAGAACAGTTTTGTACCTTTGGTGACAATTTTGTACTCTCTCAGAAAATAAAGTACATAATTGTACCTTTAGGGGTACAATAGCTTGTCACTGGGGCTGTACCCTCAAAGGTACAAATTTGTACCCTTGTGATTTGTACCTTAAGAGAACAGTTTTGTACCTTAAGACAACAGTTTTGTACCTTCAGAGAACAGTTTTGTACCTTTGGTGACAATTTTGTACTCTCTCAGAAAATAAAGTACAAAATTGTACCTTTAGGGGTACAATGGCTTGTCACTGGGGCTGTACCCTCAAAGGTACAAATTTGTACCCTTGTGATTTGTACCTTAAGAGATCAGTTTTGTACCTTAAGAGACCAGTTTTGTACCTTAAGAGATCAGTTTTGTACCTTAAGAGAACAGTTTTGTACCTTAAGAGAACAGTTTTGTACCTTTGGAGACAATTTTGTACTCTCTCAGAATATAAAGTACAAAATTGTACCTTTAGGGGTACAATAGCTTGTCACTGGGGCTGTACCCTCAAAGGTACAAATTTGTACCCTTGTGTTTTGTACCTTAAGAGAACAGTTTTGTACCTTTGGTGACAATTTTGTACTCTCTCAGAAAATAAAGTACATAATTGTACCTTTAGGGGTACAATAGCTTGTCACTGGGGCTGTACCCTCAAAGGTACAAATTTGTACCCTTGTGATTTGTACCTTAAGAGAACAGTTTTGTACCTTAAGACAACAGTTTTGTACCTTCAGAGAACAGTTTTGTACCTTTGGTGACAATTTTGTACTCTCTCAGAAAATAAAGTACAAAATTGTACCTTTAGGGGTACAATGGCTTGTCACTGGGGCTGTACCCTCAAAGGTACAAATTTGTACCCTTGTGATTTGTACCTTAAGAGATCAGTTTTGTACCTTAAGAGACCAGTTTTGTACCTTAAGAGATCAGTTTTGTACCTTAAGAGAACAGTTTTGTACCTTAAGAGAACAGTTTTGTACCTTTGGAGACAATTTTGTACTCTCTCAGAATATAAAGTACAAAATTGTACCTTTAGGGGTACAATAGCTTGTCACTGGGGCTGTACCCTCAAAGGTACAAATTTGTACCCTTGTGATTTGTACCTTAAGAGATCAGTTTTGTACCTTTGGTGACAATTTTGTACCTTTATTTAACAGTACAAAAATTGACCCTTCAAAAGAGTACAAAATTGGCTTTTTGACAGCGTACAATCGTTGACTATAATGAGATATATATATTTTACACACACACACGCTGAATTAAAATCAGAATTTATTAAATCCTTTTCATTTTCACATTTTACAGCATTCCATTTTAAACGCATTTTTAAACATTCCATATGAGTCCATCTTGCCGGGCGTTAAAAAGTAACACTGAAGCAGTCTTAAAGTTAATGAGATAATTGATTGATGATTGATGATGATTTGAAAGCAGGTGATGGCGATTTAGAGGTAATCAGGGAACCGGCTTTACTGACGAAATGCGCGTGAGAATCGCATGCGATATATTGCCCATCCCTATTATGTATACAGCTAAGTGTTTATGAAAAGAATTACCTATCCATAGCTTTAAAGGGGTGGTTCAATGCGATTTCACTTTTTTAACTTTAGTTAGTGTGTAATGTTGCTGCTTGAGCATATACAGTCTCTGCAAAGTTACAGCGCTGAAAGTTCAATGTAAACGGAGATATTGTCTTTTAAAGTTATGGCAGTTTAATGCCTACAAAAACAACCGGTTTGGACTACAACAAGCTTCTTCCCAGGTTGGTGACATCATAAACCCTGCAAAACACACTCCCGGGAACATGCAACAAAGTGGGCGAGGCCATGTCACACGGCATAATGGAAGTGGAAGAGTTGTTTACACCGAGCGCGAGCTGCGCAACGCGACGCGTCAAAAGATAATAGAACCCATAATAATCTGTGGTATTTTCTACACTGGATGCGGCGCTGAAGAAGCTTCCAGAATCTAGATTAATGCTGGATTTGCACAAAGGCTTTTACTGAAAGATGGAGCAGTTCTCACTTTAAAAGCAGAAGCTGCTGTTTTTTGGCTTCAAACTGTAAGTAAGTTTTATTGTTTTATTACTTATAGTTCTGTTGCTATTTTTAATGCATCAAGGACATATACAAAGAGCAACTCGTTTCTGTTTGCCAGTTAGCTAAGTTCTAGTGCAACAAACACCAACAAACGTTTATGTTCATAGACAAACAGTTATTCATGCTATAAATTAAACGCAACCTTTACAAAAATGCGACTACTCAGTCATGTATTCGGCTACAGTAAAGCTTTAATCAGGATAAAACTGTATATTGAAAGCTAACAAACAGCAGTGACAGCATCTAAACACTTTGACACAAATACTATATGAAATACCGCACAGCAAAATCCCCAGTGTTAAATTAACACCCCAAAGTGTACATATGAGTCCATCTTACCGGGTGTTAAAAAGTAACACTGAAGCAGTGTTAAAGTTAATGAGATAATTGATTGATGATTGAGTGATGATTGACAATTAGTGGAGACACCTGATGATAATAAGCAGAATCACTGAAGAAACAAGAGAAAAAGAGAGAGACACAACAACTACAACTGACTTCCAGCCATTAAACATTATTACACTTATTATTAACGTTTGATTTGATTTCTGTCATACATCAACAAAAGTTCATATTGAGAATTAACAGATGTTTAGATGTTAATGTTTTAATGAAAGTTTAGTTTGAAGTCACCATGATGGTGAAAAGCATTTCCTTTAGTTGGGCTCTTGACTCTATTTATTAACATTAATTTATCTCTGGCTGCTCCAACTTTGTGTTTTTAGAGCACATTTATTATGGCCAGAGAAACTATGATCTGAGCTGTATTTCCCAAAAGTGCTGTGAGCCAAAGTTGATCAATTTAGGTTTACAATGCTCAAAATGTCATAATGGTTGTGTTTTCTCATTGTGAAATGGATTCATTGGTGACATCCAGTATTAACTGGTGATATAGATGTTATATTATTTCTTTATAGTAACTCTCTGTTAGCGCTTGAGATCCAGCAGAGCTTTTATAATCTGAAGGGTTTTTTTGAAACACACACAGACATCAAGAATCAGCATATGACCCTCAACAATGGTGACAATCAAACAAAGTGCTTCATGTTGCAGTGCATGATGGGAGCCACCAATCAAAACTCATCCATGGCTCCCATCATGCATTGCTGCATGAATAAATTATGCAGCTGTATTGTCCTGTAATTTTCGTAGATTGTTCATGTTTGCTTTTATTTTTCTGTTGTTTTGTTGTGACAGTAGCTTGTTTAGTGATGTTCAGAGTTGATCTGTTTGTCAGTATTTTGTATTTATTTATCGTCACCGTTCTTGAGAATCAGATGCTGATTCTTGATGTCTGTGTGTGTTTAAACACTGGAGCTTCAGTGCATAATGTATTATTCTCTAAAAAAAAAAAAAGGAAAAGTCATACTGTTGTTGGATCTCAAGCTGTGAAATCACAGGACTACAATCATTAATACTAAAGCTACACATCAAGCACACAGTCAGAGATTTAGACTCTAAACATCATCAGGCCATCACATGACAAATATATCATCAAATTATATTGTGACCATAACAAATGCGCTTTACTAACACAAAGTTGGAGCAGCCAGAGAACAAATAATAACAAAAGGTAAAGAGTCAAGAGCCCAACTAAAGCAAACGCTGACCTCTTTCATGGTGACTTGAAATGAAACATTCATAAAACATTAATTAACACCTTTTTTCTCTCTTTCCTTCAATGATTCTGCTTATTAACATCAGGTGTCTCCACTAATTGTCAATCATCACTCAATCATCAATCAATTATCTCATTAACTTTAACACTGCTTCAGTGTTACCTTTTAACACCCAGCAAGATGGACTCATATGTACACTTTGGGTGTTAATTTAACACTGGGGATTTTGCTGTGCGTGCATAAACTTCCTTTAAAAGCCGCGATTGCAGAGGTTCTGCTTTTTCCTCTTCATCTGGGTCTGATTCGGCTCAATTTGATACAGCACTATTATTTACATTTTCACCGAAGCTTGTTACTACGAATGGTAAGGGGCGTGGCGTTTCCGAAAGCTTCAGCGAATCACGATACACTGGGCCAGCTACCAACCTGCTGACCAATCTGAGCACATTGCGTATTTCGGAGGGAGTGGCTTCATAGAAGCAGAAAGTCAAACAAGCCGTTCATATGACAGTGGAAACAAAGGTGTAGAATAAAGGTAAAATATATGAAAAATACAGTGTTTTCAAAAAAACGAAGCATTAAGACATGTTAAACTGTGCCCCAAAAACACTGAACCACCCCTTTAAGCACTCTAAATATTCAAACGCTGAAAACAGAGGGACTAAAGACAATTTACAAAAAATAAAAAATGTGTGACATAGTGAAGTTTAATTAACATAATTGTGAAAGATCAGTGTTGATTTTTGATGTTACAATATTATCAAATAATTTGTAGAGACATTGTCAAACCATCATTAACTGTGAGTGTTTGAAATATTGTCTTTTTCATATAATTCACTATTTTTATCATGTATTTCCAGATGATTCACAGACAAAAGTTATTGAATGGTGTAATATGAGTGTTAAAGGTTTATTAAGGCAAAGTTTTTCATGCATCTTAATCGTCTAAAACATTCTCAACACCATCTGCAACACTCTGCACTTTTCTGCACTCTTTAGTTTCTCTGGCCACCGCGTTCACTCATTTGCCAGGTGTGTTGGCACTGTCCATTTTACTGCTGGCTTCTTTCATATTAACTTTTAAACCTCTGGTCCTCTTCAGTCAAAAATGACAGAACAATTTTGTTTTGAAATGTTTTTTTGAATGGAATGACACTTGGTGTCTTTTGTCGCATTAGCTATGTGAACACAAAAAAATATCAAGGACATGATTTGGTAAAGAATTATTAGAGAATCTGGAAAAAATTGTCTTCGCAGTCAAAAATTACCGACATAGGAAATGAATGGGAAATATGAAAAAATGCAAAAACTCAGAGAATCTTTTCATGGTACAAACTACAAATCAGCCACTGTGCAGAAAAAAAGTGCACAGCAATGAAGGGGGGACACTCTAAAATGTCAAGAGTGCAAAATAGACACATGTCCAGTGAGAGGCAATGCCTCCATTGAGCTATATGATCGGTTATGATTGGATATGAATGGCAAATAATATATATTGTTTAATTTGTTACTGCATTTAGTTACTACATGAATAAATGTAAAATGCATAAAAACACTAACTTGATTAAATTTATACTTAGTTTTAATAAATAGAACATTACATAGTTAGTATAAAATTACAAAATAGAATGTTTTTGGTCTCTCTTTTTTATGTAATGCTTATTTAACCAGGAAAATTAAGTGTAACAGGGACATACATTCACATTTGATATATAAAAAATGTGAGGACTTTGCCTCCTCATTTTAAAACACCACCACACACCACTGGTATATATATATACATATATATATATATATATATATATATATATAACAAGTGCTCTGTTGAACAACAGACATTAACACCAGAGGAGTGGTAGTTGGCTCTTTTACACAATACGAATCCGTGTCAATATCACAAATACAAATCAAATCAATTTTTTCAGGTAAAAATGTATAATTACCGATTAGACAAGACAAATATAAGCCAATCCAGAAATAATAAATTACAGCACATAACAGCATTGCTCAAAGATGACTCTAAGAGTAAGAAATGCATACACACACAGTGTGTGAGTGTTTTTAACACACCCATCAGTGCTTGGGGGTTTCTGATTACAGAATTTCCTAAATGGCTGCTCTGCCATTTTCCCTGAAATACCCAGACCAGAACAAAAGGATTGTAAATATTTACTACACCAATTTTGGGAGAGAGGATAGGGTTATCAGATATCTTGAACAGACACCACCCTTGTGTGCTTGTGTGTATTTCTGGGTACGTGCAGTAGTGCACAGCAGACCAACAGCCGAGGTCACCATGTTCACTCAGTTAAGTGTTGGTTTGTTTCTCACCCTACACTGTAAAAAATTACTGATGCAAAAAGTTGTACAAATGAGGAAATACATGTTGGCTCAACATAATGGTTGTGTCAAAAAAGAAAAATATGTTTGGTCAATGATTGCATGATTTCCATGACTGTACTACAAAATGTTCATCAAGAGAAAATAAATAATTGTGTTGACAGAACTTTTAACGTTGCACAAAAAATATTATGTTGGCCGAGCAAGAGGGAACAGCGTCAATCGTCTGAGCATACGCAAAGGAGTTCTACCAGGCGCCTTCTGGAATTTCCCCCACCACGAGTCACGACATTGCAGTGGTGAGTGCTTTGTGCTGCGAGGTAATGATCAAATTTAGGTTAAGAATATATCTATTGTCTATCAACAAAGTTTGAAATAGCTTTATTGTGAGTACCTATAGTGATTAGCAGTGCTGGAAAACCACATGTTTAACTCCATAAAGCTTAGCATTCCTTTCCAACTGGCATGTGATTTTAACGTTGACCCTAACGGTTAAGCATGACATGTTCCCGTTTAATATTTTTAATGGTCAATATTTTCAAATACCATTTGCATTTTGGCTTATGATATGTATGATAATTGACTGTAACAGACAGCTAGTCTTGACAACTTGCGCTTTTGCTATTACAGAGTGACTGATAATTTAGGCTAACGTTAGTTCTAACAGTTAGTTGGCATTCAAAGCACGTGTGCCTTCGTGTTAGCAGCTAGTACTTTGCACAAAGCCTCCTTTTGCAGGAGTGAAATAACATTTCAGTCCGATAAAAATAAATAAATAAATAAAAAGTTGTGCTAACACGAAAACGAATAGCTGCGAATGTTACCAGAATTGTAAGCTGTTTAACGTTATCAGTTTGCCAACGGTTAACGTTAAGCATTACATGTGTCTGTTTAATATTTTTAATGGTCTATATTTTCAAATTCCATTTGCATTTTGGCTTATGATATATATGATAATTGACTGTAACAGACAGCTAGTATTGACAACTTGTGCTTTTGCTATCACAGAGTGACTAATAATTTAGGCTAGTTCTAACAGTTGGCATTCAAAGCACGTGTTCCTTCGTGTTAGCAGCTAAGTTAGTACTTTGCACAAAGCCTCCTTTTGCAAGAGTGAAATAACATTTTAGTCCGATAAAAGAAACAGTTGTGTTAACACGAAAACGAATAGCTGCTAACCTTACCAGAGTTGTAAGCTGTTTAACCTTATCAGTTTGCCTCACCAAACCCCCTGTTAGCCTGGTACCCAGCTGTACTTGGCCTACAAGAGGCATGATGGCTAATGCGCCATTGTTAGGTTTAAGAAAAGCCTAAAAAATACTGAAGTATGGTTGTTCTGTGTATAGAACTATGAGTTATTTATGCACTTGTCTTTGTTTGTATTTCAGGTATTTTTTTCAGGCTTAAAGCTATGCAGTGCCGCTATTGTAAATTTTCACATCTGCAGCAAGACATCCTGCTTAAGCACTACAGGCTTCATCATTGGCAAGCAGGTAAAGGTTCTTTCCCCTGCATTCATCCAGACTGTGTTTGTATTTTTACAACAACAGGGGCCTTAAAAACCCATTTATGGAGAGCACACCCTAAAATAGGCAGGCCCACTCAGACAGACACTGACCATGCCGGTTTTCGGTGTGAATTATGTGAATTCTCAGATATTTGCTCACTTACTCAATTTCTGAAACATTTAGGAAGACATTTGCAAAACCATGAGCGAGTTCATTGTCCATTCTCCAACTGTGATTTTAGCAGCAACAACAACACAACTTTCAGAGCTCACAAGTCCAAGAAACACAGAAAACAAACTTTGAATGACCTCTGCACATCTGTTTGTACAGTAGGCAGTGCAGGCAATGAGTTTGACACAGTCTCAGTTTCACAAAGTCCATCAGATCAAGCTGATGACATTCAGGCAGATTCTCATATTTCAGATTCGAACCTTGAGGAATGTCAGCCAGTACTTGAACACAAACTTGCTGCCTTATTCTTGTGTATGCAGTCACAGTTGCATGTGTCCCAAAGTGCCTCTCAACAGATTATTGATAATGTAAATGACATTCTGTCAATTGCTAACTCAAATACACTGTGTGCAATTCAGAATATTCTGCTAAAGCACAACTGCAATGTTAATGAGTCAATTGTTGCTGACATTACTGACACATTACAAAAAACAAACCCGTTTCTGAGTGCCACCACTGACAAAGGTCCCCTTTCAACTAATCACAAGCGAAACATCTACTTCAACAACAATTTTGGCATAATTGAACCTGTTGAATATGTGTTCAATAGGGTACAAAATCACTCATTTGTTTATGTTCCTCTTTTGAAGACTTTGAAGTCTTTGTTGGAGAGACCTGACGTTCTTGAGAAGACGTTTCCCATAAAGGAGAGTACACCAGGATTTTACACCTCACCTTTTGATGGTCAGTATTTCAAAATTAACAAGCTTGTTAATGATCAAGATTTCAGACTTTCACTTGGGTTTTATATTGATGATTTTGAAATTGCCAATCCATTGGGAACTTCTAGAAAGAAGCATAAAATTACAGCAGTCTATTGGGTCATTTTGAATTGGGAATCACAGTACAGATCGAGTCTCCACTCTATCCAATTGGCACTGCTTGGGAAAAGTTCTGAAGTGAGAGTATATGGTTATGAACCATTTTTTGAACCACTTTTATGTGACTTAAGGAGCCTAGAGCAGGAAGGCTTGTATGTTGAACAGATTGGTGAGAATGTCAGGGGAACTGTGCTTAACGTGTCTGCAGACAATCTTGGTGCGCATGGACTTGAAGGTTTTCAGGAAAGTTTTCGTGTGGAAAAATTCTGCAGATTTTGCTTGGCATCTTTGAAAGACATTCAGACCACAGAAGTTAGGCAGGGACTCTTTCCACTCAGAAGCACAGAGCAACATGATCAATGCATTGCTGAGTTGAAGAGCAATGAGTTTGTAACAAATGTGCATGGTGTGAAAGCTGAATGTGTTCTTCAGAAACACCTATCCTTCTTTCATGTCATCACTGGTTTTCCTCCAGATGTTTTGCATGATCTGTTTGAAGGGGTAATACCTAGGGAATTGGCTCTGTGTCTGCAGAAACTGATTGGTGCCAAGTACTTTACATTTGATCAGCTCAATAACATTATCCAATCATTTCACTATTCATATTCAGATAAAGTGAATCGTCCTCAAAGAATTCCAAAGACCTTTCACTTGAAAAAAACAGTTGGAGGAAATGCACATGAAAATTGGGCCTTAATTAGACTGCTCCCTCTCATGGTAGGTGGTATGGTGCCTGAAGATGAAAAAGCATGGCAACTTTTAATGGACTTAAAAGACATTGTGGAATTAGTGGTTAGTTCATAGCTATCAGAAGAATCTCTCTGTTATCTAGAGAGTAAAATTTCTGATCATCGCCAGTTGTTCACTGATGTTTTTCCCAATGAAAGCTTTTGCTTTGGACGCCCAAAATTTCTTCAAAGCACCATTGCATGTTGAAAAATTGAAAGTGGTCAAATTGTCAGCTGTTGAACCGCGGCTGCGGACAGCTGTTGAAAACAAATATCCAATCTGAGTTCCTTGTCCCTTGCAACAAATGCAACATTGCTTGGGACTTTGTATAGTAAAGGAATGATTTCTACCAGTTGGACTTAGTGATGGCTTTCCAGAGTTTGGTCGAATTCACAGTATTCTGGTTGTTGGCACAGAGGTCTCATTCATAGTGGAACAACTGTCTTCATGGTACTTTGAACATTTTAGAGCATATGAAATTGTTGGAAGTACTTACTGCAATGTAGCCATTGTCAACCCACAAGATCTCATTGATTTCTACCCTCTGGCATCATACAATATAGGTGGAAAGATTATGGTGTCTGCTAAGAGATTTTTACTTTGCTAAAATGTAATCTCTTAATTTTCTTTCCCAGGAAACAATGTTACTTCGAGTCATTCTCTCACCTGACAACATCAGGAAGTTATCAATACCCACACCATCATCAATTGAAGAACTCTCTGCAGTTCTCTGTGAAAAAATACAGATAGGAAATTTTGTTATCCAGTATGAAGACCCTGAGTTCAACAATGAACTTTGTACTTTACATGACATCACAGAGCTTCCAAAAGACAAGGCTACTTTGAGGATCCACTGGGAAGTAGTTTTAAGCCCAGTGGTGGATGATGCTCACGTTTCAGATTTCACTGTGGATACAGCAAGCATGACATCCACTCAGTCATCAGCTTTATCACCCCATTCAGTTTCTCCTCTCTCTACATCCAGATTTGAGCAGTGGCCAAGCATGTTTCCAGTGCCTTCATTTTCATATGATGTGGAGCTGAGGCTGAAAAAAGCTAATGAGGATCTTCAAGCAAATGGAACAGCCCTGATTGTTCCAAGAGACATGAAAATGAATATCTTGGAGAAATTGGCTGAAACTGTGTACTCTTACAAAGCCTACCCAAAAGACTCTGAAATAGAGAAGGTTGCATCTGCTTTGGTAGAAAAACACCCCAGTCTCAAAGACCCAGGATCTGACACAACAGGATGTGAAGCATGGAAAATTAGCCTGAAGTTTAAAATGGCTAATTATCGTCAGAAACTGCAGGATGCAGTGAGATGGTTGTGAATACCCACTCTAGACAAGGTTCATCTCGAGGATCTCTCAAGAGACCCAGAAGATCTGAACTCAACTTTCTTCCCGACCGTCCTGTTGGTTTGGATGAAGAAGAATTGGAGAAGGAAATGTCATTGGTGGAGAAAGAAGTGAAAAAGAGTTTCTGTTAATGCCAGTGACTTTTTTTTTGTTGAATTTTTGTAACTGCTCAGGAACTTGTTGATTACTTTTTTCCCCCACACAGTTTATTTGTGGGGAATTAGAATTTCAGTTCAAAAGTTTGTTTCAGCAACATCTGAGTTTATGCTGATATTTGATTTGTAAAGCAGTCATCCCTGAGAAATATCAGAAATGTTTCATTTTTAAAGCAGAGATTGTTTTTGCCAATAGAACTGTTAAATAGTGACCATTGTAACCTGACAGTAGTGGGCAGTACTGTGTATTTTTTTTTTTACATGTAATGTAATTGCACTTAGTCTTAGACTAACAGACAAAAATTTTCAAATGTTTACAGGCAAAGCCGTTGTCATGTTTTACTGAGTTTCATTTTGTAAAGCAGATATTTGTTTTTCCAGTACAGCTATTGACTAAGAGTGATATGTCATGCTTTCTTGAACTCTCAGATCTTGTTTCGGCACTGGTTGAATACTTGTGTAATATTTTACTTGAGCCTAACAGGCAAGTTCATATGTATTTAAATAAATACATAAAATGTTCTTTATCAAAGCATAGTGTGTAATTTATTTGAAATAATTAAAAATAGACTATTTTGACCAACATTAATGAAAAATAGACTTATTGGCCAACATTACATATTTAATACAACATTTTATTTCAATTTGAGTCTGCTTGTTGGCCCAACAAGCTATGTTTAGTCAACAGAAAATATTTAATTGACACAACATTCTATTTCAAGTTCAGTCTACATGCAGGGGTAGTCAGCACAACACAAAAAAGTTGGTTTCCGCAACTTAAATTGGGCCAACTAAAACTTTTAGGGGTCACTAGAAATTTTTATGTTGGAGAGGCATATATTTTTTTACAGTGCTATAGTATTCTTTCAGAACATTAAAATATACAGCTTTATAGCCAACTTCTACTAAAGCTTAAAGATATTCACTGTTCACTGTCATCATATGGATGAGCATGAGCTCATTCAGACCACTCTTCTATAGTCTGATAAAATAATACAGCATTTGAACAACACTAGGTTGAGTACATGACTGAATTCTCATTTTTGAAAGAAATATTCAAAGTCTTTGACTATTCTTTTAAATCCAAAGGTGACATATAATTTTAGGTTGGTCATGTGTGATAGTTGCCCTCCATTCATATTGAAACCAAAAATAAGATCACATCTGATTACAGTCAAACACACCGCTCCTATCTGACCTCCTCTATAAATTCATAATCAGAGTTATCATTTAATATCTAAAGACATGCACTGTAAAAACAAAACAAAAACAAAACAAAACAAAACAAAAAAACAGTCAAATGACTGAGAGCTATGGCTGCCAAACAAAACATGTAAAATGAAAGTAAAATATCCTAATTAAAAAAAAAAAAAAATGTAAAAAGTCTTACAGAAATTTTGATTAAAAGTTTTATATATATATATAAAAAAACATAGTTATTTTACAGGTATTTCCCACCTTAGGATCAAGCACTTTCACTCTAAACTGCCAATCTCTTGCAGTCAACCATTTGTTGACAATAGCACACATATGATTTTTATTTTTATTTATTTATTTATTTATTTGACAGGGACAATGTACATTAATTAACATTGCTGTAAATGCACTAGAATTAGCCAAAAGGCTATTTTTCATCCATAGTCCCTGGACAGTTGTTAAAAAGTGTCTCCCTAAAAAAAAAAAAAAAAACAAAAAAAAAAAACATAATTAATATTAAAAGGTTAAGAACAGAGCAAACATAAACGAGCAGTGAAAAACACAGCTATACATAAAAACCTATAGATAAATACAGTGTAGAGACAGTACAGATACAATTACAACATATTGCAACAAATTCAGACAATCAACTGCAGAAAACAATAGACAGAAGTAACATAATAATACAACAATAATAATACAACCTCACTGCATCAACCACTACTTTATTTCTTTCACACTAAAGTTTTTAATGAGAATTAACACCGTTATGGTGATCAGTGTTTGCTTTAGTTGGGATCTTGACCCTTGACTTTTTAAACTTTAGTTTTTCTCTGGCTGCTGTATGTGTTTTTAAAGCACGTTTGTTATGGTGAAAATAAAGGAGAAATTCTGATCATATGTTTTTGGTTATTTATTAGTTATCATGTAGTGGCCTGATTGATCTCGTCCAGTCTAATCTTGGACTAAATTATGTAATATTATGATAATTATTAATTTTACATTGTTTATTGTAGCCCTACTATACTACTACACAAAATCCTGCAGTGTTTTGATATTTTGAAAGATTTCATAATATTATGCAGTAAATACAGGATCACTTAGACACACAGACATCAAGAATCAGCGTATAAATCTCAACAACGGTCATAATCGACAAACTATTCAGATAAACAGGTCAACTCTGAACGTCACAAAACAAGTTTTGTTGTTGTTTAGATTCATTCTGTATTTCCTGATCCCTCTGTGCATCTAAAAGACAGCTCAAAACATTTACATAATAACTTTAAAAAAATCTGAATATCTGTTTGTCATAATGCTGATGCCACACAATTACAAGACTGCAGTAAATAATGTGAAATTAACAGTAAATATTCTCATAGAGTTGACTCTGGATGAGATCAGTGAGTCAGGCCATTATGGTTAATTTTGCCATACAAATGTACTTTAGCCAGAAAAAAAAGTAATGTTCAAAAATTAAGGGTAAAGAGCCTAACTAAAGCAAACACTGATCATCATAATGGTGACTTAAACCTTATTATTTTCAATTTAACATCAAGATCTAAACCACTGTTAAATTCCAAAAAAAAGTTTTTCTCTCCTTTGTGCACTTATTTAAAAAATTAGGATATTTTACTTTAATTTTACAGCTGTTTATTACAGTCATTTGACCGTTTTTTTTCTTTCTATATTTCATAGTGCCAGAAATGTCCCACATGACAGCAGTCCCTTTGTGCCCTCTTGTGGTGATTTTTAAAATTATTAATGGCATTATTTTTGTAATTTTACATACATTTGTAAGCAAATCAAGAAAACAAAAAAGTACTGTATAAATAGAGTAATTTTTCAGTATAAATATGAAAATTACTGTAACTTGTCATTAATGGCATAATACTTAAAATAACAGCCAATGTTGTTAATTTACAGATATTGTTTGTAATTTTACAGAGTTTTGAGTACAATTTAAAAGAAAAGAAAATGACTGTAAATAAAAAGAACCAAAGGAGACATATAATTTTAGGTTGGTCATGTGTGATAGTTGCCCTCCATTCATATTGAAACCAAAAATAAGATCACATCTGATTACAGTCAAACACAACGCTCCTATCTGAATTCCTCTATAAATTCATAATCAAAGTTGTTCTCAGATATCATTTGATATCTAATGTGCAACCTTTGTATGTTTGTTATACTGATTTTTGTCATGGAATGCACAGACACAAGATGTTAAGATCCAAGCGCAGCATTTATTATAGGGAAATCCAAGGTCGTAAATCCAAAAACAGGCAAGGGTCAAACTCCACGTAAACAGTCCACAAAAACAAAAAGCCAGGAATACAAAAGTGCACGTAACAAAAACATTAACAAACCACAACCAAAGACAGAAACAACTGAGACTAAATAGACAGAAACTAATGAGCAGACACAAAACAGCTGGGTGCAATGAAACGAGGATAATGAGTCCAGGAGGTGAGTAATGGGTAATGTAGTCTAAGGTGAACAATGTCCATGTTGGAGTGCCCTCTGGTGGCTAAACAGGGCACTCCAACTCATGATCATGACAGTACCCCCTCCTTACGGAGCGGCTACCAGACGCTCCATGAGACAACAACAACACAACTCTCAGGAGGGAGGTGGACTGGAGGAGGACCAGGGGGAGGGACAGTGGGCCAGGACCAGAGCCCCTGACTGAAGGCCAGGGAGGAGCCGGAGGAACAGACCACGGGGGCTCTAAGAAGGTCGGGGTCCTGGCTGAATGCCAGGGCGGCGCTGGAGGAACAGACCAGGCGGGTTCCAGCAGGTCTGGAGTCCTGGTTGAATGCCAGGGTGGCACTAGAGGAACAGACCAGGCGGGTTCCAGCAGGTCTGGAGTCCTGGTTGAATGCCAGGGTGGCACTAGAGGAACTGACCAGGCGGGTTTCAGCGGTTCAGACGGCCGGGGCAGGGCAGAAAGCCTGGGCAACGGCGGCAGGACAGAAGGCTTGGATGGCGGCGGCAGGACAGATGGCCTGGGTGGCGGCGGCAGGGCCAGATGCTTGGGCGGCGGCAGCGGCAGGGCAGACGACCTGGGCGGCGGCGGCGGCAGGGCTGGCCAAGGGTGCTCCGTGGCCATATCAGGGAGAGCGGGCAGCTCGGTGACGGCCTCCGCGGCCGTATCAGGGAGAGCAGACAGCTCAGTGACGGCCTCCGTGGCCATATCAGGGAGAGCAGACAGCTCGGTGATGGCCTCCGTGGCCATATCAGGGAGAGCGGACAGCTCGGTGATGGCCTCCGTGGCCGTATCAGGGAGAGCGGAGAGCTCGGTGACGGCCTCCGTGGCCATATCAGGGAGAGCGGACAGCTCGGTGACGGCCTCCGTGGCCGGCTCAGGGAGAGCGGGCTGCTCTGAGACGGCAGCAGGCTCAGGCTGGGGCTGCTCAGGGACGGCAGCTGGCTCAGGCTGGGGCTGCTCTGGGACGGCAGCGGGCTCAGGCTGGGGCTGCTCTGGGACAGCAGCGGGCTCAGGCTGGGGCTGTTCTGGGACGGCAGCTGGCTCAGGCTGGGGCTGCTCTGGGATGGCAGCGGGCTCATGCTGGGGCTGCTCTGGGATGGCAGCTGGCTCAGGCTGGGGCTGCTCTGAGACAGCAGCGGGCTCGGGCTGGCAGACTGGTCCAGGGTCAAAAACACCTGAGTGCCTCCTCCAGGCATGCAAGACCGCCAAAACATAAAAAGTAAAGACAGCCCTCTTGGCCATCACAGGACTGACAGGGAGAGCATGCGGGGCTGGAGCGGACTCTGGAGTGGACTCACTGGCTGGAGCGGACTCACTGACTGGAGCGGGCTCTGGAGTGGACTCACTGGCTGGAGCGGGCTCTGGAGTGGCCTCACTGGCTGGAGCAGACTCACTGGCTGGAGCGGGCTCTGGAGTGGCCTCACTGGCTGGAGCGGACTCACTGGCTGGGGCGGATTCTTGAGGGATGGAAGCCTTCCTCCTCCTCTTCCTCTTTTTACGTGTGGGAAGCGGAGACTCAGCGCCCACCTCCTCTGTGGATTCGGGAGCGAACTCGCGGAACCACAGATTTGAGCAGACTGATGGGCTGGAGCGGGCTCTGGAGCGGACTGATGGACTGGAGGGGGTGCTGGAGGTAATCGAACCTGCCCAATCTTACGCAGATGCAGGTACTTAGAGAAATTCCAGAAACTTAGATCTCCCACAAACTCCATCTCCCATTGCGGCAGGGGTTCGTCAAGACAGGTTAAATATGTCCCTGAGGACCAAATCAGGGAGATTAAATTTCTCCGCCCGCGACCAAAATCGTTGGGTGAATTTCCGCACCTCCATACCCCTCTGCCGAAGCTCAGCCAAATCTTGGGGACTGCTCCCACTTCCCCGTGTGCTGGACGGTGGCCGGACTCTCCTGCTGCTGGATCCTTGCATTGGTGGTTTGTTCTGTCACGGAATGCACAGACACAAGATGTTAAGATCCAAGCGCAGCATTTATTATAGGGAAATCCAAGGTCGTAAATCCAAAAACAGGCAAGGGTCAAACTCCATGTAAACAGTCCACAAAAACAAAAAGCCAGGAATACAAAAGTGCACGTAACAAAAACATTAACAAACCACAACCAAAGACAGAAACAACTGAGACTAAATAGACAGAAACTAATGAGCAGACACAAAACAGCTGGGTGCAATGAAACGAGGATAATGAGTCCAGGAGGTGAGTAATGGGTAATGTAGTCTAAGGTGAACAATGTCTATGTTGGAGTGCCCTCTGGTGGCTAAACAGGGCACTCCAACTCATGATCATGACAATTTTATTGTGTAAGTTACATATTTATAAATTACCTATTTGTTTGATGAAGTTATCACCAACCCAAAAACTTAACAGTATGACTTTCTTTTTATGTCTATATTTATGCATATTCATTTATACAAAGTGATACAAGAAACTCTCCAATAGCAGCTATTTACACTTAAACTGGATAACAAACATCAATATGAATAAACAATTGCATTATTCATGTCCTGTGAAGAAACTCTCTTTCTGAGGTGACAGACCTTTAGACACAGAATTAATAGTGGGGAAAACTAAGTCAAAGGAAAATGAGCAAACAGAAAACAAAACAGACACCTAGGTTAAAACAATAAACACAGACATACAAATTACATGTAGCAATACCCCTTTTACACAATGGTACCACCTAATGGAATAAGATGGGCATTGTGTAGAGGATTAAACCAGTATCAAATCAGGCTTGAATCCATGCTGGAAAATTTTTAAGAAAAACTATCTCCAAAAATGCAAACAAAACTGCCAAGAAACAATGATACCAGCAGACATGAGTCCGGGCATGTTATCTTTCATCTTTAGGGGAAAAACAGAGTATTCAACAGGCTTATAATGTACAATGAACGTAAACAGAATAGTTCTACTTAACTTGATCTATTTTTACTTTATCTACCTGCAGCGTAGACCAATCAAGGGCTCCCATGAGGCCTAGTATTGATGAAACGCCATGAGTTTTTGATGGCAGGCTGTGATTTTGCGAGGCAAGTCAGGTCTTATAGTTTTTCTCAGTAACTTTGGTACATTTCTCAAATCATCCGAATCAAGTTTATTTCTTTAAGTATATATAGTTAAACACAATGGATTACCTGCAAAAGCCTGTAACTTGCTCAAAATCCTTAGTTAATTTCAAGTTTCGAGTTTAATTTATTCCTAGAGCACACTTAAATACAACAGGAGTCGTCCAAAGTGCTGTACATTTAGGGTCATGAAACAAACAACAAGACAAAAAAAAAAAACTCTCAAACTGAATAAAAATATATTTTAAGACTAGATTTAAAGGCAGACAGCCTTTGGTGGTAAAATGTTTTGAGGGGTAAGACTATTCAACAGAGAGCCAATATAATGCATTTTGAACATGATATTTGTTACAATTGATAGGAAACAAGACAACTGTACAAAATCAATTGAATGAACGTACTAAAGCATTTGCGGTTTGTTCAAAAGAATGAGAAATTGCTTTTATGATGTGCACAAGTGAATAGATGTTGTGGAGATAGTTTTGAGAAGTTCAGTTGTGATCTGAAAAATGCACCGACTGAGAAAAACTGTAATAATGTTCCACTTTATGTTTCTTATAATCCAACCGCTGAATGAATTGCTTTGAAATACACTGAAAATCTGAGCTGCTTTGAATTCTTTCTTTCGTTCTGAAGGCCGCAGATCTCCAGTGCTCCACGCGACATTGAAAAGCGTGTTCCCTCTGAGAGCTGTCGACCACAATAGTGTTTTCATCAGATGATTATGTGATAATATCTCACATTAAACCCATGAATAATCATGCTGAGGGTATTCGAGGGCCGATCTGTAATCTTTATTTCAGGCCTGTTCTACACAAACAAAGTCGTTTGCAGAGTGACGCAGAGTTCAGGTTTTAAATCTGGGGTGTTTTTAGAGGAAGTTGCCCATTAGCATGATGATACGGACAATGCCACGGCTCGTGACTGAATGTCATTAAACACGGAGAGTAACAATAACAACCCTCATGTGATCGGTGAGTACAGAAGGTGACATAATGGTAGAAATATTAATGAATTAATCACATTATCTGTCTCAATGTACACAGTGTATTTGAAAGTTTGAACTATCTTAATTAAAGATACTAAAAATGTTGTACATAAAAGGGTGAATATCACAGGTCATACAGTATTCAATAATAATAATAATTATGTTGGTTAAATAAAATGAATTTCCTAAAACAGGCTTCATTCTCAAAAATATAATGTGTAGTATTTTTTTTTTTTCTTTTGATTTTGGGGTGAACAATGACCCAGACATGTTCTGAACAGGTTTCGTGAGAAACCACCGAAGCAATAATCACAGCGGTCGACTCTCTCTCTCTACCGCTTTTTTACATAATCATCGTTCTGTCATCGCTTCTTTTCTTTCTTCCACAATTAGTGTGTGATTACATCTCTTGCGTGCCAGTCCTTCTCCTCCGTCCCTCCATCTTCCCCTCCAAACACCTGTCCGTCTCTCATCTGTCCACACACCGCTGTGCTTCTGCGTAACCGCAGCTCATCACGATGACTTCAGGTTGATCTAATCGAGGCTTTTTACGTAGTGTCTGCTCAACTAAAATGTCTCACGCTAACCACAGTTTCTGCCAGAATAACATACACTGTTTTATTCAGTGTTACTTGCTGTTTATTTGTGAAATTTAATAGCAATTTCTGAGTGAAAAATGTTTCACCAAATTTTAAATCTCCTTCAAACAGCACAAGAACCTTTGACAATCTTTGTGTCATTCACTTTCTTTTTCAGTAGAGGTTAATAAACTTCACACCAGGTGAACACAGAACAAACACAAACGCAGACTGGTGAACCTGTCATTTGTCAAACAGGTGTGAATATTGCTGACATTTACCATGGTGTCGTGAAGCATACACACGCACACACACACACACAATAGGGTTGGGTTGACATTATTGATTTCCAGAGTTTAGTCGATGTTCATTATGATGAACCAATAACCAAGAAGAACCAAGAACGATAACAAAAACTATAATGATCAGAATCACAATCCATCCTACTTTCAGAGCTCGAGCATTTAAAGCGGCAGACGACAAAACCTGCACTGCAAAAAAAAAAAAAAAAAATCGTTCTAAAAGTGATTCCAACAATATTGTTATAGTTGTGTTTATCGTTATCATTCTTTTGTCTATTCACTTGATTAAGTATTAAAGGTCCCGTTTTTCGTGTTTTTTTGAAGCTTTGATTGTGTTTATAGTGTGCAATATAACATGTGTTCATGTTTCGCGTGTAAAAAAACACAGTATTTTTCACATAATTTACTTATCTGTATACCGCTGTTTCCACTGTCATAAAAACGGGCTGATGACTTCCTTGTTCTATGAAGTCCCTCCTTCAGAAATACGTAACGAGTTCTGATTGTGCCAGCGGTTCCTGTGTTGTGATTCGACAGCAGTTTAGCGCATCTTGCCGGAAAGGTCACGCCTCTTACCATAACGTGGAGATGCACGCGCTCAGTGTTATTGTAAACATGTCTTTAATTTTACCCTATCAATTTGAGCCGGAATCAGACCCGGTGATTGGACTGCGGGATGAAAATAACAGCGTTTCGACGACATGGCGACAAACACACTCTACAAACGCAACTCTTGTGTATTCCTGTGGGCGGAGGTTAGTCAAAAAACTGTTTTAGTGACGTCATTAAAGAAGGAAGTAGAGGGATGTAGTCCAAACTGGCCGTTCGATGTAGGCGACTTCTGTTAAATAAAATATCTTGCTTGGCATTGAACTTTGAGCTTTAAAATTTTACTGATTTTATTTATACTTTAACAACAACATTACACACTAACTAAAGTTTGAAACATGGGATCACGAAGAACGGGACCTTTAAAGGTGATCATATTGCCCCTTTCACGAGATGTAATATAAGTCTCTGGTGTCCCCAGAATATGTCTGTGGGGTTTATGTAAATTTTAGGGTTTGTGATGTCACTAAACCAGGAAGAAGCTTGTTGTAGTCCCTACCAACCATTTGTTGTAGTCCTTAAAAAGCGATTTCTGTAAAAGAAAATATACCTTTGCATTGAACTTTGAGCGTCGTAACTTTGCAGATGCTGTTTATAATCAATCAGAAACATTACACACTAACTAAAGTTAAAAAAAAGTGAAATCATAATCAACCACCTCTTTAACAATGAATAGTTATGCTTGACTCTCAGAGATAAAGTTGAAGGTCAGCACAAGGAGTGTTTGTTTTGGTCTCTATCACTTGGTTTCAAACTCACACAGTAAGTGAGGTCTTAAAACATGAGGAGAAAAGGAAGCAGGCACTTGAGTGTGTGTTATGAAGGACATGCGTGCCACACGGACACATTGCAGAGGTTCTGTTGCCATGTCAACAATGCATCGCCACAGAAACGCACATTAACTAGAGTCGCTACTGTCCTTAGCCTCTGTGCTACATGTGGAAACACGTGCAAATGGCAAAAAGCAAAGGATCTCCAGAAATCTGTTCATTGGTGGTGTTTTTATGAAAACTATAATGGACAAGCATCACTCAGTTTTCTCTCAGAAAGGAGAGATCTCCTCTAAATGTCTCAAATGTGCCAGAGGTCTCAATATGAAATGACATTCAACTCTCTGAATAGTTTTAGCATGCTACTAAATATCTAAATATGATTTCCATATTCCTTGTTTAGTTGTTTACTGCACAATTAGACAAGCTCATATAGAATAAGAAAATGTACATACATATTGTATACTCTGGAAATAGCACGGAATAGTAAAGTATTCCATTTCAAACATATACCCACATTCATTTTATAGCTGTATACTTTTACTTTATGGCAATTGTTCACTCATTTTGGGTCTTTTTTTAAAAAAAAGAATGAAATGACATGGGCCAAAGCTGATAATTAATAATATTCATTAAAACTTAAATAAATAAATAAATAAAACATTAAGTCTCTTGAGGAATGAAAGAGAACAAACATTAGTCCTCAATCTCTTGCATTTACACTAATCAAGCAAACTCTATTCAGTCAGTAATGACCTTCACACACCTCTGCACATATATTCAAAGAGATACAGGCAGATCTGTGTGTAGGTGTGCAGGTACAGGACCGGATGAAGGCTGAATTTAATAGCTGCTATTCTCATCTTGAGTTTAGACTGTCTGTTTGCGTTCCTGATGTGATCCGCAGCCTGAAACAAACCCAGTGCTGTTCCAAATGCAGGTCATGATGATTCCTGTCGCATCACACTGTTAAATCTGAGAGGAGAGACTGAACATTTTAACAAGCTGCTGTAAGTACTGAGCATCTGTGTGATCAGATGTGCTCTGAATGTCTCCTGCAATCATCCACATAACAACTCAGTCTCTAACAGATGATGAACATACTTTCCATCAGAACATAAACAGAGCCTTGAGTACCTCAAGTGAGCTTATTTGCTTGCATACTATAGATAGTATATACTGCCTAGTTGTTTTGCATGTGTTTTTCTTTTTTGGTGGAACCCAAAATAAGATATTGGTAACAATTATGTCAAAAAACACCAGGAACAGAAACAAATCTAAGTCATTATTCATGTCTTTATGTGTTCATGATTTTGCATGCCTCTAATCTTGTGACACACACCAAATTTGAATAACTAATCTTTCAAATAACTATTCATTTATTGTAATTAAATGAGTGCAGTTTGATTATCATCTTAGAAATGTAAAATAAATAGTTTGTTTGATGCATAATAATGTAATGTTTGACATACAACATATTTAAGCTATATTTTAAATAAATTTGAAAAATACAGAAAAATATTTACATAAATATATCTTTGAGTCGTTTAAGTTACTCATCTATTTTTGCACATTTTTACCTGTAAATTTATTGTCTAAATACCATATATATTGTCCAAAATAAATTTTAAAAATATATTTGCATTTACTCAAAATGCAATTTAAGATTTATAATGTATATTTTGTTAGATATTTTGACAACTGGAGGTTTGAACAACCTGAAAAATATATTTCCTAATCCGTGCAGTTTACAACATATTTTTTATGTTCATCATCCTCTCAGTGGGTCAGTATTTCATTTCAGCACTCTCGTGTAAAACCATCATTTCTGCCTGTTGAGATAAAAATTGTGTCCACAGATCTGAATAGGTGTAATTATGAAACTACCCTCCAGAGGATGAATAACAACCTCCACTGCCTTTCAATCTATTCAGCTGCATAAATGTCAGCCAGCGCAAAAACAAATATCCGACTCGCTCTCACACACATTAACCCTCCACTGACCAAACACTGATACAACATCTAACCAGTGAGATGATGAAGTGCCTGAAAAACTGTAAATTATAACACAAACTAACTTAAAAAAACAACAACAATATAGATAGATGGATGGATGGATGGATGGATAGATAAATATAAATCTGCATTGTTTATCCTTTTGATCTTTAATTCATAAAATTAGCAAAAATCAAAATTTTCATTGAAGGAAAAGAATTGAAAGTGGGGGGAAACTCACATTATGAAATAAATCCTCCTTTTCCCAAGATAACAGCTCTGAGTCTTCACCTATAATGCCTGATGAGTTCATTCCTTCATGCAGAATCTCTCCAGATCCTTCAGATTCCAGCTCCATGTTGGTGCTTCTTCTCTTCAGTTCACTCCACTCATTTTCTTTAGGGTTCAGGTCAGGGGACTGGGATGGCCATGGCAGAAGCTTCATTTTGTGCTCAGTGACACATTTTTGTGTTGGTTTTGATGTTTGTTTTGGATCATTGTCCTGATGGAAGATCCAACCATGGCTCATTATAGGATTTCTAGCAGAAGCGATCAGGTTTTGATTTTTTATCTGCTAGTATTTGATAGAATCCATGATACCATGTATCTGAACAAGATGTCTAGGACCTCCAGTAGAAAAAATAGACCCACAACATTAAAGATCCAGCAGTATATTTAACCGTGGGCATTATCCATGTGTGCACCAAACCCATCTGGTGGGTTTGCTGCCAAAAAGCTCTTTTTTTAGTTTCATCTGACCACAGAAGCTGGTCCCGTTTGAAGTTCCAGTGTCTGACAACTGAATATGCTGGAGATTGTTTCTGGATGAGAGCAGAGGATTTTTCTCTGCAATTCTCCAGCTGTGATCCTTGGAGAGTCTTTGTCCACTCAAACTTTCCTCCTCACTTCACATTAGGACGATTTAGACACACGTCCTCTTCCAGGCAGATTTGTAACATCTTTAGTTGATTGGAACTTCTTATTGCCCTGCTAGTGGAAATGGGGATTTTCAATGCGTTAGCTTTTTTCTTATAGCTATTTTCTATTTTGTGAAGCCCAAGAATCTTTTGCTGCACATCAGAAATATATTTTACTTACTTTGGTTTTTCTCATTGTGATGAATGATTAAGGGAATTTGGCCTTTGTGTTTCCTCATGTTTATACTCCTGTGGAACAGGAAGTCATGGCTGGACAATTTCATGTTCATGATCACCCTGGTGTGCTAAAAAAAATAAAATATGAATGGGAATATACTTCAGAGATATTTTACTCATAAGAAATTCTAGGGGTGCCAATAATTGTGGCCAACGTGTTTTCCCCCACTTTCAATTCTTTTCCTTCAATAAAAGGTTAGATGTTTGCTCATTTTTTAATTAAAGATCAAAAGGATAAACAATTCAGATTGACTTTTACAGTCATCTTTGATTATATTTACCAAGGGTGCCAATAATTCTGAGCACAACTGTAGATAGACGGACGGACGGACAAACAGGCAGACAGACAGATAGATAGATAGATAGATAGATAGATAGATAGAACCAGGGCCCGTCCGCATGGGAGGTGGGCACTCTAACAAGGTGGCTAACGAACCACAGTATCTATCGTCAGTTGCTAGAGCACCTCTCGAGTTCAGGGGAGTGAGGTTTACACACACAGCTCTCATAAAGATAGACAGATAGACAGACAGATAAGTAGACATATAGATAGATAGATAGATAGATAGATAGACTAATCGAATTAATGTTGAAGTTTCTTATATTCATTATGGCTTAAATTCACGCAGCCTTGATTTGTGAAGGTTTCCAGCAGAACAACAGATGTTTTCTGGTTCATTTCCTCTCCTCTTTCACACGGCACATCCTGTGTGGCAGGCAGTGAGTGAAGGGTTTTATGCAATCAGAGGAGTCAAGGCTTTATCGTTTCATCAAAACGCCCACACTCATGTTCTCAATAATTTATTTATTTTGAGTGAATGAATCGTGACAAACATCTCTCAACTTCATTACGCGGGTAAGGGTGGCATCTTGTCAGAGCAGCGATTCACCAAATCATCAGACTGCACTCATGACATCATGTTTTGTATGAAAATGTTTAATTTAAAATGTGTACAGATATTATACAGCAACAAACCAGTCGTGCAACAGGCTTTTCCATCATTTTCAGTGGATCTTAATCAGGAAGATACCCTATTTACCTGGAATAAAAACAAATCTGTGAGTGATAAAAGAGGCCTAAAGTCCATTCAGATTGTCATACTGTTTTAAATATTATGCCTCAGACATCATTCTCTGTATTGTTTTCATTAAATATGGCATTAAGGCAGGAGTCTTCAACAGAGGATCCTTAAATTGTTGTCTGAATTCAATATTAAAACAACTTCAGCCAACATTAAAGACGCTAAAGTTCAGATACATGTTTCATTGTCCCTCCATCATTCATTAAGTAAAAAAATTATGTATCTGTACATGATTAAATATTATTTTAATGGATTTGCAATGTGTGCACTATGTAAATACATTCATATGAAACTGTATGCATTTTATAGGCGAGGATTAAAATGCAATGATCAGTTTCATATATAATATATTATTCATCCATTTGCACCAAAGAATGAAAAAGTTTGAATAAATAATGTTTGCTGCCATACACAAATGGCAAATGTTGTCAGTGCTCTTTGTTTTTACAAGAAATAAAAGCAGTTCTCTTTCTCTCAGTCTGTTGTTTCACTGAATCGGACACTTGTCCAGTGCTTTGCCCTGTTTTCTGTTGCCTTTGGGGCCGAGAACCAGCCGTAGGTCTGTGCCGAAGCTCGGCCTGCGTGCCAGCGGATAGACCGCCCCGCAGGGAGCGTCACACGCCGACGCTTTGCTCCCTTTGTCCGCCTGCCTTGCCGCTCTGAGTGCCTGGTAAGAGCGGATGGACACTTTCCGGTGCTGCGAGGGTCCTGTCTCCAGTGGGAGCCCTCCGCGCCGCGCCAGCGCCTCAAACACCTGCTCCAGATTCACACTGTCCTTGGCGGAGGTCTCGAACAGAGCGCAGCCATTCCCGAGACCACGCAGCACTTCAGTCCGCGACACCGCGCGCTGCTCCGAGGGCAAGTCCACCTTGTTGGCGCAGACCACCGTCGGCACACACACCTTCTGTTTATGCAAGGCCGTTTTGGCCGCTACGATCTCGGCGTGCAGAGAGCGCACCTCCTCAAACGAGCTGCGGTCGTCAAGACTGAAGACGAGCAGGAATATATCACCTGAAACACGAGAGGCGAGAGAGAGTCAAAACAATATCTGGAAACATAATTGTCAGGCTATTCAGAAAAAAAAATAAAAAAAAATGCAACATTGTTGTAATTAAAAGTGCATGAAGAAAGTTAAACACATGAACCAAAGACACTCCTGCTTAAAGTAGTGGCATTCATTGTTATTTAAAAGAGTGTATGATAATATAAATGTATTTATGCTTAAGTAACATATTTATGATTTATGTTCAATATGCTCAAAATTAATAAACACATTTGCTTTATGAAAAAGGACAAAAAAAATCAATTTACGTTTATTAGAGAAATGTATAATTTGCCTGGAAAGTCTTATTTTTGATCTTGGTGCCATTTTTTTTAAAATAATAAAACATAATATTTCATCATTATTCATTTAGAGGGTTAATCTGAGATTGAACCTTTGAGTGATTCTTATGCTTTAAAACTTAGTGCATCCATTAAGCTTGTATAAATACAAATAAATGCAGTGAAAAATATGTTTGAAAACAAAAAGGTTCCAGTCAGAACCAAAAATATTTAGTTAGCTATTGTCTACATCTGTGTAATGGTGCTAAATAAACCAATACACTAATTTGAAGTATGAGGCATCAACATCTCCAAAACAACCATTTAGCAGTCCAGGAACGCTATTCAAGCCAAATTGATCTGGATAAAAGTGTATTTGAAACTTTTACGCACCGGTTAGGATGGAGAGTCTCCTCTTGGCAGGGAAGCTTCGTTCCCCGGACGCGTCCAGGATGTCTATCTGGTAGGTTTCGCCGCGAATGTGGTAAAGTTTCCGGTGGAAATCTTCACATGTGGGCTCGTATCGCTCCTCAAAGCCGTCGCGCAGGAACCGGCGCAGGATGGAGGTCTTACCGACCCGCGGCGCGCCGAGAACCACGATGCGCCTGCAGTTCTGCGGTTTGGTGCTGCCGTGAGGCTCGTTCGCCAGCGGCTGGAGACGCGCGTGTCCGTGTAGAACCAGCGCGGCCAGCTGGTCCAGAGGGGATTTTTTACAGTCGATGGACGGATGCGCTTTACCCAGACTAGACGCCCGCACCACCCTCGCTTTCTTTTCCTGCTGTTTCAGCTGCGTCGTGGCCAGTTTCAAGATGCCCATTCCTGCTTTGGAGAGCGTGCTGACTTTAAACCCGGTCGCACCGAGTCTTTGCGTCGCGTTTTTGTATGCGAGGAGGACGCTGGGCGAGCTGGCACCGGGCAGAGCGCGAGACTGGTGCTGGATCACCTGCAGGGCAGCAGCTTTCGCACTTTGGTGCAGGTCCATGACGGGACACATTGAAGACAGGCAGATTTGTTTTATGTTTGTTTGATACATCCACCTCGAGCTGTTCGCTCTGCACGAGTACTTCAGCGTGCCAGCGCGCTACTTATACCCGCGTCCACGTCATTCGTATGATTGACAGGTGCGCAACGCGTGTACCCGCAAGGAACAAAACGTTTTGCGGAGCAGTGCACGATGATATAGGCCAACTCTCATAATAAGAGCTGCTTACAGCTGCGATAAAGGCTGTTTAATGAGGGCTAATTAGGACAGAGAAAATTAATATCAATAAAGAAAAGAGAGTTAAAAAGTGAATACATACATACATTTATTTCAAAGGAAAATATTGAATAGGTTTATTAATGTATTTTATTGCCTGGGATGCAAAAAGGAAAAAAAAAAATCTTTCAAAATCTACTTAGAAAATATTGTTTTTACAAATATCACGAGTTTATGAGTAACAAATTTAACAGTTTTCTTGGAGTTTTTCAATTTTAGCTGAAAATATTGCCGAATATTTGTATTAATGTAATTTATTCAGTGATGCCTGGGATGCAAAAAAAAAAAAAAAAGAAAAAGAAAAAGAAAAATCTTTCAAAATCTACTTTTATACATTAATTGTTTTCACAAATATCACGAATTTCTGAGTAACAAAAATGCCAAATAGCCTTTTTCAATTTTACCTGATCCAAACGTGACTTTAAAAAAGTATATAATATTAATACATATTTAATATTATTAATAAAACCTGCAGTTTAAAGGGTCTGAAAGGTCCCTTTTTAAAAAAAAAGAAAAAAGTTTTCTTGTCACATTCTCAAAATAGCTTCCTATGTGTTGATTAAGCCACTTTGTTTTTAATAGGAATTTCTGAAATAAAAATAACTAATAACCGTCATTTTTACACATAAATGCATATAAATTACATTTTAATGCAGTTTAATGTATTTGTTCTAAAATTCGCCTCACGAAACTGACCCATAAACAAAAACAGTTAAGTAAATGAATACATTTGGAAACGACGTTTTTCTGTGCATTTTTTTGCGCTTTTGATTTCCCCTCATTTTAATCAGAGCTCTGCAGCGGTGAAATGCTGTAAAATATGATTTTTAAACTTACCTCAGCTTACCTAGCACTGCTCTTTCGCGGCAACTGGATCCTGCGCGCGCAGCCGTTGCTACGACAACGCGACTGCGCTTGGACGTGACGTGCTGTAAACAGACCCAGCAGAAGGTCTTCAACCGTCTAAACTTAATCTGTAATAAAGCCTGTCCGCTTGATTTTACTAATGAAGTAGTTCCTGAGTTCCTAAGACGGTCTTTAACAGCATATAAGACTGCCACATGTTTTGACGAAAGTTTGTTTGTTTGTAGATGGTTTGCTTGAGCTCTGGCTTCATGGCGAGTGTCGGGAAATCAACCAGCAAGATTAATAAAAGAGAAACGAGGCCTCGAACTCCATCAGGTATTAAACCATAATAATATTTACTTATTAACATGTTTAGTCATTCAAATACACGATTAAATCGAGACCAACTTCATGTTCCAGTTAATATGGTGAATATTAGAAAAAAAGCTTCAGTCAGGTGATCAGATCACGTGAGCAGAATGCTTGTGCTGATTCTTTGCATTAAATGCCACTTGTTTTGAACATCTAAGTGACAAACTGTGTGTATATGAGGTTTGACAGAGAGATTTATGTGTGTTTGAGTGTCAATATGACATAGACTCTGGTCACTCTAATTTTCTCACTTCCCATGATGCTCTGATGAAGCAGAAGAGACTTCTCCTCAATTGGTGTCCTCCTGTGAATTCTCTATTCTCTGAGATCAGTCTCACCTCTTTTTTTCTCCTCCGACATCCCACCAGTGAAACAATACAGGATGTTCTGACTCCTCAAAAGGAAAGGCTGGAAGAAGCAGAGGACATTGGGATGTGTTTGAATGGGGTAAAAAAAAAGAAGGTTATTGTGTTTTTACCATGGCAACGGCGATTCGTCTCCAGAACGCTGAGGATGCGCAGGCTTATATAACAGCATGTCAACTCTAAATGACTGTGCGTGTGTGTGTGTGTGTGTGTGTGAGTGTGAGAGTACATTGGGTCAGCTGGAGTCGGTGTGGAGCTGTATAGTGACTCATTAGTATTCACTCTCATCTGTGTGGGCTGCTCGTCTCTCTCTTCCTCTGTTTATTAAACACACACATTTGTCTTCTGGTGGGACATCCAATGACTTTCATAATGATTTTATTTATATATATAAGTTTGGTAATGAATTAATGATATTTTTAATTCCTTACAGTTACAACTAGACCTCTGGCTTTCTACATATTATTATATTATATTATATTATGATATTATAATTTTCATTTTATATTGTCAATATTTAAATTACATTACATTTACAATAATAATATAATATAATTCAATACACTTAATTTTAATTAAAATTATATTATATTATAATGTTATGTACAATATATATATATATATATATATATATATATATATATATATATATATATATATATATATTGTTTTTATATTGTCAATTTTTAAATTGCATTCTATTACATTTACAATAATTATATAATATAATATAATTCAATACACTTAAAATGTTTCATATTGCACTAATGTTAATTTTTTATCCTATTGTTTCATTTGATATATATTTTTTTTCAAATTACATTTGATCATTTTTACACTATTTCTGTAGTATGTTTTAAGTTTGATAATGAAATAATGATATTTTTAATGCCTTACCACTATACTGCTGGCTTTCTAAATTTTAATTAAGATTATATTATATTATAATGTTATGTACAATATATATAGAATATTATTTTTATATTGTCATTTTTTTAAAATTACATTATATTACATTTACAATATTTCTCTAATATAATATAGGCCTAATTCAATACAATATTTTGAAATG
Source organism: Megalobrama amblycephala (assembly GCF_018812025.1). NCBI lineage: Eukaryota > Metazoa > Chordata > Actinopteri > Cypriniformes > Xenocyprididae > Megalobrama > Megalobrama amblycephala. Next base: position 10,396,463 of record NC_063050.1, on the reverse strand, counting down.
TTTTATATTGCACTAATGTTAATTTTTTTTATCCTATTTTGTTCAGTATTTAATTACAATATTTATATAACATAACACAATAATAACAACAATATATTTTTTGTTATAGTGTACCAATGTTAATTTTATACCCTTTTTTTCATTTTATATTTTCATTTTTTTTCATTTCAAATTACATTTTATTATTTTTACACTATTTCTGTAATATTATTAATATAACAAATTGTTATATTGCGGTAATGTTAATTTTATATCCTATTTTTTTTCTTTTTTCTTGGATTTTTTTTCTTCTAAATACAAATACAAAAAAACTTCTAAATACAAACTAGCCTTATTTTAATTATTCATTAATGCATTTTCCAGTTGAGGAAATTCCTTAATGATGTTCTGTCACATGATGAGCGGACTGTAATCTCTCAAAACTAAAGCTCTTTACTCTCACACACACATAAACCGCTCATTTACAGTCATTGTGTGTTTCGACGCGCCCCCGAGGTGTTTCCAAAACTAAAAGCAGCTGTCATATTTGATTGAATATCTGATATCATTATTTCCCCTCATTATTACATCAGTGTTTTTGTCGCGTTGCTTTGATAGTCACTTACTGACATTTACACCAGCAGCACTTCTTTTGTTGATAAGTGTTTTGTTTTCTCTTGACAATAAGAGATGTTGTTTGTAGAAATTACATATTGTAATGTGGGGTTTTTGTGTGAGCAGACAGTGAGTTTGTGTTGGATTGATCATTTGTTCTAAATGTTGAATATTTGATGAGGAAAGGTCATTCATACTATTTACACTACAGTTCAAAAATTTGGAGTCATTGATATATATATATATATACAGTGGGTACGGAAAGTATTCAGACCCCCTTAAATTTTTAACTCTTTGTTATATTGCAGCCATTTGCTAAAATCATTTAAGTTCATTTTTTCCCTCATTAATGTACACACAGCACCCCATATTGACAGAAAAACACAGAATTGTTGACATTTTTGCAGATTTTAAAAAAAAGAAAAACTGAAATATCACATGGTCCTAAGTATTCAGACCCTTTGCTCAGTATTTAGTAGAAGCACCCTTTTGATCTAATACAGCCATGAGTCTTTTTGGGAAAGATGCAACAAGTTTTTCACACCTGGATTTGGGGATCCTCTGCCATTCCTCCTTGCAGATCCTCTCCAGTTCTGTCAGGTTGGATGGTAAACGTTGGTGGACAGCCATTTTTAGGTCTCTCCAGAGATGCTCAATTGGGTTTAAGTCAGGGCTCTGGCTGGGCCATTCAAGAACAGTCACGGAGTTGTTGTGAAGCCACTCCTTCATTATTTTAGCTGTGTGCTTAGGGTCATTGTCTTGTTGGAAGGTAAACCTTCGGCCCAGTCTGAGGTCCTGAGCACTCTGGAGAAGGTCTTCGTCCAGGATATCCCTGTACTTGGCCGCATTCATCTTTCCCTCGATTGCAACCAGTCGTCCTGTCCCTGCAGCTGAAAAACACCCCCACAGCATGATGCTGCCACCACCATGCTTCACTGTTGGGACTGTATTGGACAGGTGATGAGCAGTGCCTGGTTTTCTCCACACATACCGCTTAGAATTAAGGCCAAAAAGTTCTATCTTGGTCTCATCAGACCAGAGAATCTTATTTCTCACCATCTTGGCAAACTCCATGCGGGCTTTCATGTGTCTTGCACTGAGGAGAGGCTTCCGTCGGGCCACTCTGCCATAAAGCCCCGACTGGTGGAGGGCTGCAGTGATGGTTGACTTTCTACAACTTTCTCCCATCTCCCGACTGCATCTCTGGAGCTCAGCCACAGGTTCTGGTAGTCCCAAACGTCTTCCATTTAAGGATTATGGAGGCCACTGTGATCTTAGGAACCTTAAGTGCAGCAGAATTTTTTTTGTAACCTTGGCCAGATCTGTGCCTTGCCACAATTATGTCTCTGAGCTCTTCAGGCAGTTCCTTTGACCTCATGATTCTCATTTGCTCTGACATGCACTGTGAGCTGTAAGGTCTTATATAGACAGGTGTGTGGCTTTCCTAATCAAGTCCAATCAGTATAATCAAACACAGCTGGACTCAAATGAAGGTGTAGAACCATCTCAAGGATGATCAGAAGAAATGGACAGCACCTGAGTTAAATATATGAGTGTCACAGCAAAGGGTCTGAATACTTAGGACCATGTGATATTTCAGTTTTTCTTTTTAAAAAAATCTGCAAAAACGTCAACAATTCTGTGTTTTTTGTCAATATGGGGTGCTGTGTGTACATTAATGAGGAAAAAAAATGAACAGAAATGATTTTAGCAAATGGCCAAAATAATTTTATATATATATATATATATATATATATATATATATATATATATATATATATTTTTTTTTTTTTTTTTTTTTTTTTTAAATAATACTTTTATTCATCAAGGATGCATTAAATTGCTCAAAAGTTGAAAAAAATTGACAAAAGACAAAAATTGAAATGAATGACATGAAATATCACATCTCTTCACACATCTGTGTGTTTGTGGTGAGTGAGCGTCTCGTCATCTCTCGTGTGTCAGATAAGAAGCTCTTGAGAAGCTGTGAGGAGATCTCATCGTCGTCATCATCATGTGTGGGTGAGGAAGATCGCAGCGTCGCTCTGAACGGACATGACATCCAGAGTCTGGCCATCACAGCACAAGACCTGGAGAGGGTGAGTCTCACTCCTCATTCACACTCGAACTCGTTTCAGGTTCTGGAGCTTCTGTGTTTTCACGTCTTGCTGCTGCTTTCTGTGCAGCTGCGAGTCCCTAAACCGCCTACAGATTCCCAGAAGCCCAAATCCATGACCCGCGTGTACGTACGTAAGATACGCCCCCCAGACGAACTCGGCAGAAAGGTCAGGGTTACCGTAGCGAGGCCCCTCCCACAAGATGATGCTCCGCCTTGGCCATTTGAATATGCAGGTAGGGTGGGCGTGGCTGCTGAACAGGAAGTTCAGTGTGATTGGTGTTTCTGACTAGATGTTTCTGTGTCCAAAGGTCCCGGTGGGCCGCGGTTTGATGCGCAGGGGATGGTGCTGCCGCACAGCATTCTGGGATGCCTTGAGGATTTTAAGACAGAGATGCAGCTGCGAGGAGAGACGGAGGTGAGAGTGGCGAAAAGCTGAACTGACACATCATGTTTGTGTTGTTTTAATAATTACATTTCCCTGCATCATTTTTGCTGAATGAAATCAATACTTGTTTCTTACTAATTTGGGGTTGTTACTTTCAAAAATAGTGCTGTTTTTTATTTTTATTTTTCTCACAAAATATGGTGCATATGTTGCATTTTTGCTTTCGATGACCATTTGAATAATAATAATAATAATAAAAGTGAGGAAGTCTTGTTTTATCCCTAAATGACCAGAAAAACTGCCACAAAGACATGATTCATATCTTCCTCTGAGCAGATTATGACTTTCTGTTCAAATTTTCACATATGCTGACCATTTTTTTAAGCCTAATCCTGATTTTAGAACTACGTCTAGAAAAGGCAAACATGACCCAGATGTTTTCTTCTGCATCTGTGGGTGTTTTACTACATCCAAACATCGGCAAAAAATGATAGATTTTGCTTATTTGTTAATCGTAAACTTTAAATTGACATTAAATTGAGTATTTGGTTATATTTGTTTCCACTCCTTTGCTGATTGTAAGTTAAATTATGCATTTTGAATACTCATTTTGTCATTAAAACTAAAATTTTTGACATTTGACTGCTTTTGTTATTCTGATGAGTTCATCAAATCTTCATTCTTATGTAAAATTTCACATTTTATTTTGTGAAAAAACTGTGATGGAAAGTTTTTATTGATATATAAAATTAGGAAAGTTAGGGTTGTTTGTAACACAGATGCAGGGCTGTTATACTTCTTACACTTTCTCTTCTTCAGCTGGTTTGGCGGATTCCAGACGGACAGACACTCCCCCCTCTAGTGGTGGAGACTGAGAATGACAGCGATAAAGCTAAAGATCTTTCAGAAAAGGGGCGGAGCCACCAGAGCCACGCCCTCCAGCACTGGTACCGTCACATGACGGAGAGACGCAGACAGCAGGACTTCATTTCACGTGAGTCCGTCTGTCCTATTTCTCGGTAGTAGGGTACAAAATGTATTTTTGGTCTGTCAAAAATTAATGTGCGCACTTAAGATATTAATGAAATACATGTGACTCTTTTAAAGGGTTACTTCAGGATTTAGCATTAAGCTTTGTATTAGTAGAATACCACTAGTATTTTCGAATTACCGTGCTTTCCCCCTTCATATCAGCCCGAGATGAGAGATTTATGCATTTTTATTCTGTAAAAATGCCTCCGATGATGCAAAAATCGTCATTTTGCGTCATCGGAGGCTTTTTTGGCCAGAGGCTTAAAACTACAGCCAGTAATAGCAGGTAGTTCCGCATTTTTTTCACCACGCCCATAACATATGCGCGTTTGAGGCATAGGTTTGAGGTTACTCACGGACATAGATCAAAGATTTTATCAAAAGTGGGTGTCAATTATATTTTTAAGCTTACAGTAATTAACTTTATTTTGTCTGCACTACATCAGTGGTTCATCTCGCAAATTTATCGGTCTCTGCAGTCATCTCAACCAATACAGCAACAGGCTTTTGTGGTAACGTTAGCATAAATAGATAAATAGACTAACGTTAACTCAGTTTTACAGAACAGTGGCTTTACTTTGATAACAGTCAACTTATATGCAACTTATATGTAATTGTCTAACTAACGTTACTTTTCTAAGTTTGCAGTTTTACTGCTACCTACAACACTACATATAGGCTACTGTGTTATCAGTCTAGTATCAGCGAGTCTTACCTCTAGGCGAATACGCTTAGTACCAGATGCCCAGGCTGTTCGTCCTCTGGGAAAGTGAATATCGATGGTATCGCGGTGTCCTTCAGAATGGTTCTCTTCATTGCAAGGATATTTGGTTCGTAGTCCTCGTGCTTGAAATGGAGACTACATATTCTGTGGTTTTTTAGGTTTTCTATAACGGTGTCATCTCCAAACTTCGGGTGTTTGATGGCCCGCAGCCACTGTTCACATCGCTCCAAATCTTTAACTTAATCGGAAAATGATGGAAACTTACTTGTCCTTTCCTGGTTTTGGGTGTACATCCAGGTACAAAGCAATTTAGCACCATTTTGCTGTAAATGTATGAACTAACTCACGATTTATAGAATTAATATGTAACAAAGCAAGCCTAGTTGTTTGAATTTTCCTGGTAATGCCGCCTGTAACCGATAGGCGTAGTTTGGGCGTGGCCTCGCAAGGGCAGCAAAACAAGTGCATTCTGGGAGTTGTTGTCTTTCATCCACATTAGTCAAAAATACATTTTCTGCCTTTTCTCAGTCTAGAAAGCTCTAAATTCAAAAATAATTTCACATTTCTACTACATAAATGACCAATTTTAAATACACATTCATCCTTCCAGGGGTGAAGTACCCCTTTAAATTAGCTTTCACCGAATTTGATAATATTACATTTAAATTTCTTTCTGCTTTCTAAAGACTGGACAGAAATCATGCGATTTATAGTGATTATTTAAAAATAAACAAATATGCATATATTTTTGTAAAAAAAGTGCTCATTTCAGATATAAAACACTACTTTTTTTCCAAATAATATTCTAAGTATTTGGTTTAGTATAATGAAAATATAAAACCAAATTTTCTAATTTTGTAAACAATGACTTACAAACCATACAAGATCACCTCCTCCTCAGATGGTCACAGTTCAGTTTAAAGTGTAGCTGGACCATTCACATGTTTGTTAGCTGTATGTAAACCGCTCTCAGACCACTGAACTGATGCTTTTTGACTCAAATGGGTGTCCTGACGCCCCTCAAAACACTGTTGGGTCCTTATATAACTAGTCCTGCAGTCTGGTCTCCATATATAGAGAAGCTTTTGCTAATGTGATGAGTCGGTAAAGACTGCAACTCACTCCTGACCGCATCAAAGGCCATTTCCTATAGCGCACCTTTATGAGTCTTATTATCCTTACATAAAACACGTAATCTGACTCCTCAGACGCTGTGTTTTGTAACTGGATTATATCCTGTAATAGTGTGCAATGATGATATTCATCTGATCAAAAGCTCCACACAAAGAGACCGTCTGCTCTCATACTGCGTGTGTTTCAGGGTTCCTGCAGAAGCCAGCGGCGTCTCTACTGATGAACCGCTCCGGCAGATTCAGACGGATCCAGGAACAGAGGGATCGGATTCAAAGAGGACATGTGAGGCTCTGTCCATCCGTCCCATCCCTTTATACTATGTTTATACACGTGTCGTGATAAATCTCCTCTGTTAAGACGTGTCCAGGCCTGTTTGCAGTGGAAAACACCAACACGGTTTCCCATGCATCTGTTCTGTATTATATCACAGCATGTGGGCACAGATAAATCATGTGAAACAGTCGAATCACTCACAGTTTTTCCTGCTCAGCTGCATAAAGTTGATCTTTTTATCGAACTTTATTTGTCTTCAGACTAATACCTGTTTCTAGGATGGAGTTATTTGTGTTGTTTGTTGTATTTATTGCCTTTTTAGTGCAGAACTTTCACATTCACATGTATTAATTTGACTTGCTCTCTGAAATAAGGCCAGAGCAAAATGAACTGAAATTTGAATTTTGTTAATTTTTTTTTTTTTTTTGTAATGTATTTCCTAAAGTTTTTTCTAGGCTTAATTATATAAGTACAGTAGCATTTGAAAGTTTGTGATTGAGAAGGTGCTAGTAATGTCAACACCATGGGTTTGATTCATAGGGAACGTCACACCTGACTGAATGTGTAGCTTCAATGCATTGTAAGTCAGTTTGGATGAAAGCACATAAATATAAAGTCACAGTTTCTCTCGTTCTCACACTGCTGAACGAGGTTTGATGGACTGTCCTGCGTTCAGCATGTTGCTGGCGTGTGTTTTCAGGATCGGCGTGTGGGCAGTGAGTTCTGGAGCCTCCCGCAGCGATACGGAGACGAGATGAGCGGGATCACAGCCACTCTCACACGGAGCGAGAGAGGAAACCCTCCAGACGCCACGCGCATCGGACAGACGCTCGCCACACGCCTGGAGTCAGGTGAACACGCTTCCCAACTCTCTGCTGCTCTTCACACACTTTTGATTGTTTCAACAGGCTTTACTTCATTGGAAAGGCATGACACTTGGTGACTTTTGTGGCATTTGCTATGTGAAAGGGTTAAAAAGGGTTAAATCTGCTGTAGAAATGAATGGGAAATAAAAAAAAAATAATAAAATTGAAGGTACAATCTACAAATCAGCCAGGATGCAGAAAAAAACCCAGCAAAACAGAATTGCGCACAGCAATGAAGGGGTTAATCGAAAAATATTTTTAAAAAAATTACAAAAAAAACTAAAAAAACTATTTAAAAAACTGTATGGATTAATTAATTGTATTGTAAAAAAATGGATCATAAATACTGCATAAATATTATTTAGTTCCATAAAATTCCCTCAGAATATAAAAAAAATATATACAAAATATTATTGAATATTATTATTATTAAATATTATTGTTATGTTTGAGGTGTTCAGGCACTTAATGTGACGCCTAAATGATGTAAACCAGAGTGTTAATATTGTTTATTATTATTATTATTATTATTATCATTATTATTACTATTGTTATCAACCCTATAAAGTCTACCATATCATATCTAATACATGCATTTCTAAGGCCTCTAAATGATCAAAACTTTGCTGAAAAACCTAAAAAAAAAAACAAAATCTAAATAAAAAAGACATTTTTAGCAAGTAAAAGTTCTTTTAATTGTACAAACGTCCACCTTCAGCTCGTGCTTCATGTGTCTGTGCAGTTTGTACTGGTTTTATAAAGTAAATGTAAGAATGTGTTTGATATTGTCAGGATGAACACTTACTGGACTGAAGCAACTTGATTATCCAGACATCATTTTATAGAAAATCAAAAATGATCATCAGGCTTTTTTATTTGTTCATCTCTCAATCATTATTGTATTGCATGATATGTTTTAAAACTATACAGAGTTCTGATCATGAAACTAAGCATTTAAATATCATCTTATTAATATTGACATAATATTGGCAGATATAGAGTGATATTTATATAAATTTAATGTACGTATCTGCTGTAATGTTATAAGGATGGATTTACATTACAAGCATCAGAATTTCATATAAATATCAGCACATGCACCAAATTGCATATTTTTGCTCAGTTTGGGCTGCTGTATCAGACTATATGAGCCATAAAAACCTGATGGATCAAATATGATACACACATGCAAGCTTTTTTTTAAATGTTTTGTCTAAAGGTTCAGTAACCTCTTCCATTTCGGAAAATTCGATTTTTCTGACTATTATTTCATATGTCAGATTTTAAAGGGTAAATAAAACTTTACATATAATTGTCTTCAAAACTACTTTCAAGCGGTTTTGCAGCACAAACTCAACCCACGTGACAGAATCAGGCTTTACTCCTCAAGAACTCTTTGACGTTACATAACTATAACAACAACAACAGATTGCAAACGTGTCAATGTTTTCACGGAAGAACTTTAACAGCAGCACATATTGTGATTATAAGTCATGTAATCCTTTCCACATGTTCTGTCTCTATAGCAACAGTCTCTCTGATTAAAGCAGACATTTACTTCGAACCTGTTGATCATGAAAAACGAATCCTGTAAGGTCATCGGCTGTCTGAATTATATCAGATCAGACTGTTGTTGATTAACTGTCTGAAGATGAAGCTTTGTAATGAATATGAAGGTCATTTACAGATTGATTTAGTCAAATGAAAGGAAATCTGTTTGTCTGCCTTTTCATCAATACACAATACGCCGCATACATAACACCTAGATTGCAGGAAAGCTAGTGTAATGTCCTCTGAATGTGTTTGTGTGGTATTTGTAGATAATGGTGTGTGTTTGTAGGTACTGTGGCGTCTGACGCAGTCATCAGCGGCTGGGATCAGAGTTTGTACCTGCAGCAGCGGCTTCATGAACTCAAGGACACGCTGAGAGACTTCAGTCCTGTAAGACACACTCCTTACTCTATCATACTGGGGCTTTCCACTGATTTCTGTGCTCGGATATTGTTTATCAACATTTCTATGCTTTCATCAAAAACATGATTTCAGGATTTACTGTCCTTCTGCAGACATTTAGTCCCACAGTGTAGGAAAAACCAGGGTTATTATCGTCAACTAAAACTGATATTGTTAAAAACATTTCTGTTTATTGAAATAAAACTGAAATAAAATAAAATCCAAATTTTAGTTGAAAAACTAAAACTAAATAAATTATTAACTGGAAATATTATATAAAATCACAAATGAAATTACTAAAATTACATTGTGATGTATAAATATATATAACGTTTTTACATTAACTCATCAAAATAAAATAATTTAAGCAAATTCAACTTTTAAGTTATATGAGATTCAGCTAAATTTTATTGAAAAGCTAAAATAAAATAAAATATAAATATTAGTTGAAAAACTTAATTAAAACTGAATTTGAAAAGCACTAAAACGATTAACTGTAAATAAATAAAATCTAAAACTAACTAAAACTGAAATAAAAATAAATTAAACCCAAAATAGCAATATTTTTAAAATGACAAATGAAATTACAAATAATTACACTCTAAAAATATGATCAATGACTTGTTTTTACATTACTTTAAGCAATTTCAACTTTTTTTTTATAAATTATATAAGATTATCTACATTTTTTTTTTTTTTATAGACTATAATTCAAGTTGAAATTACTTGTACAGCCAATTTGAAAAATTTAAGGCAGCAACTGAACTTATGTTTTTAAGTTGAAATACGTGGAGATTTTTACATTGTAAACTAAAATTGACATAAAGCAATTCAAAAGAAGGTGAAACAACCAAATTCAAAAGATCAATAAAACTTAAACAACAATGGGAAAAACCTGCTGGACATGAAAATTCAGTGTGTTAGTCAGTGCACTTGTGTTCATTGCTGCTCAAACCAGTGAAAATTAAATCAGGTTTAAACATGTTTTCATTTCATGAAGGCGCTTGTGAGGCAGTAGAAGAGTGTGTTTGTCAAATTCTCATTAAATAGATGTGTTCAAGGAGAAAGACAGTAGCAATGCCAGGCAAGGAAAGCAATAATGTAACCAGGATGCAAATATTACAGTGACGACACATTGCGTGCCACACAAAACCTGAAAAGTGAAGCCAAAGCTTCTCGATTGCCCCCAGGTGGCTGGATGCAGTACATGTAATGTAATAGGACATGAGACAAACTAAACAGTCAAATTACACATCAAATATTTTTTTTCCAAAGATGGTTTCTGTCATTTTAGGCAGTTTTTATCACGCTGATGTTACTTAAAGTGTTCATTCTTTAAATAAGTTTGTTTTTAGTTAGTTATTTGATGCTATAAAAACATTGACCATCTTTTTTTACAGTCTATGGATGCCACTGCCATCTGTGAGATTCTGTATGGCGAATATTGTTACAATAAACTGGCCAAATATTTGGGGTCAATAAGAAATTAGTACTTTTATTCAGCAAGGATGCATCAAATTGATCAAAAATGAAAGACATTTATAATGTTACAAAATATTTCCATTTCAGATAAATGCTGTTCTTTTGAACTTTCTGTTCATCAAAGAATCCTCAAAAACAAAGAGTATCACAGTTTCTGCAAAAATATGAAGCAACATGACTGATTTCAACATTGATAATAATCAGAAATGTTTCTCGAGCAGCAAATCATCATATCAGAATGATTTCTGAAGGATCATGTGACACTGAAGGCTGGAGTAATGATGCTGAAAATTCAGCTTTGATCACAGGAATAAATTACATTTTACTATATATTCACATAGAAAACAGCCATCTTAAACTGTAATAATATTTCACAGTTTTTTTTTTCTGTATTTTTGATCAAATTAATGCAGCCTTGGTGAGCAGAAGAGACTTCTTTCTTTCAGAAACATTAAAAAATCCCCAAACTTTTGAACACTGAGTTAATGGATGATGTTCGAGCTTTCATCTTAATTTCCTCATAGTATAAAGCTTATATATATAAAAAAAAAGTAAAGCAGAAGCTAACTATTGAACAAAGTCTGAATGGCGTCTGCACATTAAGAGTTTCAGACTGAATTAGTCACAGATTTGCATTGTGAAGAAAAGGAGAAGAGCCATTTTATTACAATCCTGTGTGAGTGACAGGTTGATGATGTCCATTAGCAGACGCGGTGTGTCTTTTTCTGCTCTGAGAACATGTTCAATGTGCAGTAAGAGCCGGAGCCGCTTGAAAGACTTCAGGTGCGTGCATTGTTCTTGTGTCATGTGATTTCACCTCAGTACTGAAGCAGCTTCTTCTCACTGTCCTCCTCTCATTCAGACGTCTGGATCAGTTCAGTCGGCCTGACGATGGTGTTGTTGTTGTTACGGTGTGGTTTGTATTAGTATTCAGCAGCACACATGTTCCCATCAGCCCCCAGAGAGCAGATCCGTGCATCTCCTGCGGTCATTACCAGCCATTATCACAGTCAAGCTCTCGTACAGGAACAGCGACACACGCCGGATGTGCTGTTTGTGCTGTTGTGTTGTTCCTTTCTCTCACACACGGACTCTTTTGCTCTCGTTCAAAATCAGACTTTTAAGATTGGCAGCATTGCTTGTATTGGAGAAAGGAATCCCAGAAGGCTTTGCACTTGCATGTCAATTAGAGCGAGGACAGGGACAGACCGTGTTGATCCGTCTGTAAAAACACTGATGCTGTAAAGTACAACAGACTTACTCTGAGATAAAAAAAAAAAATGAGAGCAGTTACTCATGTGATGATGAAGAGTGTCCTTCAAACACACACCAGTGTTAATCACCTGCTGATGATTACACCGGCAGGGATTAAATCTTTAACAATGTCTGGGATAAGAAAAGCTAAAGTGTGGAATTGGATGCACTTTGAAATAGTAAAAAATGATCAAAAAAAAAAAAAAAGTAAGATGCGAATTGTGCCAACAGCTCATGTCCCACTTCTGCCGGCCAACTTTAACGAGTTGAAAAGACTCAAACGGACACAGGCAGATCGCATGAAAGACTGGATTTTTTTTTTTTTTTCGATCAGGTAGGGGAAAAGGGATTTCAAACATTTCAGTCATTTGTCATTTGATTTTTGGATGCTGTGAATGTTTAGCTAAAAAGACTGTCACTCCAGTTTAACGTTTATTGTCTTTGCAGTTAAAAAGATGAGTTGACAATTCTGGATATACTTTCAATATTTTAATAATTTCTTTCATTTTAATTTATTTATTGATCACTCTGCGTTATCTAATTTAACTACAGTGGTGTGAAAAAGTGCTTGCCCCCTTCCTGATTTTTTATTTTTTTGCATGTTTGTCACACTTTAATATTTCAGATCATCAAACAAATTTAAAGGTGCCCTAGAATGCTTTTTCACAAGATGTAATATAAGTCTATAAGTCCACTGAATGTGTCTGTAAAGTTTCAGCTCAAAATACCCCATAGATATTTTTTTATTAATTTTTGTAACTGCCTATTTTGGGGCATCATTAAATATGCGCCGATTCAGGCTGCGGCCCCTTTAAATACTCACGATCCCTGCCCCCGAGCTCACGACTCTATAATACATTGAATAAACAAAGTTCACACAGCTAATATAACCCTCAAAATGGATCTTTACAAAGTGTTCGTCATGCATGCTGCATGCATGCATCAGATCATGTGAGTATAGTATTTATTTGGATGTTTACATTTGATTTTGAATGAGTTTGATGGTGCTCCGTGGCTAACGGCTAATGCTACACTGTTGAAGAGATTTATAAAGAATGAAGTTGTGTTTATGAATTATACAGACTACAAGTGTTTAATAATGAAAATAGCGACAGCTCTTGTCTCCGTGAATACAGTAAGAAACGATGGTAACTTTAACCACATTTAACAGTACATTAGCAACATGCTAATGAAACATTTAGAAAGACAATTCACAAATATCACTAAAAATATCATAATATCATGGATCATGTCAGTTATTATTGCTCCATCTGCCATTTTTTGCTGTTGTTCTTGCTTGCTTATCTAGTCTGATGATTCAGCTGTGCACAGATCCAGACGTTAATACTGGCTGTCTTTGTCTAATGCCTTGAACATGGGCTGGCATATGCAAATATTGGGGGCGTACATATTAATGATCCCGACTGTTACGTAACAGTCAGTGTTATGTTGAGATTCGCCTGTTCTTCAGAGGTCTTTTAAACAAATGAGATTTATATAAGAAGGAGGAAACAATGGAGTTTGAGACTCACTGTATGTCATTTCCATGTACTGAACTCTTGTTATTCAACTATGCCAAGGTAAATTCAATTTTCAATTCTATGGCACCTTTAAATATGAATCAAAGATAACACAAGTAAACACAACATGCAGTTTTTAAATGAAGGTTTTTATTATGAAGGGAAAACAAAATCCAAACCCACATGGCCCTGTGTGAAAAAGTGCTTGCCCCCCGCTGTGAAAACATAACTTAACTGTGGTTTATCACACCTGAGTTCAGTTTCTCTAGCCACACCCAGGCCTCATTACTACCACACCTGTTCGCAATCAAGAAATCACTTAAATAGGACCTGCCTGACAAAGTGAAGTAGACCAAAAGATCCTCAAAAGCTACACATCATGTTGAGATCCATAGAAATTCAGGAAACAAATGAGAAAGAAAGAAATTGAGATCTATCAGTCTGGAAAAGGTTATAAAGCCATTTCTAAAGATTTGGGACTCCAGCGAACCACAGTGGGCCATTATTGTCAAAGTCCTGACCTCAATCCTATTGAGATGCTGTGGCATGACCTTAAAAAGGTGGTTCATGCTCGAAAACCCTCCAATGTGGCTGAATTACAACAATTCTGCAAAGACAGGTGGGCTAAAATTCCTCCACAGCGCTGTAACAGACTCATTGCAAGTTATCTCAAATGCTTGATTGCAGTTGTTGCAGCTAAGGGTGGCCCAACCAGTTATTAGGTTTAAGCACTTTTTCACACAGGGCCATGTGGGTTTGGATTTTGTTTTCCCTTCATAATAAAAACCTTCATTTAAAAACTGCATGTTGTGTTTACTTGTGTTATCTTTGATTCATATTTAAATTTGTTTGATGATCTGAAATATTGAAGTGTGACAAACATGCAAAAAAATAAAAAATCAGGAAGGGGGCAAACACTTGTTCACACCACTGTAGTTGTGGCTTGTGTTTTGAACATACAGTACAGTCCAAAAGTTTGGAACCACTAAGATTTTTAATGTTTTTAAAAGAAGTTTCGTCTGCTCACCAAGGCTACATTTATTTAATTAAAAATACAGTAAAAAACAGTAATATTGTGAAATATTATTACAATTTAAAATAACTGTGTACTATTTAAATATATTTGACAAAGTAATTTATTCCTGTGATGCAAAGCTGAATTTTCAGCATCGTTACTCCAGTCTTCAGTGTCACATGATCATTTTAGAAGAACAGCATTTATCTGAAATACAAAGCTTCTGTAGCATTATACACTACCGTTCAAAAGTTTGGGGTCAGTAAGAATTTTTATTTTTATTTTTTTGAAAAGAAATTAAAGAAATGAATACTTTTATTCAGCAAGGATGCATTAAATCAATCAAAAGTGGCAGTAAAGACATTTATAATGTTACAAAAGATTAGATTTCAGATAAACACTGTTCTTTTGAACTTTCTATTCATCAAATAATCCTGAAAAAAAATATTGTACACAAATATTTTGTACAATTGTACACATTAAATGTTTCTTGAGCAGCAAATCAGCATATTCGAATGATTTCTGAAGGATCATGTGACACTGAAGACTGGAGTAATGATGCTGAAAATTCAGCTTTGCATCACAGGAATAAATTACTTTGTGAAATATATTCAAATAGAAAACAGTTATTTTAAATTGTAATAATATTTCACAATATTACTGTTTTTTACTGTATTTTTAATTAAATAAATGTAGCCTTGGTGAGCAGACGAAACTTCTTTTAAAAACATTAAAAATCTTAGTGGTTCCAAACTTTTGGACTGTACTGTATGTTCCCCTGCACTTTAGGCATTTTGCACACATTTGTTCTGCTCCTTGTGACTTGATTATGACTATTTCAGGGTTTTTTTATTATTATTATTTTTATTTATTAGAATGGTATATTCTGTTCTAATTCAGTTTTGTAAATTAATTTTTGATAGTTTTTCGGTGCATCGATGTTGCGCTGTGGAGTTAAAGCTTGCTTGCACAGGCAGTTTAGCTGATTTAATTTGATTTGCTGACATGTGACATGCATACCTACTGTATCTGCAGTTTGTCCTTTCTGCAGTTATTTATATATATTTTTTAGGTTTATTGATCAAAAATGTTTTTATTAATTTTCTTCTATATCTTTGTGTTGTGTTCTGTACATTGTGGCTCTGAATGTTTATCCACAATGCCTTTCATTTTAGTTTAAAAAAGATAAAAAGTCAGTTTCGTCTATCACTTGACAGGCAGTTAGGTCGCTTTATTAGAAAGTTGTTTCTCTGTGCTGTGTGTGAAAGAAAATAAAAGTTGTCTTAAGACCCGGGTATAGGCCTTACTTCATTTTCCACGTCCCACTCGCATGAGCCTTTCAAAGTACTCCTTCGTGTGTGTGTGTGTGTGTGTGTGTTTCTCTCTGTTCTTGTCGGACTCGCTGTACTTTTCCGTGGTCTCGGGTCCAATCACAGCTCATCTGCAGATCTGGTTTCTAAACAGCTTACCTTTCTAAAATAAACCCTCTCAGAAGATCATCACAGACACTGCAGCATGTTCAGCTGGAGTGTTTGTTACTCTCAAGTCAACATCTGCTCTTTCATAGTCTCAGAGGTTGTTTGTCTCAGATGTTTCTCATTAAATTCCCCGGGAGAAATTAAAACAGATTTTATCATACAGTAAGATAATGTGGAGCAGCTCAGATCATTTGATAAGAAATCTTCCAGTTTATATTTCAGTCTATTTCAATCTATCAGAAGCTGTTGAGATCTCATCTGTGCTGTTTCAGGAGGTCGAGGGTCTGGAGGTGCTCGGCTCTGGTCTGTCAGAAACACGATCTCCTCTGCCGGACGACAGAGAAGAGGAGGAGGAGGATGAAGAGCAGAAGGAAAACGAGTATGACTCTGTGTCCTGTTGCTCTCATCCTGATGTGATTGGCTTGTGTTCATGTTTTCTTCCCTCTCTTCCACAGAGACCCTCTGGCGCTGTTTGATGATGTCATCAGCGAAGTGGAGCTGCGTCCCGCTCTGAGGGTTTGTGGGGATCTGGCGCTCTGGACCGGCAGCAGTTCCTCCCACCAGGTACGAAGAGACGAAACTAAAGGTCTAAGGGTGGGCGGCACGATCAGGATCTTATATCACTGTATGAGTCACTGTATATCACCATATAGCAGTATATATATATCATGATGCAGTGCACATTCAGAGCAGTAAATGAAACCAACTGAAATGTTGCAATGTTGCTCGGCAACCATAGATAATGTACCTAAACCTTGAGCTTAACAGATTAAGAATTTGAATTTGAATTTTTCAAAGTGCTCTCATGTCACATGGGCCTGTGTGCATGTGTGTTCAGGGGCAGGAGGGCGTCTCTACCAGGCTGATGTTTGAGACGGTCATGGGACAGAGCGTGAGCACTGATCTGGAGCTAAAGAATGAAGGAAGTACTGCGATTTACTACAGCTGGGAGAGGCTGACACCAACACACTCACACACTCAACACTTCTACTTCAACAACACTACAGGTACACACACACAATGTGTTCAAGTTAGTATGCTGATTTGATGGTCCAGAAACATTTCTGATTATTATCAATGTTGAAAATAGTTTCATATATTTGTGGAAACCTTGATGCATTTATTTGTCAGGATTCCTTAATGAATAGAACAGCATTTATCTGAAGTCGAAATCTTTTGTTCATCATTACAACTGTCACTTTTGATCAATTTAAAGGGTTAGTTCACCCAAAAAATTAAATTTCTGTCATTTATTACTCACCCTCATGCCGTTCCACACCTGTAAGAGGCTTCCTTCATCTTCAGAACACAAATTAAGATATTTTTGTTGAAATCCGATGGCTCAGTGAGGCCTGCAACACCAGCAATGACATTTCCTCTCTCAAGATCCATAAATGTACTAAAAACATATTTAAATCAGTTCATGTGAGTACAGTGGTTCAATATTAATATTATAAAGTGACGAGAATATTTTTGGTGCACCAACAAAAACAAAATAACGACTTATATAGTGATGGCCGATTTCAAAACACTGCTTCAGGAAGCATCGGAGCATAAATGAATCAGCGTGTCGAATCACCGGTTTGGAGCACCAAAGTCACGTGAATTCAGAATCATGATTCGATACACTGATTCATAACACTCTGAATCTTCCTGAAGCAGTGTTTTGAAATCAGCCATCACTATATAAGTCATTATTTTGTTTTTTGGCGCACCAAAAATATTCTTGTCACTTTATAATATTAATATTGAACCACTGTACTCACATGAACTGATTTAAATATGTTTTTAGTACCTTTTATGGATCTTGAGAGAGGAAATGTCATTGCTGGCTATGCAGGAGCCATCGGATTTCATCAAAAAATATCTTAACTTGTGTTCTGAAGATGAACGAAGGTCTTACGGGTGTGAAATGACATGAGGGTGAGTAATAAATGACATTATTTTCATTTTTGGGTGAACTAACCCTTTAATGCATCCTTGATGAATAAAGGCCCGTTCACACCAATAACAAGGACTATAAAGATAACGATAAAGATATAATTATAAAAATTGATAGCATTGTAATGATATAGAGAAACAATATCATTGGGATCACTTTCAGAACGATTTTTTCTAGCTGTTGAACGATAAAACACTGACAGCCAATCAGAATCCATTCCAATTTAAAGGCACACGCATTTAAAATTGCAGACGATATTGCGGAGATGTTAATCGCTGAGGTTCGGAAAAATGTCCCACTGTTTGACAATTCAAACCCCCTTTTCAAGAATACTTTAAAGAAAATTAATATATGAAAATCAATCGATCATACCCTCGGAATAAATGCTGGGAAGTATTAACGATGAGATCATTATGCCAGGCTAGCAAACAGTGTAACATAAAAATTACCTCAGTTATCCAGCGCAAGTTTCAACAACATTGTCTTGTTTCTTTTGAAATTGCAGTGAAAAAGAATAGGTGTTGTTTTTATTCCACTATATTGACTTCATCAGCTAAATTCACTGTTAGATTAGATCGATTACACTAGCTATTCACTCGAAGCATGCTGAGGACATCTGCTGGTTAAAGCCGTGTAAATGCAGCAAAAACATGTTGTACACACTTTGAAACCGCAGCGCGTGAGCTTAGAATAAATTCATTGGTGTGGACGCAAATATAGTTATCATTCTTGGTGTGAATGGGCCTTAAAAACTTTGACTCCAGACTTTTGAACACACACTATACACATTTGTCCACATGTAAAAAATCACATATAAATTACTTCCTTAAACAGACTATTTCTCTTCCTGAGCACACACAAAATCCTTTATAAACAAACACACTGCTGTGTTCGGCTCTCTATCAGCGGCGATCTTACCTGGCAGCACTAAACGCATCAGCTTCACCTTCAAGAGTGCGTCTGCGGGCATCATGACTGAGGTGTGGCGTTTGAACACACACCCGGTGCTGATGGGCGGAGCTTCACTGCAGGTCACTCTCAGGGGCGTGGCCTTAGATGAAGATAAAAGTGCACAGCAGAGAGCGGCACTCGAGGTGTGTTGTGTGTGTGTATACTGTATATGTAAAATTCAATGATATTGATCGTTAAAATGATACTGTGTGTGAGCAGAAGGAGCTGGAGCGGAAAGCGGCCGTGTCGTTGTGCCGATGGATCATCACGGATCTGCTGAGAGGAGTTCGTTCTCCAGAACGGCCGAGCTCTCCTGATGATCTCTACGTCACAGATGAGGAGCTGTTCCTCACGCACAACCCTGATGTACGTCATTACAGTAATATACACACCACTATAACCGACATTATCAGACAGAGAGTTCTTGCTCTGACAACTGATTGGATTCCATTAGTTCACTTCAGAATTCAAATTTCATAATAATTTACTCATCCCCATGTCATCCAAGATGTTTTTATCTTTCTTTCTTCAGTTGAAAAGAAATTTTTGAGGAAAATATTCCAGGATTTTTCACTGGGGTTCAACGGGTTGAAGGTCCAAATGTCAGTTTCAGTGCAGCTTCAAAGAGCTCTACTTCAGTGGTTCCCAAACTTTTTAGCTTGGAGTACCCCCTGAAGGCATTACCATCCTTCCGTGTACCCCCTTTCTTCCACTCCGACTGCAGTCACACCTTTACCATTAAGGGACAATATTTGCCCCCTAAATTAATTTTCCAGTGCATTTTTTTTACCTTTCTGAATAACTTTATAAAATAAATACTGTTTTAAATAAAAAATGTTCAATATAGAAATATGCAATGATGGTAAAACTAAGTAAAACTTTTAAATATTAAACTAAAACTACCAGTAGGTGGCAGCAAGTCACTGTTTTTATGAGTGAATCATCGAGTCATTCATTCAGTAACGAAGCAAGTGGCTGTGAATGAATCATTGAATCATTGACTCTCACGATTCGTTCAACGCCACAGAATTGTTCGTGAATCACAGACGTGTTGTAATTCTGCTGTGGTTTTCGTTAGAACTATTATTTCATTGCAAAATAGATTAAATAGGCTGACAGTACTGTGTTAAAAATGTACGTTTTTTTTTTTGACCTGTTGTATAATGTCACGTTTGCAGTCATGTGGATATTTGGGAACAACTGCGTTCTTGCTCGTTATCATCATTAAATATCATAATTTTGGCAGTTAGAAATACATGCTCGATTTTAATATTATTTTAAGGTACAATTAAATGAACTACTCAGTATTTTGTTCACGTACCCCCTTTTGTCTCCTCACGTACCCGCAGGGGTAAGCGTACCCCAGTAAGCGTACTATAGGAATCATTTATTGTGATTATTTTACTTATATTTTTATTTATATGATTTTTTTATAACTTAAATTAAATAAATATAATGATATTATTTTAAAACCATCTCAATCCCTCCTTCAAATGCATCACATCAAAGCTGGAATATACAAGCTCACAAATGAATAAATCTGGGTTTTCTTAAGATGTCACGTACAACATAATGTCAGACTCCTTTGATTTACCCAGAAAACCTTGAGATGATCATCAGCCCTTCATAACAGCTTGATGAAAAGATTCTCATCATAATAAACGCAAAACAGCACTCGGATGCATTTTAGTTCAAAAGATGATTACGTTTAATAAACATAATGCTGTTTCCAATGTTATTTAGTCACATTTTTTGCTGTTCCATTGAGTAATATTTTCTCCATATAGCCTTACATCATCTTTAATATAAAAGAACATAATAGTAACACAGTCATTCAGCCAAGTTACTGTATAATAGAGTATTATATTTGGGGCATTGTGTCTCTTTTGCAAAGTTTCATTACTTATTTCCATTTATAAGCATTAAAGACTAGGGCTGTCCTTTACTGCACATCCACCACATACACATAAACATCAGCCTGACACTCATTTTGCAGACTTTTTCCTCTAATTGTTTGCTCGTTGTTCGGCCTTAACTCACACAGTCTTGTGAAAACACACAGAGAACAGCAGAGACAGCTGGGCGATAATCAGCTCCATTAAGCGGATAATTGCTTGAGTCGTGTAATTTAGTCCAGAACATGACTGAGGGCCTCGGTACAGCTCAGCATGTGTCGGGTCCCTCGTGTTCCCGCCGGAGAACAGCGTTATTGAACCCTGGAACTGACAGACCATCCTCGCATTATGAATGCGGCCGAAACACATTGTTCCTCCAAGCAGAGCTGATGGGTTACAGTGGGGTTTTGTGGTATATTTTTGTCTGGTGTTCTTTCACTGGGGTGTTTTACACAGTTGCAGTACCACCGTGAGCCTGTGGAGGCGCTGCGGGGATTATGGGAGCAGGTCAGCGGCCGACACACACCTGTTTGGGATCTGTCATTAAACACACTCAGACAGGTACATCAGGAGTGTCGTGATTCATCATAAAATATCAATGTTTGCTTTAAGGATGATTATCTGGATGAATCTTATCTGTCAAGAACATGTTCAGGTCACCCCAAAATCAAAAGAAAAGAGATAAGACATTTTGTTTTGCTTAAATGAAGCCTGTTCCTTTTTTTGGGGAGCATTTGTGGCTGTGTATATACATGTTCTGGACTCTCTCTCTCTCTCTCTCTCTCTCTATATATATATATATATATATATATATATATATATATATATATATATATATATAATGTGAACTCTCTGTACTCTCCGTCATCATTCACTCACTGTCAGGTTGCTCCAAACCCGTATGACTTTCTTTCTTATATGGGACACAATCTTCACGCAGCACTTTTTCACTACAAAGACAGTTCAAAGTGACCTCGAAAGCTCAAAAATAACAAAAAAGCAGCATAACCATATGACTTGTCTACCATAATCAACTATTATTAATCTGTATGATCGCTTTGTGTGAGAATCAAACTAACATTTAAGCCATTAATTCACTGAAAGTCTCCATTGGTTGTATGGAAACAGGTAGTGTGAACAATCTGCTAAACGTCTCAAGAAACAAAGAAAGTCACACAGGTTTGGAGCGTCATGAGGGAGAATAAATGATGTACTCAGTGTGTGTTGTGTCCTCTAGGTGGTGCTGTCCATTCCTGAGACAGATGGTGAGATCAGAGAGACGTGTTTGAGTCAGTTTAACTCACTGATGCTGGAGCTGCAGCGGCCGCAGATACACACACCACCTGTGACATCACACATCATCAGGTCAGACACACACATACACCTCACGATGAAGATCCAGCCACATGTTATCACAAGAAAACCACATAAATAATGACAGGGACATGAGATGATGATTCGAGAAGAAACCATTTTAAAATCTTACCTGTTTATGTCCACCGAAGCCTATTTTTTTCCGAGGCTAGCGTATTTTCCCAATTGTTTTCAACAGGAGCGCCACATTTTTAAAACGGCAGAAGCGTAACGAGGCTCTAAGCATCTATTTCACACTGAGCGCTGAGCGCTTTTTACCGGTCGAGTTGAAGAATGCTAAACTTTGGGTAAAACGCAGCGCTGTCACTTTGTACCCATCTGTCCAATCACAGTGGAGAAGGGGCGGGACAAATACAACACCGACCAACCGCCACATTCTGCTTGTACAACATCAACAGATGACAACAACAAGCATAATAATGGAATAAAATCATTCAAAACAAGAGCCAGAGCAAATACTTTACATTGTATTGACATTTTAATATAGAAAAAGCACAGAAGCAACCATCTGTGAAATCAGTGATTCGGTAGCACAGCGTTTTTTCAGTTCAGACGCTTTGCTTCGCATAAGTGTTACTAGTATCCACATAGTAATACTAGTAACACTTATGCTGATAATTCTTGTCTTAGCAAGCAAAGCGTCTCAACTGAAAAAACGCTGCGCTACCGAACCGACATTTTCCCACAAGTTATTCGACCTGTGACAACACCAGTAATACCTGTATCGTCAGGGTGGTGCAGAGCTCAACTTCCATAGGAATGAACTGAAAACGCTCGCTTTGCTCTGTGTCAGTAGACACGCACCATTATGAATGCCCATGTGCAGTTTACTTTCGCTTTAGAATTAGAGCCATTTCGGGTGCTGCAATTGACCCTTTGCCTGGAGTTTGATTGACAAGCGATCTAACCAATCATAACGCAGAATCCGCCATTTTGTCCGACAAAGCAGTCAGGAGTTAGAAGATTAACCTCAGTGGACTTGAACTTGAAAAATGGTGTGTACTGACATCTTTCTGTGTTTGAAACAACATTCCTTCTCATGTTCATTCATGTTTATTTGATGCTATAAATGAACTAGTAGGAAGAGATGATCGGTTTATGTGCCATTTGAGCTGAGGCGCTACAGCGATCTGTCACGACACATTAAAGAACGACAAAACCGTTTCTATTGTTTGAATTTCCTAAAAAATTACACAATTTGAAAGCTGGGACTTTGTTTAATATCATAAGTAACCTGCTCTGTCTTGTCTGTCGACGTGTTGTCAGTGTCCTCTTTGCTCCACGATGTATTTGACAGCCCATGGCTTGTCGGACAAAGCAACAGTAACTTTGGAAACAAAAAGGTCTTTGAGAAGGGTCAATTGCTTGAATGGTAGGTTCATTATTATTCTTCACTAAAAACACAACAAATCAGTACAATGACAAACTTGCTTAAATCGCTTAAATTAAACTTGCGCTTTTACATTTCACTTTGAAACCAAATCTTCCACCATTGTCTTGTCAGTCAGGAGTGTGGCAAAATTGGTGAAGTGAGGTGAAATCTGACTCCTGCTGCTGATCTGTGCTGCGACTCTTGTTCGGCTCATGCAGTTTTTAATTGAAGTGTCTGTTCTCTAACTGAACTAAATGATTTTTATAACTATAAAAAAATCAAAACGATGATGGGGGCGGTGCCACGGCTGGCAAATGATGTAACCGGTGTTGCGGCTGAACACTGGTAACACCGTCAACACCGGCTATCGCAACAAGCCTACTAGCCGTTTTCAGCAGAGCGCTTAGTGTTTTCAGCTGGTTAAAAACACTTTGGTGGACACAGCTTAATTCATGTTTTTTTCTTTCTTTTTTTTTAAGGTAAAAATGCAAAAAGTTTTCTATGATGGCTAGGTTTAGGGTTAAGGGAAAGAATATACAGTTTGTACAGTATAAAAATCATTATGTCTATGAAAAGTCTTCATAAAACGTGTGTGTGTGTGTTTGTAGTCTGCAGTTATGGAGGGAGCTGATGGACGGTTTAGTCAACGAGTCTGTGAGATTGAGACACAAACTGGGGCTTCCAGAGAACAACACCTGGAGTGAGACGACACACAACCACCACACCTGTGAGTACACACACATAAACACACATTTGTGTGAAAGACCGAGGATGGTCTAACATTTAACATCATGATCTGCAGTGGAGCAGAAGGAAGAGCAGAGGACAGAGGCAGCGCTGCTCATGAAAGACGCCATGAGACGAGCAAGTGTTCGAGAGCTGGAGGAGTCGAGAGCAGCGGAGGTGAGTGTGATGAGTGATGCTCACCAGCAGAGGACAGCAGATGCCATCAAATCTCAGGCACTGAGTCTCCAGACATGAGTGATCATGTGTGCCTTTGAGGAGAGTGTGCTGGTGCTTTACTAGAAAGCGCCCACAGGGTGTGGTTGAGTGCCACTCAAGTTCTCTTCAGAAAGTGAAGAAAACAGGCTGTGATGTCTATGTAGGCAGCGCATCTCTCGCTGACTCATGCTCTGTGGGCGTCATGGTAACAGCTCTCAGTGAGAGGACAGGTGCACATTTTCACACCATGTAACAGCGCAAACCTGTCTCTCTCTCTCTCTCTCTCGGTCTGTCTCTCGCACGCACACTCGCTCACAGCGGGAGTATAAACACTCAGACTGACGCTCTACAATCTTACAAATATGTGCTTTTAATACTGTGTGTATGTTCAGGAACGTGGGAGCGTGAAGAAACTCGTGCCAGAAGAGAGGAGGACGGGTGCAGGAGAGAGAGACTCCAGCTTTACCACTGAGAGTGCTGAACACAAACACACACCGCAGGACACATACAGAGCACTGCTGCACACACAGGCAAGACACACACACACACACACACTAGAGGACACACGCAGTGATGTTTCAGCACACATTCACACATCCAGTCATGATTCATACTGTCATATTTAGTCATAAGGTGATGATATCTGTGTTTTTCAGGTGTATGCGCTGATGGAGAGGATGGTGGATTCTCTGTGTGATTTACTCCATGACTCTCAGACAGCATATTAATACATCTGCCTGTCTGTGTTTCTCTAGTTACATGTCGTCTAAAGTGTCAAATCTTAATTGTATTGGTCAGTATATGTACTTTTACTGCTCATAAGTACATCTTTCCTTCAGTTTGAAACACTTGAAATGGTTGTTCAACTCTGAAATGGTTCAGTAATGAGGAAGGAAGTTTATGAGCGCGTCCTTCAAGCTGTTAAGTTCAAAAGGTTTAGCTGGTTATTGTCACTTCTCTCTGCTGCTGGATGATGTAACTGCGCCATATGAGTCTTTATTGTATAACCGTCTGATCAATATATTCTGATAAAAATAAAAAAAGTGCTTACTCCTACTGATTAGTGCTTCTGCATTGTGTTGTTCAGACTACCCAGCATAAACACAATGCTGTTATAGACAGTTTATATAAAATATGCAGAAAATAACAAAATATGTTAAAAATAAATCTTTATACTGTATACATTATAGAAGACCAAACCTTCAAAAATAAGTAAAATACACAGTAAAAAACGTAGGTTTTTTTTTTTTTTTTTACCCCAACCACTGGGTTACACATTTTTTTTTTAGGCTGCAGCTTCGGTCCGTTGGACTGACCGTTAAAATTTGAACCATTGCCGCGGGAACAGTAGCTGCGCCCAATTTCGGAGACTGCATCCTCCAGAGGTCGCATTTAAAGGCTGCTTCATCGAGTACATCTCATTTAAGAACTTAACCGTTAGATTGCAAAGTAAGAACAAAATTACAGTATTTTACACCTCACGAGGAATAACAGTCAATTGTATTACTGTTACTTTCTTAAATAAGACATCCTTGATGACATATACAGCCTTTGGCCCTGTACTAGTGCATATTAGTTTTAAAATACCGTTTTAATTTTAAAATACCGACCTCAGACTGACGGCAGAACGGGGTTGCCAGGTCTTCACAACAAAACCCGCCCAATTGCTCCTCAAAACTAGCCCAATCGCATTTCAGAGGGGTCCCACGGTAAAAATCGCTTTCCAGGGGATAAAAATTGCGTTTTGGCAGGGCTCCCGTGGTAAAATTTCCATTCCAAGGGCTAAATATCACGTTATTTTGGGTTGATTCGAAAAACAACCAGTTGCAACAGTGTAAAAGTAGCCTAACTCTGCGGGAAAACCAAGGACTTGGCAACACTGCGGCAGAAGATCTGGACTCTATGGCAGCTTTCATTGGTTAAGGAGCTTCCAAGAAGATGTTTGACTGACATGTAACGCAACCAATCACATTTCTTTTTGTTCCGCGTCAGGTTTAGGGACGTCTCTACAATAACAAACCGGCATGCATATAATATTCATTCATTCAAACTTCATATACTTGTGAAAATCCAGAGTTTAGTTGATCTTGGTAAGAGCTCGTTGTCACAGTTGTAAACCTGACAGTTTTCTTCTACAAGGGAGTTTAGCGTCACGGCATTAGTTTCCTGGCGGACCGTTAAAGAACGCAACACATAGAATTCAACCAACCAGGCTCAAACTCAATTTTATAAAGCGACATGAGTGCTTTGTTTGTGCAAAAAACAAACAAACAAACAAAAAACAACATAATTTACCACTTTATTTACTAAACAACAATGCCAGCTCTCGCATGAACACAACACACATGCATCGTGAAGCTCTCGTGAACACTCACGCATGTGCGTTGCAGATCAATATTTTTGCTAGATTTTTGCTTTGTTTTGTTTGTTTTGTTTTTTGCGCAAACAAAGCACTCGCATCGCTTCATGAAATTGAGTTTAAGCCACTGGAGTCACATGGAGTACTTTGATGTCTTTTTCCTACCTTTCTGGGCCATGGAGTGGTAGTTGTGTTGGATCTCTGTGGAAAGACAGAAACCTCTCAGACTTCATCAAAAAGATCTTAATTTGTGTTTCGAAGATGAATGAAGGTCTACGGATGTGGTGAATTAACCCTTTGAATGCGACCTCCAGAGGACACAGTCTCCGAAATGGAGAAATGGGAAGCAGCTACTGTTCCCGCGCAATGGTTCAAATTTTAACGGTCAGTCCAACAGACCAAAGCTGCAGCCTAAAAAAACAGTCATATCGTTTTGTAACTCCTAGCTATAACTTTAAAAGTAAAGTTCACCCAAAAATGTAATTCTATCATCATTTACTCCCCCTCAAGTTGTTCCAAATCTGTATCATTTTCTTTGTTCTGTTGAACACAAAGGAAGATATTTTGAAGAAAGTTTGCATTGACGTCCATAGACCCCCACACGTCCATAGTAGTTCCCCACACACAGCAAGAGGACTCCGTGGCGGATCGGCCGCGGAGGTATCGCGGCTTCCGGAACGTATCCGCGAACAGACCCGTATCGGCGTCCACTTGCGCGCAGTGACGGATCTGCAACGAAGGCGGATCGCGGACCCGCCGTGGCTCCGCGCTGCATCCGCGTTTAAAACCTTACCTCCGCGGCGGGTCCGTTTGGGACCCGCAAATTGATACAGCCGTTAAAGTAAAGGCGCGTGCGCGTCCATGGGTCCGCTCAGGATCCGCTGATTGACAGTAGAATTTACGGCGCCGCCCAGAGGCGGAGCTGATCCTCTGTGCGGCGCCAAAACGAATGTGACAGTCACGCGGGTTTGGCAACTTGAATGCGGATCCGCCTAGGAGTCCCCTGCTGTGTGAACTGCCCAACAGAACAAAGAAATTTATACAGGTTTGGAACAACTTGAGGTCGAGTAAATGATGATAGAATTACATTTTTGGGTGAACTATCTGTATTTAAACTTAAATATAGTCCAAAACTGAGTTTTATATTTTTAAAACGAAGCAAGTAATTCCGAAGTAATTCCCTTTTGCCAGTTTTATTATTATTCTCTGGATAATTAGATTGTAAATAGCCATCAGCTCGCTATCATTAATAAAGCAATTAAAACTTTCAGTCACACACTGATAAATACCTTTCTGTTTTCACAATATTTAATCATTAACTAACAAGATTCTTCTATGACATCATAGAAACTTGAAAAGGTTCTACACTGACTTTATTAGAACACTGAAATGTTCTATATGGAATTCAAGGAATTCAAAAGGGTTAAATAGCATCATATAGGAAATGTTCTGGGACTTTAAATGTTTTATGACTTTGGAACAACTTTTTGTGCATAGATTTGACAAAATCGCACTTAAATGGTTGTAATTCACGAAATGGAATACAGACCTAAGGTTGGTCTCTTTTTCAAAAAAAGACACTCTGATTATTGCTGAAGTGAAAGCACTTAAAAATATGAAAGTGTAAAAAAAGTTATAGAAGTTTACTGTAAAACAAATGTACTGTACTAAACATTTTTTATTTAATACAAAATAGGCCTATATACTTTACAAAATTATTTTTACTCTAAAATTGCTATAAAATCAAAGCCATGTCTAACCATGTTGTGTTCTAAATTTGAAGCTGATATCACAAAAATTGAAGTGTTTAGGCGCTATACCAAAAATAGCCAAATTCCATTGAATTTTTTTTATGCATTCTCCTGTGACAAATTTCTGTCATAATATCAGTTCTATCACAAAACAGTAACCATATGTGGAATCTTGAGTCTCAGACCGTTCCTATGATATTTGTCAAGATTAGAATTTTTTTTTTGTCAAGATTAGAAAAACTTTCAGTCACACACTGCTAAATACCTTTCTGTTTTCACAATATTTAATCATTAATTTATGTTGTAATATTAATTCATGTATGATTTATACATGTATTGTATTTATTATTGATTTATGTATTTGTTTGTTGAGGGAGTCCGGCAGTAATGCGGTTAAATGCTGAGTGCGCAGAGCATCTCTCTCTCTCTCTCTCTCTCTCTCTCTCTCTCTCTCTCTCTCTCTCTCTCGTGATGACTGTTCGTGCCTCCACACCGCATGCGTGAGCGTGTGTAGATGGATCATTTCACCGGAGACATTGCAGCATCCACGCGATTATTCTCGCACAGATCGACGGCAGCACGGACAAATCTATCTGTATCTCTTTCTGTCTGTCTGTATTCCTGTCTGTCTGTCTGTCTGTCTGTCTCTCTGGGTTCGTGTCGGTGTGGCGGATCGCGGCTGCTCACTAAGATGCTGCGGGTAAGCGGGATTCATTTATCTTCTCAGTAACCCTGCAGATGAAGCGCATAGCTGTCAGTGTGTTACTGTGCATGTCTGATAGATTGTAGATGTGATTGTGATCTGTATCAGAAGTGTGATGCTCAGTGCAGGAGCTGAAGGCCTACTGGAGCATTTACACACAGTCTTGAGTCTATTTCTGATGCTGGTGTGTGGGATCTGCTCATGCTGGATAAATGATTCTCTGGAGAATTAAAAAATCTTGATTTCATATTGCAGGTCAGATTAGTGTGTCTATGTATCATCTATTACCACAGTAAATGTGAAACCCATTTTCTTTAAAGCATCAGTACACATAAGGCTTTCTAAAGAATCATAGAACACTAACAAGATTCTTCTATGACATCATAGAAACTTGAAAAGGTTCTACACTGACTATTAGAACACTGAAATGTTCTATATGGAATTCAAGGAATTCAAAAGGGTTAAATAGCATCATATAGGAAATGTTCTGGGACTTTAAATGTTTTATGACTTTGGAACAACTTTTTGTGCATAGATTTGACAAAATCATACTTAAATGGTTGTAATTCACGAAATGGAATACAGACCTAAGGTTGGTCTCTTTTTCAAAAAAGACACTCTGATTATTGCTGAAGTGAAAGCACTTAAAAATATGAAAGTGTAAAAAAAGTTATAGAAGTTTACTGTAAAACAAATGTACTGTACTAAACATTTTTTATTTAATACAAAATAGGCCTATATATTTTACAAAATTATTTTTACTTTAAAATTGCTATAAAATCAAAGCCATATGTCTATCCATGTTGTGTTCTAAATTTGAAGTTGATATCACAAAAATTGAATATATTTGAAATTCTTGTACTATATGAATATATTTGAAATTCTTGTACTGCTCTGCTGCATTTCATTATGCAGCACTCTGTAGGGATGGCAAAAAGGTTTAAAAGTTAAATTTTTAGTCTGGTCTACCTCAGTGGTCTAACAGCGCTCGTCAATATCAAAATGATTGAGATGGCCAATCAAATCAAAGTAGGCGAGGTTTATGTTCTCTTTTGGCTCGTGCACAGTCTTCACAACACAGACAAGTGCGGCAATCTGTCACTTAATGACATTGCGGAGACTGTTCTTTCTGGTGAAATCACAAAGCAAATGCACACGAACAAGTCCCTGCTCTTGATATACAATCTTTGATTTTCATGAGGAAAAAAAAACCTATACGAGGGTGGATTAGAACCAGCAACCTTTGATACTGTTAACAAAAATTCTATCACCAGACCACTAGGAAATTCTAATGTTAATAGCTGATCTTTGTATTTATTTACTAATGTGAAGAATCTCAGGACTAACAATATATTTAATGCAAATATTTGCAAATAGTTCGAAAATTTCCCAACTAGAATTTTCTGTTTCATTATGCTTTATAAAAAAAAAATAATTATTAAAAAATAATAAATTGGGACGGTCACAGTTAAGGGGTTAAAAAGGTTCTACTACGACTTTATTAGGACTTAAAATGTTCAGTGACGTCATAGTAACTTAAGGTTCTGCTATGACTTTTTTAGGACATGATCTATGGCATCACCCAACTGAAAAAAAAGACATTTAAAATAGTTCTGTGACATCACAGGAGTACCTTTTTAAGTTCATCCGAAGGCTCTGCTGAGGCACCAGGCTGTACAACTGTCTTTGGCCCCTTAATTTGTAGTAATGTGAGTGAGATGAATCTGTGATCACCGCAGGAACATGGCGTGGAATAATTCAATAAGGAACGCATAAAAGGCCATTGACAGAATTAAGCGTCTCCGAGGGGATGTGCTCGATGAAAGTGTGTCATGTTGAGGAGCAGATGTCTCTGCTGAGATCACACTCATCTGTGCTCAGTTACTCACACATTTTACTCCAGTCATGGAGTGTTTGTTTCTGCTCATCTACAGCAGATGATGAGTGAGTTACTTACTTACCTGCGGTGTTAATACCTTGACAATGGCCTGTATGCAGGGATGTGTTTGCCAAAATCATCACAAGCCTAAGGAGATCCGCACCAATGGCCTCTAAATTCAACTGAAAGGATTAGTCCATTTTTAAATAAACCTTTCCTGAAAATTT
Organism: Megalobrama amblycephala; assembly: GCF_018812025.1. NCBI lineage: Eukaryota > Metazoa > Chordata > Actinopteri > Cypriniformes > Xenocyprididae > Megalobrama > Megalobrama amblycephala. Next base: position 10,365,239 of record NC_063050.1, on the reverse strand, counting down.
ACTCACCCCTGTGTCATCTGAGATGTCTTTCTTTCTTCAGTCAAAAAGACATGAAGGTTTTTGAGGAAAACATTCCAGGATTTTTCTCCTTATAATGGATTTCAATGGCCTCCAGACGGTTGAAGGTCAAAATTACAGTTTCAGTGCAGCTTCAAAGGGCTTTAAACGATACCAGACGAGGAATAAGGGTCTTATCTAGAGAAACGATTGGTCATTTTCAAAAAAATTACAACCGTTTATGCTTTATAAACACAAAATATCGCCTTGAACGTACTTCCCGTTTCCGCATTCTTCAAAACGCTTACGCTGAATGTCCTACGCCTTCCCTATTCTACTTGCAGAACGAACACGGCGCCAGTTTCGTTTTTTTCCGTAAGGATGACTGATTGTCAGAATAACGGTAATATTATATACACTCTTAAAAATAAAGTATCTTTATTGGCATTGATGATTCCATAAAGAACCTTTAACTTCCATGGAACTTTCCATTGTACAAAAGGTTCTTTAGATTATTAAAATGTTCTTTGCACTTACTTTATTTATTTTTTTAAGAACTGTTCTTTGGAAAACCAAAAAATGATTCTTCTATTTATGGCGTCACTGCAAAAACCCTTCTGAAACCTTCATTTTAGGAGTGTATTACAGTTTAATGATAGTAAATGAGACATAAACAAGCAGAATATGTACTCAAAATTCACAAAAAGGGCCAACTAAAACTTTTATTGCCCAAGTGAACATGGTCGATTGCTGATGCCAGTCATTAATCATAAAATGGCCAAATATCAGCTCATTAGCCGGCCTGGCTGATATATTACTCTGTCATTATTAGAGTGAGTGAAAACCTTATTTGAACTTAATTACATAACGTGCTAGGAATAGTACATCATGTTGTTGAATATGCATGAATGCTGCTTCATCTACACTGGATTGTCCACATTATTTAAACATTGAAAAACATTTGGAAACTGTACAAAAAATGTTCCCCACATTTATGATGATGTTCTTTAACAGTAGCACGCAGAATACTACAAGAACTTCACAACTGTCTCCAAAAACTGGACGTTTAAAGAACATTCAAACAATATTATACTAAGAACGTTTACTCCTAATATTGTTACAACCATTGTCAGATATTAATAATAACATCATAATGGTGTTTACCAAAATTTACTAATTTTATCCAACATTTTTGAAAACATTCCCTGTTAGGAGAGTTGAATAAGTGATCAATTCACATGCAAAACTCTAAATAAAAGCATTTTTGTTTTACAAACCAGATTCCGAAAAAGTTGGGACACTGTACAAATGGTGAATAAAAACAGAATGCAATGATGTGGAAGTTTCAAATTTCAATATTTTATTCAGAATACAACATAGATGACATATCAAATGTTTAAACTGAGAAAATGTATCATTTTAAGGGAAACATAAGTTGATTTTAAATTTCATGGCATCAATACATTTCAAAAAAGTTGTGACAAGGCCATGTTTACCACTGTGTGGCATCCCCTCTTCTTTTTATAACAGTCTGCAAACGTCTGGAGACTGAGGAGACAAGTTGCTCAAGTTTAGGAATAGGAATGTTGTCCCATTCTTGTCTAATACAGGCCTCTAGTTGCTCAACTGTCTTAGGTCTTCTTTGTCGCATCTTCCTCTTTATGATGCGCCAAATGTTTTCTATGGGTGAAAGATCTGGACTGCAGGCTGGCCATTTCAGTACCCGGATCCTTCTTCTACGCAGCCATGATGCTGTAATTGATGCAGTATGTGGTCTGGCATTGTCATGTTGGAAAATGCAAGGTCTTCCCTGAAAGAGACGACGTCTGAATGGGAGCATATGTTGTTCTAGAACTTGGATATACCTTTCAGCATTGATGGTGCCTTTCCAGATGTGTAAGCTGCCCATGCCACACGCACTCATGCAACCCCATACCATCAGAGATGCAGGCTTCTGAACTGAGCGCTGATGACAACTTGGGTTGTCCTTGTCCTCTTTAGTCCGGATGACATGGCGTCCCAGTTTTCCAAAAAGAACATCAAACTTTGATTTGTCTGACCACAGAACAGTTTTCCACTTTGCCACAGTCCATTTTAAATTAGTCTTGGCCCAGAGAAAACGCCTGCGTTTCTGAATCATGTTTAGATATGGCTTCTTTTTTGACCTATAGAGTTTTAGCCGGCAACGGCGAATGGCACGGTGGATTGTGTTCACCGACAATGTTTTCTGGAAATATTCCTGAGCCCATATTGTGATTTCCATTACACTAGCATTCCTGTATGTGATGCAGTGCCGTCTAAGGGCCGAAGATCACGGGCATCCAGTATGGTTTTCCGGCCTTGACCCTTACCCACAGAGATTGCTCCAGATTCTCTGAATCTTTGGATGATATTATGCACTGTAGACGATGATAACTTCAAACTCTGCAATTTTTCTCTGAGAAACTCCTTTCTGATATTGCTCCACTATTTTTCGCAGCAGCATTGAGGGAATTGGTGATCCTCTGCCCATCTTGACTTCTGAGAGACACTGCCACTCTGAGAGGCTCTTTTTATACCCAATCATGTTGCCAATTGACCTAATAAGTTGCAAATTGGTCCTCCAGCTGTTCCTTATATGTACATTTAACTTTTCCGCCCTCTTATTGCTACCTGTCCCAACTTTTTTGAAATGTGTAGCTCTCATGAAATCCAAAATGAGCCAATATTTGGCATGACATTTCAAAATGTCTCACTTTCAACATTTGATATGTTATCTATATTCTATTGTGGATAAAATATAAGTTTATGAGATTTTTAAATTATTGCATTCCTTTTTTATTCACAATTTGTACAGTGTCCCAACTTTTTTGGAATCGGGTTTGTAGTTGCACAACTGAAAGTGTTGCATTCCTTCTCACTAAAGCCCATCTTCATTAATCATAATGATCTAGTTTTGTTGCGTCAGTCTAGTTCTGAAAAAGTGCTGATGTTAGCAGCTCCTTGTTTTGTGTCCGATGCAAAACCAGTTTTTCTTCTTTGTAAATGTGTTGAACGGATCTCAAATGTCCAGATGGTGTTTTAAAGACTTGTTGGTAAATGGCGGGAGCTGATGAACTCTGAGGAACACCATGAGCTCTTCACAGAGAGGAGCGCTGCCTTTAGAGAAGGAGGACAGATCAATTCAGATCGGGAAGGATTAGGTTTTGCCGAATACACAGAAATGCAAAGTCAATGAGCGCAGCCGTGTGAAGGGCAGAGATGTTCAGTCAGGTCAGCTGACGCTACACTGCCAGAAATTATCAGAATTTTACTGGTAAATACTGTTAAAGTAAAAACCTGTTAATTGGTTATGTTCATTTAATCTATATGGGATTAATGCAAATTTACAGTAAAATACTGTTAAAGGGGACCTATTATTCCCCTTTCACAAGATGTAATATGAGTCTCTGGTGTCCCCAGAATGTGTCTGTGAATTTTCAGCTCAAAATACACCAATAAATGCAAATGAGCTGCTGCTCCACGCCCCCTTTCCAGAATAGGGCGGAGCTTTAAAAGCTCAACAACAACAAAGCTGGAGAATCTCACGCAGCCAAAATGAGGATTGTCAGTAACGGTGTTCAGCCTTACATTGTTCAAACCGGAGTCGACACTGATGGAGAGACTCAGGAAGAAGTTACAACTTTTAGAATGAAACTGGACATTTCTGAATGGTTAGTGGATACATTTATGTAGTTGCTGTGGAGTTGATTCAACTCATCCACTAGCATGTGCCGTCATGTTCATCTTTTGTTCAAATCCAGCGTTGAATTGACCCTCGTTTGTGAAGCAGTCCGGTGTAAAATGACGGCATGACAACAACACTCTACTACAACAACTCTTCCTCTTCTCTAAAGCAGCCCAACATTGCCTCACCCCCATTGTTGTGTGTTCTTGGGGGCGGGGTTTATGTAAATTTTAGGCATAGTGATGTCACTAACCCAGGAAGAAGCTTGTTGTAGTACCTATCATCCATTTGTTGTAGACCTCAAAAAGTGATTTCTGTAAAAGAAAATATCTCCCTTTGCATTGAACTTTGAGCGTCATAACTTTGCAGATGTTGTTTGTGCTCAAACGGCAACATTACACACTAACTTAGGATATAAAGGGGTGTACATCTATTGGTCTTTTTAAAATTAAGTTAAAATCCTTCTTTAGGATGGCACATGCTAGTGGATGAGTTGAATCAACTCCACAGCAACTACATAAATTTATCCACTAACCATTCAGAAACGTCTAAAAGTTGTAACTTCTTCCTGAGTCTCTCCATCAGTGTCGACTCCGGTTTGACCAATGTAAGGCTGAACACCGTTACTGACAATCCTCATTTTGGCTGCGTGAGATTCTCCAGCTTTGTTGTTGTTGAGCTACCGAAGCACGAGCTTCGTTTTGTCCTGTAAATTTAATATAAATCTAATAAACTTAAAATGTTGCAACCATAAAGTTCTGACAACCACAACCCCACAGTGTTCGTGTCCATCAAACGTCATTTCATCATAATCCCGTTAGTTTGATGGCTTTTCGTGAATGAACGACTCAGATGTTTCCAGATATCAGGCCTGCTGCTGATGCAGAGTGTGATTAACACCAAACTCACGACTCCTTCAGAGTAAGCATATTAACCCTTCGCTCTCCAGTGTCGTCTGAATGAAAGACACCTGGTCGAAGCCGACTGTGACATGAGCTGAACGTGCCGCTGTGATTCACAGCTGATCCATCACTAGTCATCTGGTGTTCTCGGGGTGTCCGTGGGCTGATGGGTGACAGCGTGAGCCAGTTCTTTGGTGGCGAGTGTGACTCATGCATGAGTCAAATACACATTTATTCATTAGCAGATGCTTTCAGGCCGCATTTCAGATGCTTTTATCACTGGGTGTGTAATCTGGGAAATGAACGCTTCACCTTGATGTTGCAAGTGCAGGGAAGCAGATGCAGTATACGGGCTCGACTGATTGGCCGGTCTGTTTTGGAGCCTGACGGACAGATAACGCACGTCTTTCCCGCCGTCCCACTTCCCGTGCCCGTGTTTTTCAAGATAAGTGCTAACTGGAGAGCCGCGCTGAATTATTGATGATCCTGAAAATGGTAATCGCTCTCGTCTCGCTGCAAATGAAGAGGGAGTGGGGCATTTTTAATCAGCTCAACTGCGTCAACTTATGTGTTGAAAAGCTTGTTAACCCTCTACAACACCACATGATGAACTAAAACTACAATAAACTATGTTTAGTAAATGACTTTTGACCTCTGACCTATAGGAAACTGTCATTTATACTTGACAATGGACTATAAAATAAATATGTAAAATAAATAAATTAAACATTTGAAAGCATATTTCATTTTTAAATTGAATCGGTAAACCTCTTTAAAATGTATTTTATATATTTAAAAAATCTTGATTCACCAACAATAAACAAGATTTCAGCATACTTTGAACAGTTACTTTAGTATTATTTTGAAACTGTTGAATATAAGTATATTTTGAATTAGCTTTTATGTTTACATGATCTGTTTTCATCTTAATTTTAATCTTAATCATTTTTAATTAGTTTGAGATTGGTTTATTATTTCTATTTAACTTAAAATTATTTTTCAGTTTTAGTTTTAATCATTTTAGTAGTTCAGCTTTTGAAAATTTTATTTCAGTAAGTATCCAAGGCAACATTTCTCATTTCTCTTTTTTTTCATCTAATATTTATATTATTTCAGGTTCAATTAACAAAAACGGTTTTTAATAGTTTTAGCTGGAAATAACCACAGCTATTCTGGGATAGATGAGAGTGCCATGATACATGTGGGTTGCCAAGACATTTTTATGTGGTTGCTAAGGTTTTTAGTGTTGCTATGTAGTTTATTGCATGTTCAGGATACATTATAGTCATGTTTCGTTTACATACGACAGCAAAATATACAAATATTGATATATTGAAATGTTAATAACCATGCACTATAAACAATAATTTGTATGAAACATTCCATACATTTCAGTTTTTTTAAACAATTTTGAAGGCAAAATGTCTATCAGATATTTTTGAAGACAAAAATATCTGCTTATGTTTGTTGCCTTGGTAACAGCATTATTCTATCCCTTTACAGATTAAAACTAGCATTTCATGAAACTATGAGTCTATGTGACTTCATAGAACTGAAAAGCATTTAATTATAGTTTTTGAAGTGTAAAAGCACCTGTTTGTGTCATTTTTCTCTCAGCTCCGGCTCTGTTTAGCGTGACCGTCTGCCTCGTCTCACAGCGGGAGGCCGGAGATCCGCCCACACACACACTCTCGCCGTCGCCATGACGACCTCGGCCCTCCGGAGGCAGGTGAAGAACATCGTGCACAACTACTCGGATGCGGAGATCAAGGTGCGGGAGGCGACCTCCAACGACCCCTGGGGCCCGTCCAGCTCGCTGATGTCGGAGATCGCCGAGTTGACCTTCAGCGTGGTGGCCTTCAGCGAGGTCATGGCCATGGTGTGGAAACGCCTCAACGACCACGGCAAGAACTGGAGACACGTCTACAAGGTGTCCGAGTCTGTCCGCTGTCACTCACAGACACACCAAACCAGATAGAAATCAATCCTGAAGAACCAGGATTCCCATGGACTCTGAATATATGAGGAAATATGTGATTTCTACTTCATCTCTAGTCTTAATCAGTCATTTCAACTGAATTCTGGCCTAATTCAAAAAGAGTAATTTCTAGTTAATTTTGATAACTAAAACTAAAACTATTTAAAAAAAAAAAGAAAAAAAAAAGGCTGTTAATTGAAATGAAGCTGAATTAAAATAAAATCTAAATATTAGTTTAAAATCTTGAACTAAACAAACTAAATGAAAATTAGAAATGTTTTCTTGGTAATAAACTGAAATAAGTTGAAGCTGAAGTACTAAAATTATGATCTGGAAATAAATAAAAACTGAATTAAACACAAATTGAATAATATTTATAAAGTGTGATTTCTAGTTCATCTCTAGTCTGAATCAGTCATTTCAAGTGAGTTCTAGCCTCATTTAAAAAGAGTGATTTCTAGTTCATTTATAATTTATTTTCTAGTTCAAATATTTGTTGAAAAACTTGAACTAAATGCAAATTAGAAATGCTGACTTGACAATAAACTGAAATAAAGTTGAAGTACTAAAATTATTATTTAATAGATATTTAAAAAAAAAAAACTAATAAAATGACAAAAGATAAAAATATAAAAATAAAAGCTGATTCAAAATATTAATAAAATAAAAATAACACAATTTACTTCTAGTCTAACTAGTAATTTCAAGTGAATTGTAGCCTAATTAAAAACAAAAAGAAGTATTTTCTAGTTTGTTTCAGGGTATTTATCATTAACTAAAACTATTAAAAACATTTATGTTAATTGAAATAAAGCTAAATTAAAAATAAATATAAATATTATTTAAAAAAAATAAACTAAATGAAAATTAGAAATGTTGTCTTGGTAATAAACTAAAATAAGTTTAAGTTGAAATACTAAAATGATTAACTGGAAATACATAAAAACTAAAAATAAATAAATAGCATTATTTTAAAAAAAAACTAATAAAATGACAAGACAAATATAAAAATAAAAGCTGATTCAAAATATTTTTAAATTAAAATAACACTGGTTTATTATCTAATTTACAAAGTGTAATTTCTAGTTTATTTTTAGTCTAATTAGTAATTTCAAGTGATTTCTAGTCTAAATATACAAAGTGTGATTTCTTGACCTGGAAGAAGTCATGGAAATTAATAAAATCCTAAATATTTTTTTTTATAAAGACTACACATTTTTCTTGTTATGCCAATATTTTATCCAGTAGAATTTATGAGGGAAACTCATCCTTAACCTGTATCCTTAACATCATCCTTAACATTTATCCAGTAAACTAAACGTATGGAAAAGTCATCATGTAAATTCATTGGTTGAAAAGAGCGGGAAGATTCTTAAAGGTGCCCTAGATTATGTTTTTAAAAGATGTAATATAAGTCTAAGGTGTCCCCTGAATGTGTCTGTGAAGTTTCAGCTCAAAATACCCCATAGATTGTTTTTAATAAATTTTTTTAACTGCCTATTTTGGGGCATCATTATAAATGCGCCGATTTTATGCTGCGGCCCCTTTAAATCTCGTGCTCCCCGCCCACAGAGCTCGTGCTTGCCTTGAACAGTGCCTTAACAAAGTTTACACAGCTAATATAACCCTCAAAATGGATCTTTACAAAGTGTTCATCATGCATGCGTCAGATTATGTGAGTATTGTATACTGTTGTATTGTTTACTTCTGATTTTGAATGAGTTTGATAGTGCTCCGTGGCTAACGGCTAATGCTACACTGTTGGAGAGATTTATAAAGAATGAAGTTGTGTTTATGAATTATACAGACTGCAAGTGTTTAAAAATGAAAATAGCGACGGCTCTCTTGTCTCCGTGAATACAGTAATAACCGATGGTAACTTTAACCACATTTAACAGTACATTAGCAACATGCTAACGAAACTTTTAGAAAGAGAGTTTACAAATATCACTAAAAATATCATGATATCATGGATCATGTCAGTTATTATTGCTCCATCTGCCATTTTTTGCTATTGTTCTTGCTTGCTTACCTAGTCTGATGATTTGGTTGTGCACAGATCCAGACGTTAATACTGGCTGCCCTTGTCTAATGCCTTTTATAATGTTGGAAACGTGGGCTGGCATATGCAAATATTGGGGGCGTACGCCCCGACTGTTACCGTAACAGTCGGTGTTATGTTGAGATTCGCCTGTTCTTCGGAGGTCGTTTAAACAAATGAGATTTATATAAGAAGGAGGAAACAATGGAGTTTGAGACTCACTGTATGTCATTTCCATGTACTGAACTCTTGTTATTCAACTATGCCGAGATAAATTCAATTTTTGATTCGAGGGCACCTTTAAAAAAAAAAAAGTTAAAAAAGTTCTTAAAATTCAGTTCTTAAAATTTCTGGAATCCTGAAATGTAATTATTTGAATTCTAATTAAAATTATTTTAGTTATTTATTTGAATCTGTGGAACCTCCTTGTTTCTGTAAGTTAATGAAGTGTTGAAATCTTTACAGCAGATTTGTGTATGTTGAACACAGGAGTCAGAGAGTTTGAGAGGCTCTTGATCATTAATAATGTCTGGTAGTGGAGTGTAGTGAGCCGGTTTTGTGTGTCTGGTCCAGGCTCTGACCCTGCTGGACTATCTGGCCAAGACGGGTTCGGAGCGGGTCGCCCAGCAGTGCCGCGAGAACGCCTTCACCATCCAGACGCTCCGCGACTTCCAGTACGTGGACCGCGACGGGCGCGACCAGGGCGTGAACGTGCGCGAGAAAGCCAAGCAGCTGGTGGCGCTGCTGCGGGACGAGGAGCGTCTGCGGCTGGAGAGAGCGCAGGCCCTCAAGACCAAAGAGAGGATGGCGGGCAGCGGCGTTCCTCCCGCGTATCCCAGCAGGCGCAGCAGTCAGCCCAGCATGGCCGCGCTGTACGGAGAAGAGTTCAACCACTCCAGAGGATCGCCGTCCTCCTTTAACTGTGAGAGCAACTCTGCATGACTAACTCTGAATTCATAAGCTTTGTTTTATTTATATGGCACGATAAAATCATCATAAATATACATCTCCGGCACTGATGAGTCTCGTCACAGCTGCTTCTGTCACGTGTGTTGTTTAATGAGGCGTGTGACACAAGATGACTGAAGTGAGATGCTGATGCTTTATGACAGAGGAACATCAGTCACAATGATTACACTCATAAATAAGCATTATGATCCCTCACCCATCTGTCTGTCTGTCAGCGTCATCCTCGTCTCCTCGAGCGTCTGATCTGGAACAGACTCGACCGCAGACCAGTGGAGAAGAAGAACTACAGCTGCAGCTCGCGCTGGCCATGAGCAGAGAGGTACACACACACACACACACACACACACACTGGGCTTAAAATTAACACTCGCCTAGCGCCAAATATGAGTAAAAATCTGTGTTGGTGAGTCTATGAAACAGTGTTAACCGCCTGTTGGCTGGCTCAAAATTGTGAGAACATGAGTGTGAACAAACGTAAACAAGGTTCGGGACAGCTGACAGGCCAGTGCTCATGAAAGTTTAAGCCTTGCCAATTTAATTATTCAAGCTCAAGAAGACGCGAGACAAACTCATTTCGTTACTCGCGCACCGTGTAGGACGTTTTCCGAAGCACGCACCCAGAAAAGACAGTTTACAAATACTGAATCGAGCTCTCTTTTGTCTTCTTGCGCTTGAACAGTCATATTCAAATGAAATTATGTCGTAAACATAGTCAGTTAATGTCTTAACTGAATGTAAATAAAACGCATGTGTATCAGTATATTGGATCAGTGCATTAGCTCTTAAAGTGACAGCAGCCTATTATTCAGTCAATTTTCATAAGTCACTGGCCATTGGCAGGTTTGGCCCTTAGTTTTAGGCCCTGTATACACACAATTCTTCTCTCTCACACACACACACACACACACTCAAACACACTCTCTTCTTTACATTAGTCTGTTTCCTGAACTGTAAACGATCCCTGTAGGTCTCCAGTTTCTGTGGTGTTTGATGTAGTAAATGAACACACGCAGCGGTGAGAGTGTCTTTCATTCCCAGCATGCAGCAGCCGGAGCATTTTCATCTCGATCCACTGTGTTTGTGAGGACGACGAGGAGGAAATGTGAGGAGAAAGACGAGCAGGAAGAGTTTTCCTGTTGACCTTTCTTGCTGTTTCAGGAATTTTTCCATTCCCACAGGACGCAGTGGAAGTGCAGAAACCGCACGCGCTGCTGAAAATAACTCCGATTAACCCAAATCTGGCGCAGCGTTCGGCTCCGATGTGCCTTAAATATGAGCGCTGACACGTCTCTCCCCAACAGCCAATCACTGTCTGCTATTGTGTGTATCGCTGCTGCGCTGTTGTCATGGAGACGGAGGAGGACGTCCAGTATCTCTGCCCAGGTATCCGAGGAGCGGTAGATCCTGCAGCAGATGCTTTCATTCATTTAAACCTGTCGTTCTCAACATGAGAACCTCAAGATGACTAAACAGTGTTTCAGTTAATATTATTCATTAATTATATAAATGATATATATTATTATACATATTATATCAATATTAATAAATGATTATTAATAGATTAAACTAAAATAAAATGCTAAAAAGCACAAAACATTTCACAATAATATATGTAATATATATCATATTGTTATATAATTAAAACAAAATTTTTTCCCCTCTTTTAACTGAAAAACATACAGTTCTTGAACCCTCTGGAGTCAGAAAATGATTTGCAGTAAATTAATTTAATTTATCAGTACTCCCAGAAAAAATGTTTGAAAACAAACCTGTAAAAGCCAATATATTCACGACAAAAAGGTTGAGAAACACTGGATTAAACTGTTAAAAAGGATGTTTTTAGGATTTCTGTTTTATTTTCTGCATTTTTCAAATATTCAAACCAGTTATTTTAGTCTCATTGAGATACTATTATAGTTTTTATTAATAGTTTGAATTAGATTGTATTTTTATATTTTATATCATATATTTATGTTTTAGTACATCAGTACTAAATGAGAAATGTTTCCTTGGTAACTAGTTTTTTTTATTTATTTATTTTTTTTTATATTTTATTTCATTTAATGTTTGTATTTATTTCAAGTAACATTTTTTTTTATGGTTTAGTTAACTATAATAACTCTGGTTCAAGCTTATTTAAGGCCCGTTCACACCACGAACGATAACTACATTAGCGTCCACTAGGGTTGGAAATCGAAAATCAATTCCAATTCTGGATACTTGAGATCAGGAACTGGTTATTTGTAATAAAATGATCTCGCGAAAGAACTTAATTCGGCACTCGCACGCTGTTTTCTGTGCTGGGAACATGGAGAACACGCACACAAAAAGCCGAATACTGAAATGAGTTTTCTTTTGCATCTTCTTGCATTTGAACAGACAAATACACACAAAATTATGTCAAAATATCCTCGTAAACACAGTCGGTTTTGTCTTAAGTGAACATAAACAGAAAGAAAACACATGTGTAACAGTATATTGGATTGGTGCATTAGGTCTTAAAGTGACAGCAGCCTAATAATCCTGCTGCTGTCTGTTAATCAAAGAGCAAAAGAAATAAAAATCACTCATTGCTCTTGACTGAATAACTTTTGTGACTTTAATAATGAGGATTAATCTATATTTTTATTTATACAAATAAAACTATGCAGTTATATTACATTTGATTTCAATTTCTGAACTTTGTTCAGTTGTATTTATTTGTGCTATTGCTAATTTGCTCTTATTGTATTACTGACTGTATACTTGTCTTTAATAATGTTTGAAACTTACATTAGTCTAGTTTATTAGTTAGTTGTTCTTTAGCCTGCTGATTTTTGTTCATGGTATTCAGCTGCAACAGAATGTTTTGCAAAAAGACAGAATAAATATGTTAAATATCTTTTTTCCATATTGGAAAAATTGGCGTCCACACCAACGGACAATACAGTCGTCTGCCGTTTGAAATGCTCAAGCTGGATTCTGATTGGCTGTCAATGTTTTCATCATTCATCAGTTTCATCAAATCACTCTGAAAGGGATTCAAGTGATATCGTTCCTCTGTGCCGTTATCGTTGCAGTTTTGCTGTGGACTCTTTTACATTCAGAATGATTTTATTACCATATCTTTATCGTTATAGTTATTGTCCTAGGTGTGAACGGGCCTGCTTATACTAACCGTTTCTTCCTCCTCCTCTAATTATATTTCTCTGTTCCTCACATGTATTTTTCCTCCAGTGTTTTCTGTGGATCTGCTGTGAATGTCACGGAGCTCATTAACCTCCCGCTCTTTTAATCCTAATTAATCCGTTCACTAACTATCTAACGGCGTCACCTTCAGCAGGGTTTGCGTTGAGCTTGTTTCCTGTCCCGCAGGAGCAGCGCAGCCGTCAGGGAGACGATCCTCAGCCTCGTCTTCAGAAGGTTGTGGAGGAGAGCGAGAGACGGCGAGAGCCGGGCCCTTCAGAGGTGAGACAGACACCGAACACCTGCATGATCTGCTGAGCTCTGGGTCGCCTCACGCTTGCTTTCGTCTCACAGTCGGCCATGATCGACCTGGTGGATGTGTTTGGTCCCACGCCTGCCGCGCCGGTGAGCGACGACCCCTGGGACGCCCCGCCCACCTGCTCCGTGAACTCTGACCCCTGGGAGTCTGTAGGTCAGTGATGTGTGCGCTGTTAAGTTGCGTTCACACATTCATTTTTAATAATAGTTAGCGATTTCCTCGGCACGTCACCAAAAAAACCTTGCGGTCACTGTGATTTTATTTCAATTGTACAAATGTTACGATTTTTTAGTGTTGATTTATCAATATTTTGTCCATCTTATAAAACTATGTAGCATTAAATGTTGTTTTTAACATTCTTTCAACACTGGAACAACAACTTGACATTATTTCAACCACATTTTAACGTAGAAGGTCAGTTGTGTAAAAATATCTAATAATGATCATTGCCATAAATCTCTTTTGGTATCTCTTTTAATTCAATAGAAAAATAAAGCAAAAAATGACTTTTTACTGAGTTTAAATAGTCTTTTTGACTTCCCAGCTTGTATTTCAATATTTATTAATGGGTTAATCAACATCATGGATGTTAAATTTTGTTTTGATTTTGCAAATTAAATTAACATTGATGCCTAACATAACATCTTTTTCGTACAGATCTTCAACAGATCTTACTATTTCAATGTTGATTGATTAGTATTTTTGTTAACCTTTTAAAACTATGTATCAGTAAATGTTTTTTAAATATTTTATTTAACGTTGACACAACAATTATTTTAACCAAATTTCAACATAGATGGTCAGTTACGTAAAAAATATATAAACATTATCATTGCCTCAAATCTGACAGTCGCTGATTCCCTTCAGTTGTAAAAAATGCAAAAAAAAGACTTTTTAATGAGTTTAATTTGTCTTTTTTTACTTCCCAGCCTGTATTTCAATGTTTATTAATGGGTTAATCAATGTCATGGATATTGATTTTGCAAATTGATTCGTTGATATCGCAACATTGTTTCAGTGTCTTTTTGTACAGATCTTATAATTTCAACGTTGATTGATCAATATTTTGTTAACCTTTTAAAATGATTTAGCAGTTAATGTTGTTACAGCATTTTTTATGTTTTTATCAATTTTGAAACAACTGACAATATTTCAACCATATTTTGGTTAAGAAGTTCGTTTAAGTTGCAAATCTCTTAGTCGCTAACATTTTTTTAATGTTTTTTCAATGCTGAAATAACAACTGACATTATTATTATCAAGCAAAAATCCAGTATTATTTTAGTATCATTGAGATACTATTGCAGTGTTTATTATATAATTTATTTTTTGAAGGTTTTAGTTATTTTTTGTGTGTTTTTGTCTTTTTATTAGGTTTTGTCTATATAGTTTTTATTCACTTTTATTTCAGTTTTAGTTTTAGTCTCAAAAGTAATTTGACAAACTGGTTTATACTTAAAAAAACAAGAGGAAAAAACTGCAGTGCAGTAAGGCAAAACACAAAATCTATGAAAACAAGTCTTTATCTAAAGCAGCGTTGCTTCTTGGGTAAATTTATCTTGTTTTAAGGATTTTCAAGGGTTTTTCACAGTGCAGCGTGGGTGTTGTTCGATCTGGTTGTTTCAGCTGTAGTGAAGTCCAGTAACCCGGTGGTTGGTAGTCCCTGGACGGCTCGCCCTTCCTCCAGTAGCCCCGCCCACCCCTGGGGAACCCACCAATCGCCTCCTGACCCCTGGGATGATCCACCTTCAAACTCCACCTCTAATATGGATGAAAAAGCCTGGAGGAGCCCAGCACGACTAAGTGAGACAAAATTTTAAACAAGTTGACGACCCTGTAAATTAAAATAATACATTCCTTTAGAGAATGAAGAGAGGATCCATATCAAATAATTTCATTATATACAGTTTGTGGCACAGTAAATATACCAGACATCCTTTATGTTATAACTCAGCCTTTCACTTTAAATATGTAAATGTTTGCAGTTCTCTAGAGACCCATCTCTATATTCTCTGCTCTTCATTCTAGTTCTGAGTGGGAAGGACCCGTTTTCCATTCCAGAGGAGGAGGAGCTTAGAGTGGAGGGGGAGGGGCCTGTAGTGGAGGGGGAGGGGCCAACTCAAGTGTTCAGCCCTCGCTGTGAGAGTCCTGCAGGTCCTCACCAGACCGTCTTCACGCTCGTTTCCCTCTCTGAGTTGAGTTGAAGCTCATTCGCATCTCTCGTTCCAGATGCCGATCAGTTCGAGGAGTTGGTGGTGGGCGTTCAAGTGAACGGACGGGCGAATGACAGTCCGGAGACCTTTGACCTCTCTCGCCTCGGGCCTCCCCTAGACGCGGTGATCCCCAGACAGTGCCGGACCCCTGAAGCGTTCCTCGGGCCCACCGCCGCCTCCCTCGTGAACCTGGACACACTGATTCCAACGAACCCGCCGGCCAAGAGCAAAAATCCCTTTCTGTCAGGTGGGAAAACTTCTGAATGAACAGTGGTGTAAATGTGTCTTGTTTTAAGCATGTAAAATGATTGGGATTGTCTGTCCCAGGTCTGAGCACGCCGTCTCCCACGAACCCTTTCCACTGTGAGCAGCCCAGACTGACTCTGAATCAGATGCGGCCTCACTCCACCTCGCCGCTGCCGGCGCCCGCTCTGTCCTACAGCGCCTCCCTTCCTCAGCCCCTCCTGCAGCAGAGGCCCCAGACTCTGCCCTCGTCCTACACGCAGCCACCCCACGGCCTGCTGGACATGCCCAGCAACCTGCCACAGCCGCTGCTACCCCTCACGCCCGTCCCGCTGCAGCCCTCCGGCCGACAGAGCCACAACCCCTTCCTCTGAGGAACCGCTTCGGTTCACACTGAAGTGTGGGAAACGGACACTGAAACCGGATTACGGTGATTCGCTTTCAGTGTGAACGGACTGAAGAGCTGATTTGAGGCCTGCGATGTTACTAGGGTTGGTTTTTAGTGACGGTACTTTTCCAATAAGACACATTTTATGCCGGCTGACTTTATTAACTTGCGTTCGTTCGTTCGTCTGTATTATGCGTGATAATTTATTCAAGCGCAAGAGCTCAGCCTGGATTTATATCGAGCTTAAAGTCAACATGAACTCAAAACAAACTCCATTTACTTTCCTAATACACCATCCTGATCTTACTGTGCACTTATTGTGGCATGAGAACATGTTATTCCAAAATTTGTTATCATAATCACAATATTTTAACATGTTCTGTCTCTTGATTGGCTGACATCATCTAGGTCAGGAGTTTTCAATCTTTTCGATGCCACGAACCCCCAAAATCACAGATCCTCATCCTAACATTTAAAAGACAGATATATATTTGCATGTTTAAAGACCCAATATATTAAATTAAAAATTAATTATATATTAATTAAAAGGTAATATTGCAAAAGTGTAAAATATTTGGATTTTTTTTTTTTGTTTGTTTGTTTAATGTTACATTATTTACCTTTCCATCCACTTACTATTGTAATGTATCTTTAGATACTGTTGTATTATTTATTTATTATATATTATTATTATTATTATTAGAGATACACTGATATATGGGCCAATAATCGGTATTTAAAATAATCAACAGTTTAAAAACAGCCAATAATCAGGTACGATATATGCTGTCAATAAAAAAAAGGGCATGGCTTTGTTAAAAGTGTTACGATTCAACAGTCGTAAAAGCCATATTGCAAATTTGCCTTTTTTTTTTTTTTTTTTTTTTGTGCAGCCTTAGTAAAAACACAATTTATTAGAGGTGTAACGGTACACAAAAATCACAGTTCAGTACGTACCTCGGTTTTAAAGTCACAGTTCGGTACGGTTTTCGGTACAGCAGGTGGGGAGAAAACTAAACATAAAATCGCTTTTTTTTTATTAAACAGTGGTTACTGTTCAAATTGTGTTTTTGTCTTTAAATATATTAAATTAAATTATAACTAAAAGTTTCTTAAGGATAAAAAAATTATCTCTGCTAATGCTATAAACTATGTAGCAGCCCTTATTTGAACATTATGCTATTATAATAAGGTATAAGGTTAACAACTAAGCCCAAACTATTTTAGATAAAATAATCAACACTCAAATAACAAATTGTAGGCCTATGGAAACATTTATGCTGCACCTAAGGCAGTTTTGCATTAACTTCTAAATGTTTTTACTTCAATTCGTTGTTGAAATATAATTATTTATACACAGTGGCTGTCATTTTCACAACAGATTTATTTAAACACACATTAAATAGCCTAATCAGGACATCACTAAAAGGTTAAGTAAAATATAATGAATATACAGTGCATATATTTAGCGAAAGAGTTCATTTCTCTAGCGAACTAACAAGCTGTAGACAGTAAATGGCTTTCATGAGGTAAATGCTACATGACAGATTGTTTACAAGCTTTCATTGATGTCTTTCCGCCGTTGAAACACTGATTGAGCGATTACAAGAGCTGACCGTTTCAATAAGTTGTACTGTATCTTTCAACATACCTTCAGATGTTCATTCATGTTTATTCTGTAACTAGTATTAAAGAGGAAGAGATGATCGTGTTCACTTGCGCTCGCACTGCCGGTTGAACTGAGGCGCCTGTACAGTGATCTGTCACGGTGCATCAAAGCACGTCAAAATGACATTTTCTGTTTAAATTTTGTGGAATAAGGAACACTTTGTTGTTAACGCAGAGCTTATTGCGATTATTGGTGGTTAATGGTGATAGGCTACAATGTTACAATGTAATGCTTTGGTACACACGTGCACCTAAACGGTTCGGTACGAATACGTGTACCGTTACACCCCTACAATTTATTACATTAAACATGTATTGAATATTAATTTAAATTTTTTAA
The DNA here is from genome assembly GCF_018812025.1 of Megalobrama amblycephala. Taxonomy (NCBI): domain Eukaryota; kingdom Metazoa; phylum Chordata; class Actinopteri; order Cypriniformes; family Xenocyprididae; genus Megalobrama; species Megalobrama amblycephala. The sequence goes on along the minus strand of NC_063050.1, from coordinate 10,347,310 downwards.
TGCATTTATTTATTCAATATTTATTTATATATATTTATTAATATATATCTGATTTAATTAATTATGTATTAATTTATTTTACAGTTTTTCCACTGTTTATCTGTAAACTTGTCGATGGACCCCTAAATCTCCTGAACCCGGTCTGACCCTGATCTAGATCACATGTGCGGGGAAAATCATCTAAACCAATAGCCAAGCAGTTACCTGGGCATTATTAGGCTACTGATGTAGGTCGTTTTTTGCAATTAGCTGATGTAGTAACTAATGCTGGTTAATGTAATGCAAATGACAGCAATAATATCCATTCTGGTATGCAACGTCCACTTTTCACAATCTACTGATTGATACAGTCCCAACTGAATATCAGAAATGATGTCACATCATGTGTTGTGGATGTTGTTTCATGTTGACTTTAATATGTTGGCTCAACGCTTTACTCTTCTGCTGCACAGGAACAGCATGCTGCTAATGAACTTAGGAAGGGGTTAAATGTCAGTATCTCGGCCAAAAGCAGGACAGAAGACATGAGGAGGGACATTTCAGGAACATCAGCTACTAACCGAGAACAAACTCACCGTCCTCTCCTCGTTCCTCAAACCCTTCCCGTTTCCTGTCTATTGCCTCGAATCATTGGATCCTGTGCAATTAGATCCGGCACTGATTGTAACCGAGCTCCTCCATGTGCCTGTCCCACCGACAGTCCCACAATGCACTGGGGCTGGCGCCTCACTTCCTGCTTGGATCTCAGGATCGCCACCCACAGGAACCCGCATAGCCAATTAAAACTCACGGTGTCTGTCCGAGAGGACCAGTACAGACGGACGTGTTTTATAATCGCTACAGACTCGATGTGAGTCGATGCTGAATTATCCGATGCTGTTATTTCCTCCACTCAGAAGTGATTCAAGATCAAGTACCAGCTTTACTGTTAATCACTGCTAATGAGTATGCCATCCAGTCTGTCCTAGTGAAGGAGAACCAGGTTAATCGTTTAATCTACTATGAGTTAAATGGTATATATCAAAGACACAAATAAATGAATGTTATTCACTTTTAATGCTAATTTTTCTTTCCCTCAGCTGTCAGAAAGTGTGTGTCTCGTGTCCAGCAGAGGTCGCTCTTTTAAAATCAGCAGTATTTGTTTTATGAACATAAATCAATATTTCTGTAATGTACAGTGAACTAAAAGGGTTTGATATTCAGATAAGCCGCCTTTCCAACATCTCCGACAAAAGACACACAGATATGCGGTGTAGATACAGGTGCTGGTCATATAATTAGAATATCATCAAAAAGTTGATTTATTTCACTAATTCCATTCAAAAAGTGAAACTTGTATATTATATTCATTCATTAAACACAGACTGATATATTTCAAATGCTTATTTCTTTTAATTTTGATGATTATAACTGACAACTAAGGAAAATCCCAAATTCAGTATCTCAGAAAATTAGAATATTACTTAAGACCAATACAAAGAAAGGATTTTTAGAAATCTTGGCCAACTGAAAAGTATGAACATGTACAGCACTCAATACTTAGTTGGGGCTCCTTTTGCCTGAATTACTGCAGCAATGCGGCGTGGCATGGAGTCGATCAGTCTGTGGCACTGCTCAGGTGTTATGAGAGCCCAGGTTGCTCTGATAGTGGCCTTCAGCTCTTCTGCATTGTTGGGTCTGGCATATCGCATCTTCCTCTTCACAATACCCCAAAGATTTTCTATGGGGTTAAGGTCAGGCGAGTTTGCTGGCCAATTGAGAACAGGGATACCATGGTCCTTAAACCAGGTACTGGTAGCTTTGGCACTGTGTGCAGGTGCCAAGTCCTGTTGGAAAATGAAATCTGCATCTCCATAAAGTTGGTCAGCAGCAGGAAGCATGAAGTGCTCTAAAACTTCCTGGTATACGGCTGCGTTGACCTTGGACCTCAGAAAACACAGTGGACCAACACCAGCAGATGACATGGCACCCCAAACCATCACTGACTGTGGAAACTTTACACTGGACCTCAAGCAACGTGGATTGTGTGCCTCTCCTCTCTTCCTCCAGACTCTGGGACCCTGATTTACAAAGGAAATGCAAAATTTACTTTCATCAGAGAACATAACTTTGGACCACTCAGCAGCAGCAGTCCAGTCCTTTTTGTCTTTAGACGCTTCTGATGCTGTCTGTTGTTCAAGAGTGGCTTGACACAAGGAATGCGACAGCTGAAACCCATGTCTTGCATACGTCTGTGCGTAGTGGTTCTTGAAGCACTGACTCCAGCTGCAGTCCACTCTTTGTGAATCTCCCCCACATTTTTGAATGGGTTTTGTTTCACAGTCCTCTCCAGGGTGCGGTTATCCCTATTGCTTGTACACTTTTTTCTACCACATCTTTTCCTTCCCTTCGCCTCTCTATTAATGTGCTTGGACACAGAGCTCTGTGAACAGCCAGCCTCTTGTGCAATTACCTTTTGTGTCTTGCCCTCCTTGTGCAAGGTGTCAATGGTCGTCTTTTGGACAACTGTCAAGTCAGCAGTTTTCCCCATGATTGTGTAGCCTACAGAACTAGACTGAGAGACCATTTAAAGGCCTTTGCAGGTGTTTTGAGTTAATTAGCTGATTAGAGTGTGGCACCAGGTGTCTTCAATATTGAACCTTTTCACAATATTCTAATTTTCTGAGATACTGAATTTGGGATTTTCAGTTATAATCACCAAATTTAAAGAAATAAACATTTGAAATATATCAGTCTGTGTGTAATGAATGAATATAATATACACGTTTCACTTTTTGAATAGAATTAGTGAAATAAATCAACTTTTTGATGATATTCTAATTATATGACCAGCACCTGTATGTGTGTTGTTCCGAATCCAATAATTTATGCAGAATTTATGGATCTGATTTGAGCTTTGGATGTTGAAATATTTGAAGTGTTTCCAGTTGACTGGATATGATGAATCGTAATAACTATGGGCACAAGGTGGTAATAACCAATATATTTCCACTAAAACTTTATTCTTTAAACACCTTTTCTGTAGAATGGACGGTTGAATAATTGTGTGCTTGAAAATTATTTTATAGTTGTTAAATAATTACTTTGATTAGCGCTAGAATACCTTCTATGCTTTTCTTTCAGATGTCTTGGCAGGCATTTGTTTTGTGTGTATATATTCAGACGTTCATTATTCATTATTTTACCATGGTGAATTTAAAAGTTTTATCCGACTGCCACTAGGGGGCAAAACGTGACAACCATGGTGGAAAGGCGGCTTAACTTTAATAAGCAGTGGACCATATGCACAGAACGTTCTTACGAAATTCCTCAATATAATATAAGCCAACTGGAAAACTTCTGGTGAAATCTCACTTATTGGTGTCGGTATATTCAATGTCCTGAGGTAGTTTTAAAGGATTAGTTCATTTTCAAATGAAAATTAGCCCAAGCTTTACTCACCCTCAAGCCATCCTAGGTGTATATGACTTTCTTCTTTCTGATGAACACAATTGGAGATATATTAATAAATATCCTGACGCATCCGAGCTTTATAATAGCAGTGAATGGGGGTCACTAGTATGAGCCGAAGAAAGTGCATCCATCCACATCCATCCATCATAAACCTGTACTCCATACGGCTCCGGAGGGGTTAATAAAGGCCTTCTGAAGCAAAGTGATGCATTTGTGTAAAAAATTATCCATATTTAAACAAGTTATGAAGGAAAATATCGAGCTTCCATCAGACTGCCTTCTGTATCCAACGTACAAAGAAAGTAAAACTCTCACAGTTCAGAAAGCTTACGCTACGTCCTACACCTTCCCTATTCAACTTACGAAGGTGGTCTGGCGGAAGATAGTTATTTTTCTTTATAACGTGTTAAATATGGATATTTTTCATACTCGTTGGACACATTCACTGCCATTATAAAGCTTGGATGTGTCAGAATATTTATTAATATTTCTCTGATTATGTTCATCAGAAAGAAGAAAGTCATATACACCTAGGATGGCTTGAGGGGGAGTAAAGCTTGGGCTAATTTTCATTTGAATGTGAACTAATCCTTTAACAGCATCAAGAGTGTAATACTTAGTGTATAATAAGAATATAGTCACTTAAATAGTCAGGTCTAGCGATAATTTAGTTATTCAAACGTAATGCGACATTATAAAAAGATACATTTCAGTGTTCCTGAGCAAAATTCGATTCGACTATCAGTTTTCACACTTTTGTGTGAAAAAGATCAATTAAAGATGCACTTGAGTTAGATTCATTGAACAGCTTCAGTGATTATAAAGGGAGAGCACGGTGCCGCCTTTCTGTGTCATTCATTCACAAGAAAAGTTATTGTTTTTCATGAGATTGTGTGAGTACTTCATATTTCACCTTGTCAAAATGTATTTTTAAACCTATTGATTTTATAATGTTTAATATTTATTCAAAGTGAAACTATTACAGGAAATGGCTAATATATGCGCAAATAAATGCTCCTCTGCCGCCATCTGCTGGTTATAGTGCTAATTAATGTCTTTTATTTTTAAATGATAGCGTTTTCTATCAAATGTTGGATTCGCTACATCTTGAATCATTCGGTTTTGCAAATGGAGACAATCTCAGAAGGATGAACAAATAATGTTTGTGGTCATCACATTAAAAATAACATATGAAGTGTTGGAAAAATGTTGCATGTGCCTGTCTAATTACAGACACTGTTTCTTATTCTAACATTCCCATTAGCTTCGTCTTTATTGCAATCAATAAAACTAGTTTATTGGCATATTAGGTAGGCTAAATGTGATAACTGCATTAAAATATATATACAACATTAAAAAGGCAACCATTTATGATGGTTTTGTGTTGATGTACAGCGAGTCCAAAATGATCAGCTAACAGTTCACCGGAAATGCCCAAGCTGGCTTAACGAACACCAGGAAGTAACTGTGCATATGGTCAAATCTATTGAGATTGTAAAAGCTATTAAGTCATTTAGATGTATGTGTGTGTGTGTGTGTGTGTGTGTGTGTGTGTGTGTGTGTGTGTGTGTGAAAGAGAGACAGGTTTAACAGTCTCACTGATCTCACATGTCTGAACCTGCTGCTTTTTTCAATATAACTGCACTTTTTTAGCGGTTTAGCAGGTTTCAGATGCACCTGCTTCACTCAGTGTGCGTCACTGGCACAAACCGTCTTGCTTTGGTGTGCAGATATTGTAGAAGTTAAGGCTTGTGTTTCAGTGATCTGCGGTCAGGTTTGTATGACTGAGATCTGAAGTGTTTGTGGACGCAAAGTAGTAATTTCAAACCAGTTTGAGTCTTTATTTTACACATGTCAGCATGAAAACCTCATGAAACAATCAAAAAAAGCAGTGTTTTACAAATATAAATATGATTCAGTGCTTCACATGATGGTTATATAGTTGGTTATATAAAAGAGTCTCATTCTGTGGTGATTTTCTGACGGCGAATTCTCTTCCTCAGATTGTGTTTGCTGCTCGTCTGTTTTCTCTTCATGTTGCGTTTTCCGTGTCTTTTTGTCCGTGTTTGACTGGCATCACCTGACGAGGAGGCGGAGACTTCAGCGGCGGAAGGGGCGGGGCATTCTACATCTGTATCTGATTTAACATCTGGAGAAGTGGAAGCTGTTTGCGTGAGCTCCATGTGATCAGACGCAGGACTCTGGGCCGAGGTGGGAAGGTTTGTTATTTGCTCATGAGAGATGTTTGAATGAGAGTTTCTGCTGAGGTCTGAAACACCGGACTGGGCCAGCTGACAGAGAGCAAACGCGGCCGTCTTCTCTACTGATAAATGATCATCCTCTTGTGATGTCACAGCACCCATAATCCCCTCAGTCATCAAGCAGCTCTGTGATTGGCTGTCTGATGGAGCTGTAGACATCTTCATTGACAGGTTCAGAGGACTGTCTCTTCTGGAGAGATTGAGAGGGACCAAAGTATCGTCATCAAATCTGTCATTTCCCCCTCTCTCCATCTCTGATAACCTGCGCACAGAAACAAGAAATGAGTGAATATACATTATACATGGGATTATATATTTTATTTATTATTATTAACTATTTATTACTTAATTATAATGATATAAATAAAAGTGATATGATATAAAAATATATATATAATAAATTGTAAAATTACTTTTATGACCTCAGGGAGATTTATTTTAAATTTAAATTTAATCTTTTGTAAGATTATCAATATTAATTTGTAAAATTCCAAGTATGTTTTACACTTATAAATTATAATACATTTTAAAATTAATAATTGATTAAATAATTAGCCTTAAATAATTAAATAATTACAGTTGTTTTATGATTTAATTTTACAATTATCAATAATAATTTGTATAATTATAATTTTATATGATAAATAAATTACAATAAATGTTAAAATTAATCATTTACAAAAATTCATTTGTATTCTGGCCTAATGGATCATTTTTTTAATTTAATTTTATTTGTAAAATTTTCCATAATTTGTAAATAATAATAATAATAATAATAAATACATATAATTAATTTGTAAAATATCTGATCTCAGGGAGATCTAATTTAATAATTTGTCAATTTATCAGTTTAATTATAAAATTATATAATATATGTGTTACAATTAATCATTTAATAATTAATTTGTACTCTGATCTCATGGAGATTATTTTTAAATTTTAATTTAATAATATGTAAGATTATCAGTATTAATTTGTAAAATTCTAAGTATATATTGCACATAAATTATAATAAGTTAATCATTAATCAATTAATCATTTTTTAAATAATTAGTATGTAGAAGATCTGATTTGTTTATAATTTAATTTAATATTTTATATTTTACTCTGACCTAATAGAGCATTTTTTTAAGTAATTTAATTTAATAATTTGTAAAATGAAAAATATTTATTAAACATATTACAGTTAATTTGTAGAATATCTGATCTTAGGGAGATCTGATTTAATAATTTGTAAATTTATCATATAATTATATATTATAATATAAATGCTACAATAAATCATTTAATAAATAATTGTACATGGATCTCATGGAGATTTTTTTTTCAGATTAATGTAATAATTTGTAAAATTATATATTATATAAATAAATTATAATAAATTAAATGAATTTAATCAATAATTAATTTGTAGTGGATCTGTCCTCATGAATATCGTTATTGTTTTCATTTAATTTAATTTGGGTGTTCTGACCTCTCAAAGGGGCTCCTGTCCTCTTGTGGCTGTGTGGCCACGCCCCTCTCTCCTGATTGGCTGGCTGTTACTGCATCCCTCCCATGTGGTGGCTGCTGGGAATGATCAAAGCCGTCAGGTCTGTCAGGTGATCCAGCAGCGGAGCGTCCCGTCTGCGGACTCACCTGAACCTCCTTCCCCTTCAGATTCATTACGAGCCCAGCATACGGGTCATACAGGTGCCGCGGCGGTGCTGCAAACGCAGAGCTGACGTCCATCACCGGCTGGAATGAGTACGGCGGATGGTAGCTGGGAGCCGGGATTGTGTAGTAGTACCTGAAATACTCCTCCGGCATCAGAGACAGTGTCGTCACCGGGAACAGCGTCTGTGGAAACAGTCCGCGAGTGTCCAGGACGTAAGGGTGAGGGACGGGCTCGTAGACGTAAGGGTTATAATGAGGATGGAGAGGTAAATGAAACCCCGGATGGTACGCAAAGTCCTCCGTTCGTTCCTGCAGGTGTGGCTTGTTGTTTTCGGTGGGAGTGAACGAGACCGGAGGCCTCCAGACGGACCCGGGACTGTGAGGACGGAGCGCTTCTGGTTTGCGTACGGTCGAGGCCGTTTCCTCACAATCGTCCGCCGACGATGACACCGCTGGAGGATCTGACGCTTCAGACTCCACTTGGATCTCCGCAGGACGTGTTGCAGGGACGTCCACGTCCTCCTCTGAAGGTGCGTCTTCATCCACGTGCGGTGAGAGGTTGGCGGAGCTGCGTCTGCTGAGTCTGGAGCTGATGGAGATGGAGACGTCGCACAGGTTGTACTTCATGTGGTTGAACAGGTGGGATTTCTGGTTGCAGGTGAAGGGACACTGGAAGCACTGGTATCTGAACGGCTTTCCGGCCGGACGAGGGACGTAGTGAGGCTTCTTCGGTTTGCGCTCTTTCACAGGGATGTTCATCGTGATAAAGTCGTGTAGTTGATCTTGTTTGCAGAGAAGGATAATGGTTGTTTTTCAACCTGGCAACACATAAATTACCCTATAAAAGACAATGATTTAATCCATTAATAGACATCTGGATAAAAAAAACAGTGCAGTTTGTGGTTTGTGGTGCAATCTTTAGTCTATTATTTACTCTTTCAAATGGTTGAGATCTACTGTAAATTGTAATTGCCAGGAATTTACAGGATTAAAGGGTATTATTTTACAATAAATTACTGTAATCGGGAAATTTACAGTGAAATTAATGCATTTGATTACAAATTACTGTTAATCAACAGCAAAATGATGCTGACAGTAATTTACTGCTCTTGTTTTATTGTAAATTCACATTATAAAGTTGTCTTGAACCATGCCACTGTAATTTAGTACTGTAATTGTTTTGAAGTCACCACAATGGTGATCAGTGTTCGTTTGCTTGGGATTTTGTATATTCATATTCAAATACCTGATCTAGCCTAGTCAGAAGTGTGACAAATGAAAAGATTTGCTTAAACAATCAGTATGTTTACATGGACAACAATATCCCGATATTAACCCGATTAAGACAATACTCTGATTAAGAAACTGCGATTTTTGATTACCTTAATCTGACTACAGTCATACTCGAAGTAAACACAAATACAATTAAAGGATTAGTTCACTTTCAAATAAACTTTTCCTGATAATCTACTCACCCCCATGTCATCCAAGATGTTCATGTCTTTCTTTCTTCAGTTGAAAAGAAATGAAGGTTTTTGATGAAAACATTCCAGGATTTTTCTCCATATAGTGGACTTCAATGGGCACCAAACGGTTGAAGGTCAAAATTACAGTTTCAGTGCAGCTTCAAAGAGCTTTAAATGATCCCAGACGAGGAATAAGAGTCTTATCTAGAGAAACCATCGGCCATTTTCAGAAAAAATACAACTGTATATGCTTTATAAACACAAATTATCGCCTTGTACATGCTTCTGCTTTCCATATTCTTCAAAATGAACTGCCGCCGCGTTCATTCCATAAGTAGAATAGGGAAGGTGTAGGACATACAGCGTAAGCTTTTTGATGAATACGGAAAGCAGAAGCATGTACAAGGCGATAATTTGTTTATATAAAGCATATGCATTTACATTTTGTTTTTCCGAAAATGACTCTTATTCCTCGTCTGGGATCATTTAAAGCTCTTTGAAGCTGCACTGAAACTGTAATTTTGACCTTCAACCGTTTGGTGCCCATTGAAGTCCACTATAAGGAGAATAATCCTGGAATGTTTTCATCAAAAACCTTCATTTCTTTTCGACTGAAGAAAGAAAGACATGAACATCTTGGATGACATGGGGGTGAGTGAATGATCAGGAAAAGTTTATTTGAAAGTGAACTAATCCTTTAAGACATGGAGTATTCCTATTTTAGTCGCATTATCGAAGTGCATTATAAACATGTACACGCCTTAATCACACCATTAACGTTGTGTGTGAGTTTTCGCCGCAGTGTTTGATGGCAAACAAGAGAGCATAGCTTCAAGCAAGAAGGCACAAATCAAATTCATCTCATCTCTCATCCTTTTGTGAGAGTTTGTCGAAATGATATTTTTTCTTCAAGTGCAGTTCTTTATTTGTCATGCCATACGTGCAAATAGACGACTTTCTCCTGCAATTGTACTTTCATTTGGCAACATTTCAACAAAATTAATTATTACTGTGAAAGTCATGCGATTATTAACCTGGAATATACTGTAATTTCACACTAACACTGTTTGCATTAATGTTAAAAGTACTTTTTTTTTTCAACTCTGCTTCGACATCCATTATTTATACTTATATTTAAAGAAATGATTTTGCTGTTTAAACATCTCTTTTAATGATGACAGATGCTGTGTTGGATCTTCATATGCTACCATTGTCTATGTGAAAACATTTTAAAATGTAGCCTAATGTGTGTTCTCCATACCCAACATACGCATCTCTCGATGAGCTCTTCCTTCAGCGGCTCATTTGAATAACAGCAGTGCCGTCTTTAAAGTTCAATCATGTTTGAATAAACGCTGTAAGCAGTCCTGAAACTCTAGCCTGAGGCGTGATAGTCTGAATCAGCTCAGCTCTATGGAAATCAAGCCGCGCTTCTTTTGCATCGTGCTAGTCATGATAGTTTGCATGACACAGGACACTTTATTTTACTTTTCCGTCTTATCGTTCTACTCTTTCCTCTTTTAAACCAGACTTCACTTCCAAAAACTCGCCTTGGGTCCCACCCGTCTGTCGCAACATGTCGTCGTTCAGGTTTCGCTGGTTGTGCGAGTCGATGTCACTCATTTTCTCGTGAAATGAGACTGACGCTTTCGGTTAATCTTATGTTTTACTACTTCTACTACTGCTTAAACTTAGGACATTACATGAATTGCTTGAATAAATCGCATAACGGCTTGAAAACGGCATTGTAAGGATTTACCGTAGTAAATAATTCAAATAGTTACCGTGGTAAAATCACAATATAGATTTAAAAAATACAGGATCTTCATCAAAATGATGTCTAAAACTATCAGATTATTTTTTGTCATTTTGCTTGTTTATTTATTTATGACAGCAAATGCTTCATTTTAATGTTAGAAACATGCAAAACTATACTCTGTCTAATTCATGTACTTTAACGATTGAATATTGCTCAGTTCTGTTTATTTATTACATTATTTAGTTGTTTTGTTTATATGTAGCATGATAAAGCACCTCAACACACCAGTTTATCTCATTCAAACTGTAATTTTAACTCATTTGTTTTGCTTATTTTCACTAATAAATGTTGAAATGTAATTTCAGCTAAATATATTAGTGGTTTTTGTTCTTACCTGGCACTGCAGAAGCTGTTTCTGTGTGCTCTTGTCCTGTAACAGGTGTCTGGGGCGCGTGAAGTCTGCTGAAGAGCCTCTGTCCGTCAGACCGGCTCGACCCGTCCGCTGGGGTCACGTGTGAAGGGGGCGGGGCTTCTCATCTGTTTGAGGAGCCCTGAGGATACGCCGACACACACACGCCTGCAGCTACACTGAAAACACCTTCAGTGATCAGCTCTTAAAAGAAACATTTGTTTTCTTAGTGTGAAGAAGATTTGAATAATCTAAAGAAGTATTCCACATATGTTCAAGGTTTCTCGTGTTTTTATTTCTTTTAATACCTTATATTTTATTTTATGAACCCAGAGATGTGTGTCTTTGTCGTGTTGACAGGTTGGCATGATCAGAATGTGGTCGATGGAGATCTCTGTCTGTCTGTAGGGCACAGACATCAGTGTGTGACCTCAGGTGCTGTTCTGTGTGTGTGTGTGTGTGTGTGTGTGTGTGTGAAGGTTTGAGGTGTTGCAGTTTCACTGATCCTCATCACACACACTGTCACTCGACCGTAAACAGGTGTTGTGAAGTGAGCAGGTGAAGACAGGCGCAGGCAGGTGAGGACAGGTGAGCAGCTCAACAGGATTATTGCTTATTTGTTTTATTTAATATTTATCTGTTTGTATAATGTTTTGTATTTAATATTTATTTATGTGAATTGTATGATTTTATGTAATTATTTAGTTTTTTATTCGGGTTAATGAGTAATTATTAATATTTTTTAATGTAATAGTTGTCGAGATGGTCACGTGCCGCCTCACCCGTCCAATCACAGCCGCGCTCGCTGACTGACAGCGGTTCAGTCCAAGCAAAAGCCCGTCCGCGTTTTCTCTCGGCCAATCATCTCGCCGCTCCCGCCCTGACGCGGAAGTGATCAGTGCGCTTGCGCTCGTCCACACACGCGCGAGAGTGACTGGAGAACCACAACAAAGCCGATCTCAGTTTATGACGGGCTCCGCGAGAGCGGAATGAGCTCCGGTTCAACATCATCAGTATAACAACGACAAGCAGCAATACACAGATATCAAGCAATATATCATGTATTGTAATATGTCTGTGCTAACGTTCTGTAAAAGAAACCATCTGACACACACTTCGGTAAAGTTGGTTTTATATTCGCACATTCGGACATCCGTATTCAATAGTCTTGTTAATCACACTACATTGGACATTCGGTGGACATTCACAAGTAAATATGCCATTAAAACAATACTTGCCTATTTTGATCGACTGTGAAAAATGTTGTAAGTTGACAATCGTTGGTTGTCAATATCATGTCGATGCTTAAAATTCCCAAACATTAATTTATTGCACATTTATTGGAAAGTCTGAATTTATCAGAAGTCCGAATGTGCGAATATAAAACCAACTTTACCCAAGTCACACACACATCCAGCGGTTAGTTAGGCATTAAAAGAACCGTAAAATATTAAAACAATACACCTGGTACTGGAAAAAATAACTGTGAGTGTGACATGATACTTCTGTGATACACTAGTGGAACATGTTCACACTTTTAAGTGTTTAATAATGCTAATACATGTGTCAGAATTAACATTCTATTCCATTGTGCTCTATATTCTATTCTGTTGTGGTGTATTCTATTGTGTTCTTTTGTGCTATTTTAAAATCTATTCTATATCTCTGCTCTATTCTGTTGTATTCTATTCTTTTGTGCTATTTTCCATTCAGCTCTCTATGATGTGCTGTATTTTATTATATTATGCTCTATTTATATTCTGTTTTATTCCATTCATTTGAGCTTTATTCTAAGTATTCTATGCTGTTGTGCTCTATTCTGTTCTATTCTGATGTGCCGTGTTCTATTCCTTTGCACTGTTTTCTATTTTATCCCTTTGCTCTTTTCTATTCTTTTCTTTGCGCTCTATTCTGTTGAATTCTATTCTTTTGTTTTCTATTCTATTCTACTTTACTCCATTGTGCTCTGATGTTGTGCTCTATTCTATTCTGTTGTGTTCTCTTCTGTTATACTCTATTCTGTTGTGCTCTTATGTTCTATTTGATTCTGGTGTATTCTATAATATGTTGTGCACTATTATATTCTGTTGCGCTGTATTATAGTTTATTTTTGTGCTCTTTTCTATTATATTCTATTCCTTTGTACTCTATTGCATTGAATTATATTCCTTTGTGCTCTTTTCTATTCTATTCCATTCCATTGTGCTGCATTCTGTTCTGTTGTATTCTTTTGTATTCTATGTTCTGCTCTATTATTTTGTGTTTTGTTCTGCTGTGCTCTATTATGTTCTATTTTATTCTGTTCTGTTGTATTCTATTATCTGTTGTGCACTTATATCCTGTTGTGCTGTATTCTATTTTATTCTTTTGTGCTCTTTTGTAATTCTGTTGTATTCCTATGTGCTCTATTCTGTTGAATTCTATTATTTTGTGCTCTTTTCTCTCTGATTCTGTTCTATTTAATTCCATTGTGCTATATTTTATTGTATTATGCTCTATTATGTTCCATTCCATTGTGCTGTATTCTGTTCCGCTGTGCTCTCTTCTGTTCTATTGTATTCTATACTCTGTATACTCTGTACTCTTCCATTGCACTATATTCTATTCTATTCTACTCTACTCTGTTGTGCTCTTGTGCTGTGCTGTATTCTATTGTATTTTTGTGCTGTATTCTATTGTATTTTTGTGCTGTATTCTATTCTCTTTGCAGTGTTCTATTCTATTCTGTTCTGTGTTGTTGTGTTCTATTTCATTCCATCTCTTCTGTTGTGTGTGTTTCAGTCAGTGATCATGCCCGTGTTCAATGCGTCTGATTGGCTGGACGAGTGTCTGCAGGCCATACTGGAGCAGGATTTTCCGGGCCGTATGGAGCTGTCGGTGTATGACGACGGCAGTACGGTACACACACACACACACACACACACACTCACACACTCACTCACACACTCACACACACACACACACACACACACACACACTCAATAGTGTATCAGTGTGAGGAAGAAAATGCTCAAACAGCGTGTCGTGTGTGTCAGGATAACTCCAGAGACCTGATCGAGGGATGGAGGCAGAGGTTCGAGGACAGAGGCCTTTCCATGGTGATCTCCGGCCACAGCTCACCCAGTCCACGAGGAGGTGTGTGTGTGTGTGTGTGTGTGTGTGTGTGTGTGTGTCACTTATTCCTGGAGAGCTCAAGGACTCTGTCTTCACATTCACCTGGTTATCGTGACACACATGACACACACACTCTGTTCATGCACTTCAGAAATCAAAAGAAGTTTCTTATCGGTGTTTCATTGGTGTCAGGAGCTCAAAGCATCTCCGTGTTCGGCATACCGATCTTTCAGCAGCACACACACACACACACCTGTAGACAAACACGTCAAAAACACACTGAGATCTGTTTGAGAGAGCGCAGGCCGTCTCAACCGGATTAACTTCACTAATGTAACCGATCCTAAGCAGAGACAGACGACGAGTGTGACACTGTGTGTGTGTGTGTGTGTGTGTGTGTGTGTGTGAATATTTGGGTTGACAGCCAGAAGATTCATTGGTGTTCATTTTGATTGACTCAGAATGATTCAGTCTGATTCCATACACTGAACACTGATTTGATTCAGTAACTGTTTCAAATGTGTTGATCGTAAAATACATGGCTGCACGATTAATGGAAATTAAACCGCATGCAATTTGTCAAAGGCTGTGATTTTTTTTTTTTTAATTTAATGCACAGCTTCTCTGTGCAGCAGGGCTCTGTGATCAGTAGTAAATGCTGCTCCATCTGAAAGCCAGAGGGCGCTCTCGCTCAGAATCATGCTTTTACTGTAGCTGAATAAACACGATTGAAATGCTTTAATTAACCATGTTTAATAAACACACGACTACAACAATATATCTGAGTTCTTCAAGCCTTCTCGGGTATTTTCATGATAATTAAGTATATTAATAATGCAGTGTTAATCGACGTAGCCTTCATCGCTGTATAGAATACTGTGAAATAATATGTTGTGTGTCTTATTCTGTGTGAGAATCCACATCATCTCACAGAAGGATGTTTTTAAACACTCAACTGATGTTATGAAGTGAGTTTGGAGTAAAAACATTATTAAATATTGTCTTTTGTTACACAAGAGGTTCATAAATGCTACTCATGTTTGAAAAGATGTTTAATTTGTGTTGTTTTTTTAAATGCACGTTATAAGCGACTCAAACTCTTCAGATGGAGCAGCATTTCCTTCTGATCAGAGCCGTACTTCACTGACAAGCTGCGCATGAAACATAATCGCAGACTTTTGGCTTCATGCGATTATGAAATAACAATCAGTTTAAACACGATTTAATTGTGCAGCCCTAGTAAAATGCTTCCCATAAAGTCTCTGAAATCAGAAAGAAAAACATTGTCAGCATTTCTTGTGTCATAAGTCACACAGGTATATTTGTAGCAATAGCCAACAATACATTGTATGGGTCAAAATTATAGATTTTTCTTTTATGCCAAAAATCATTAGGATATTAAGTAAAGATCATGTTCCGTGAAGATATTTTGTAAATTTCCTACCGTAGATATATCAAAAATGTATTTTTGTGAGTAAATATACACTGCTAAGGACTTCATTTGGACAACTTTAAAGGAGATTTTCTCAATATTTAGATTTTCTTTTTTTTTTTGCACCTTCAGATTCCAGATTATCAAATAGTCATATCTCAGTCAAATATTGTCCTATCCTAACAAACCATACATCAAAGATTATTTATTCAGCTTTCTGATGTTGTATAAATCTCAATTTCAAATAAATTGACCCTTTCATTTATTTATTTATTTATTTATTTTTGAGGTAAAATCCCTAGGCCACATTTAAAAAGGCCCAAAATCTAAAGAAAATAATGAATTATATTTCACATTAAGAAAATATAGCCTTTTTTTAGGACCATTCTAGTACATACATTATTGATATACTACTATAAATGAATACTTGAAAATTATATTAATTAATTTATTAATTAAGCGTTTTTACAGTAATGTAATGGGAAATTTGTAGGGTACTATACTTTGTTTTCATGAAAACTAACACATTTATTTTTTTCTATGCAGAAAATATACTGTATATATATATATATTATGTTTTGACTATGTGAATACATTTGAGGCATTTTAATTAATACTGCTCCAACTCATTCATCGCATTTAATTGTTTATATTTTACTAAATAAATGTTAATATGTCAGTATTCTAAGCTATTTTTACAAATGTTTATTTAATGATCATTACACCTCTAGTGGACAAAGACATATTGCTTTTTTGTTTGTTTTTAGTTGGATTTGCTAAAAACCAGGCGGTGTGTCAGAGCTCTGGACGATTCCTCTGCTTTCAGGACGCGGTGAGTGTGTGTGAGAGAGAGATTGTTTATGAGTGTGTGTGTGACATGTACCACCTGTGATGTAAACGCGCTCCCAGCGCCACCGTGTGTTTGACATGCCTGTCAGAGGAACTCGACTAATGACTGAACTGTGTGTGTGTGTGAAGGTAAAATAAGTTCATGTGTGCATGTGAATCTCGTTCCAGTGTGTGTTTGAGAGCTCAGCATTAGAGATGCTCCGATCAGCATTTTTGGGGCCGATCACCGATTACCGATCACCAAGATCATGATCTGCCGATTGCCGATCACTGCCGATCACACACTCTAAAAAATGCTGGGTTAAAAACAACCCAAGTTGGGTTGAAAATGGACAAACCCAGCGGTTGGGTTAAATGTTTGCCCAACCTGCTGGGTAGTTTTATTTAAACCAACTATTGTTTAAAAATTGCTATATGGCTAGCTTAAAATGAACCCAAAATAGTTGGGAAATTAAAAACCAGATGCAATTAGAGGCAACAATAATAGACAAAAGGTGAATGTTTATTAATAAGCTTTAATATTTTATTAATATAAATTTAATAGTTTAATAGTTTATTAATACAAATTTATTAATAAGCAATTTAATAAATGTTTATTGTTTAATAATTATTCATTGAACATTAATAAATGTTCATTTCCAACATACTTTGGGTTCATTTTAATTAAGCAATACAGTAATTTTTAAACAATAGTTGAGTTAAATAAAACTACCCAGCAGGTTGGGCAAACATTTAACCCTACCGCTGGGTTAAAACAACCCAATCGCTGGGTTTGTCCATTTTCAACCCAACTTGGGTTGTTTTTAACCCAGCATTTTTTAGAGTGCAGAATGGCAGGGGAATGGGAATCTTTTATCTATAATCTAGCAGAGTTTGCACCATTTGTAAAAATAAAACTAACTCTAAATTAACTGTATTGAGGAAAAAAAACCTGTAGAAATAGGCTAGAGTCAAGATCTTTAAGAACCACCAAGTGTTTATTTTAGAAAATGAGATAACTTAAGGCTACTGTAGGCCATCTTTCCTAAATAAGGTAGAGTAACAAAATTATTCCAAACAAAGAGGGGTTAGGCAGACCAACACACATCAGATCAGCTTAATGGGATGTAGCCTCTTAAAACACTGATTACATTTAATAATTGGCAGCTATGTAAAACTTGTTACACCAAAACTGGCTACTGCCACAAAGGACAAAACTATGGCAAGTTTTTTTTGTTTTGTTTTTTTTTTCTGTTATTATTATGTCTGATGTAGTTGAGGAACCAACTACATCAGATCCAAAAAATAAAATAATGTAAGCTACTGTATGCCAATGCCATCCTTCCTAAATAACAAAGCAGAGAAACAAGGAGGCCAAGCAGATAGTTACCAACCAAATGAATTCCATAATTCTGAACGTGATGTCTTTCCACCTCGTAAAATGCATCACTCACAGGCCGGGTTCACACCGCACGCGGCAGCGCGTATTTTTTTCGGCGCCCATGTTAACAGATGAGAGCGTTCACACCGCACGCAGAGGCTGCGCGTTGCAGGAGCAGAGCAGCAGCAGTGCCGCGATCGTTTCGGCGCTGGGTCTATTTTTGCTGCGCTGCTAACTTTCTCTGAGAGAAAACCTTTGATGGACAAAATAAATGATTTCACACAAAAAGTGCTCAAAATGCACAGAATAAGCACATCTAGTGTGTTTTAACAAGAATTGAAGCATGTCAGGAAAGAAAATTAATATTAAAAAATATTTATAGAAGATTTACTCATTTAAACTAGTTTTTAATTATTCAGTTTGGGTTAAAGTAGCCTATGGTGTATTATATAAAAAACTAAACTAGCCATAAAACATGATATATAAACATTATTGTAGTTATTACACAGACAGCAATAGGCTCTTGCATACCCAAATCAAACCCGAGTTTGCTGTCTTTTCTCGCCGAATATGCAGTCTTGTAAACATGTTCATGCGTCAGGTGATGTAAAACACAAAGCTTACCTCATTCGTGTGCAGCAATGGATAACACGAGGCTTTTATTTATTTATTTTTATTTAACGTTTATATGCGAGTGCTGTAGCCTACACCTTGCATGTTAACAAACTTTCAAGACTATCAAATTTATAAATGACCAACTTATAAAAACAAATTTATGGGATGGGGATGTTGTTGGCTTCGGCTGGTTTAGTTTCTCATACTCGGCATATTCAGTTGGCGTGTTCTAAGATGCCTAATCATGTTAGTGGTGTTAAAATGACGTTGCTTGCTTCCATCTCGAGGGATTTCATCACGACATAGCCTACATTGCAAACGGCTAACTTTACGTCTTTATCGGACACTTTGAAAAACTTCCAGACGGGAGAACACATGCACGTGTGAACAAGTCGCGCGAGTAATTTACGTCACGTGATCGGCTTTTTGATCGGCGCTTTTGGGGTTCGCCGATCAAGCTATTTTTAGCCAATATCGGCCGATCATGATCGGTGGCCGATCAATCGGAGCATCACTACTCAGCATCATGACGTCTGCCGTGTGGACTGTGATGTTCAGTACAGAAACACATGCTTCAGATTCAGTGCTGTGAGTGTAAGCCTCCCCTGCGGTGTGTGAAAGGCCTCCACGGGCTTCAGATCATGGGAAATTCACACACACTTTTGTTTTTCTGTCATAATAGAGACTTTCCATTATATTCTGCTGTTTTTATACGGAGGCTTGTGCTGCCAGGGCAGGTTTTAATAATGAAGTGAAACTCAAATCTGTACGCTTGTGTTTTTGATTTAGTGTTGTAACATCCTGCAGTATCGTGCCCTCTGGTGCAGCGATGTGTTGCTCTCAGTGATGTTGTGTAATCAGATCCGTGATGGAGACACTGATGTTTCTGAGAGAGGCTCTCCTGCGGAGATATGAGCCATTTATACATTGCTTTCAATGATTTATCAGAATATGCAGCTACTTTTGAATGGTCATGAATGGAGAAAGATGCTCTCTGGCAGCAGATTATTGTAGTTTCAACATCAACCAGCAGGAGTGAACAGATGAAACTAACCTGAACTGAACATCTAATGAGGAAATTATATATATAAATGTCACAATTTTGGTCCATAAAGAAGACGAGGAGAAGAACGAGAGTTCAAATAACAGCAAAGCTTTAATGACTCAGAACAAAAGAGATATCATGTGACAGTGTGTACTAAAACACAAACAACACAGAGAACTGAAGGGCTTAAACACACAAGATAATGAACTCAAATGAAAAAAGATGTGCTCTAATTAAATAATAAATGATGAGCAGAAACGTAGGACACAAAAGTGTTTGAAAAACAAAACAGACTAAATGTGACGATATACACAATCATATCTACAGACATACAGACATAATAATAAATATAGCTGCAAGCAGCAATTACGGGGCCAAGCACAAAAACGGCACAATAAGCCAGCTAACATGGCTGTGTGCATCAGACCAACAGCAGCAGGGAGCAATTAAAGACCTATTAAGATCATTTTAGGGAAAAGAGCTGAATAATGATAAAAAATTAGGATTTACTGGTTTATCACTTTCCACCAATAGGTGGCGCTGTGACCAAATTAATGTGGTATGGTCAGAGTGAAGTGACAATGACACTTGCAAAGTTTGGTGTCAATATGTCAAAGCATTACAGAGATACAGCTTCAAGAGTCGTTTTTGCATCACACCTCAAATTCTTTGCTCTGGTATACGAAAACGGTTTGACTCATCAAGTTGAAATCCATAACTATTTGTCGGCATGGTCTGAAGATGACACGGTTCAATTTTGGTGAAAATTGGAGCAACGGTCTAGGAGGTGTTCGAAAAAGTATGTTTTTAAAGAAAAACAATATGGCGGACAGGAAGTTCAGCCGACTAAGGCAAATTTGATATTTATGTTCTCAGCATGACCCAAGGAATCTACTGAGACCAGTTTCATTACAATCGGTTAATATAGTCAAAAGTTATTAGCATTTTTGTACCACAAGGTGGCGCTGTGCCGAAACCTCTCAGGCTCCTTCAGGGCATTGAGCTGATGACCCATACCAAGTTTCGTAAAGATACGCTAATGCGTTCGTAAAATACAGCGTTTTAGCACAGAATTCAAAATGGCTGACGGCCAAAATGTCTGATATGGGAAAATTGGATATCATTCGACTCGTCATGATGCCCTGAATCTAACGAGACCAAATTTATGATTTTTGGACAAACCCATCAGAAGTTATAAGCAAAAATAGCCATTTTTCATATCTCCGCACCAGTAGGTGGCGCTGTGCCGAAACGCTGCATGATGCCTCAGGTCATGCTTGTGATGACATGTACCAAGTTTGATCTGAATACGATAAAGCGTTGCGGAGATACAGCCTGTCTATTTTTGCAAGCACTGTGTACAATTCGTTCGCGTGTTTTTCGAAAACGATTTGAGGAATCGACTTGAATTCCATAACTTTTTGTCGGCCTGGTCTGAAGATGATCTGGTTCAATTTTCATGAAAATCGGAGTAACGGCCTAGGAGGAGTTCGAAAAAGTATGTTTTTCAGAAAATTCAAAATGGCGGAAAAATTTTCATGACGCAAAATGACGTCATAGGGTGCAATCGAATCAGCTTGAGCCAAGGAATCAGAGGAAAAATTGTGTTTCTAGCCCTTACGGTTCAAAAGTTATTAACATAAACATAAGTGTAAATTTGGACAGCTGGTGGCGCTAGAGGGATTGAGTTAGAGACTCCAAATTTGCTATGGACAAAGGTCAGACTGTCCTCTAACTGTGTGCCAAATTTCACAACTTTCCCGCAAGCGGTTCTATGGGCTGCCATAGACTTCAAGAGCGGAAGAAGAAGAAGAAGAAGAAGAAGAAAAAGAAATCTAACGATTACAATAGGTGCCTAAGCACCTTCGGTGCTTGGCCCCTAATAACTAATTTGTCCATTAAACTGCAGAATGAAAGTATCTTCATGATGAGACATATTACACTTTAAAAAATAATACATTTATTATATTTATATGATCCATATTTGTAAACATCAGCTGTAAATATATCAGGATCAACTGTAAAACTGCAGCAACAATGACAATCACAATAAAAAAAAACAGACAAAACAAGCTTGATTATGATTTATTAGCATGGTAAAATAATATATAATTAATCCACCAGAAGGATGGAGATGGTTCTCTTGGTTTTTAATATGTTTATATTATATTATATTATATTATATTAGTTGTTTCTGTGTCTCTGTCCTCTGGATCACAGTGACATTCAGCGTCTTTGATCTACAGTCACAGAAACATTATTAAGTTAGTTAACAGAGAAAATATCTCTATTTACAGTTTTAACACAGAAATATGATCATTCACACACAAACTGCTGGAGAGTCAGTAAAAACAGTCTCTGTTTCAGTGTCATTACAGGGTTTCAGTGAATCTGCTAACACAATTACTGCTGTATTCAATAAATACCCATAATCATCAGTTTCTGATCACTCACCTGTTCATAAAACACTGGATTAAACTCTTCCAGCAGACCTGTGAAATAGATCAATGTTAGATACTCACTTCTTCAATTATCACATAGTTCATAATTATAAGATCCTTCATTTCGGTGCTCATGCATGTCATCCCAAACCCATCCGAGTATTTAGTGTAAAATATTACCTTTATTCTTCTTTTTCTTTCATACAGACTCTATAATCAGTATAAACCAAAGCCTCTGCAGTGTTAATCCCAACTGAATCTGAAAAACACAAGAGGAAAAAAAGAGTAATCAGAAAATAAATCATAAGATACGAGGACTAATGAAAGTCATGTTGCCATGACAACCATCTGTCTGACCTTTCACTTCCTGTTCTGACAGACGGTCAGATGTGTCAGGTGAGGACATAACAGATATCATCCAGATATGAAGAATATTAAATGATTAAAAGATGTTGAGTATGAGAAAGAGATGAAGTGACCTGTCGAGGAGATCCGATGGTCTGTGATTCTGCTGGACGGATTCATTTCTGATTCACTCCTGACTGAAAATGAGCTGATCGTTGAAACTTCAGTGGCTTTTCTTCTGAAGGTTGAAAGGAAAAATCAAATGTTATTACATTTATATATTCGTACACTCATTTCTACACCCACTGTAAATGTTTCTCTTTGTGAGGTTTGGTTTGGAGGGCCTGAAATGCATCTTTACGCACAACTGCCAGCCTGCATGGAGAGTTTCTTGAGACTCCAGAGACACCAGCAGCTTCAAATACCCGTTTGCTGCTCAACACTGGCTTTTTTTATAGCCGCCCTTTTAATACAATTCATTTTTTTGACAGGATATGAAGAATATTATGAAGAATATTAAATGATTAAAAGATGTTGAGTATGAGAAAGAGATGAAGTGACCTGTCGAGGAGATCCGATGGTCTGTGATTCTGCTGGACGGATTCATTTCTGATTCACTCCTGACTGAAAATGAGCTGATCGTTGAAACTTCAGTGGGCTTTTCTTCTGAAGGTTGAAAGGAAAAATCAAATGTTATTACATTCATATATTAGTACACTCATCTGAAATCTGCATATAACCATGAATTAAGCAGTTCATTGATCTTCATATGAAGCTGCTGACAGATTTCCATCTACATTTCTGCTGAAGATACATTTTTATGTCACAAGAATCACTTACCCTGTTTAACCAGCAACAAAATCTCTGAATAGAGCCGAGTCTGAGACGTAGTCCTCCTCACAGCACACCAGTATTTGCCTTGATCCTCTGTTCTCAGATCAGTGATGGTGACGGTGAAAGCTTTGTTGTTCTTGTCCTCAGTCAGAGAGAATCTCTCGTCTTTAGCTGGAGATCCTGATTCAACCATGATGTTTCTATTTCCAACGCTACACTCTCCTTTACAAAAATACTTTGGATGTAATTCATATCCAGATTCATATCTGCATCTGATCTCAACTCTCTCTCCTCTGTGTCCTATAACTGGACCTGGAGCTCCTACAACAACAGCTGAAACACAAATATCATTATATATATTGATGATCATACAATAACAAAATCAAGAGATCATGTCAAACTGTGTGTAAAAGAGCTCAGAGTCTCAAACTCACCTGTACAGATGCTGGAAAAGAGCAGCAGAACGTCCCACATGATCAACTTTGACAAGAGTTTCACTAAAATAAAACACCAAATTCAGTGTGACAAACGTGACTGTCGTTCTCTTCTGAGCGGACAACTTGTTGCATCAGAAACTGAAATGACCATTTCCTTCCCCTTCTGTCTCTCTGACCACATCAGCTCTACAGGACATCAGAGAAGAGCACATTTGTGATGTTTCACTGGTGTCATATAGTCACTGGTCAGTCGTGGGACAGTGTTCCTCTCGTCTTCAACACTAAACTCACTATAATCACCTCAAATTTGTATTTACAAACACATGCGTTGATTTTAACACACTTGATAAAATTGCATGCACTGGATATAATATTTTTAGATCTCTTTTGGTGAAATACCGTCTCTCTCATGACATTGAGTGTCAAAAGACCTTCACTAGAAACAATGATAAATCTAAATGAACTGGCTTTATTCAAGTCTAAAATATTATTATAAAATATTAACATCACTGAATCAAGCTGAATACATTAATTGATGTCAATAAAACTTGTATGGGTTAAATCTAGTAGAAACGGCTCTTAAAGGTGCTCTATTTAAGAATGACAGCTAGTGGATGAAATGGGTACTGCAGTCCAAATTCAAAATATTGTTTGCCGCGCCCCCCCTCCCCCTCCCCCCCTCTCCCCCCCTCTCCTCAGTCTCGAAGCTCTCTTGGGTTGCCAGTTTGAAGACAGGAGCAAGCTCAATTTTGACATTGGAAGGCGAGGAGACTTACACACTGTAAGATAATTAGTTGATTTATTTATTTATTGATATCGTGTTTTAATATGCTTCCGTTCATAGAGATTTTTAGATGGATGCTGAGGCTTTTTAGGTCGGGTAGAAACTGCAATTCTCTGACCCAGTTTGTTCACTGGCTTCTGTGCATGCAATTCCTGCATGTGTTTTCCACAGACTGGCAAACACAGGGTGACGAAATACGATTGGGTAAATAACTGGCTGTAGCAATGGTTTTCAGAGAAACGATAATGTGAACTCAACTTATCTGCAAACATATTATGGTATTTTTACGCTTTAGTACAGTCAAAAACTTACATAGAGCCCCTTTAAAATATAGAGTACCTCAGAATGAAAACTGCTTAAAATGGTGCAAACAAACTGATTCCTTCTCTGACCTCTGATGGACAACATGAGAAAAGGAACCAGTATTACACTTCATCTTTATTGAATGAGAATTCTGCTCAAGCTGCCGTGACTGTAAACGCACAGACAGTGCTTCATTTTTTGAGACGTGACCAGAAAAATGACTGAATGCATGTTTTTATCCTGATCCAGATTATTTTATGGTCATGAACCGAATGTGTTACACTGCTGTGGAAATCACTGAATGTTTAAATGTGAGGAAGTACAGCCATCTTGATGAATATATATAGAGAGAGTTTAATTCATATTTGTTATGTTTTGCATAAACAGTTGTGATGATGTCACTGTGTTTCAGGATGATGTCATGAGGCCTCAGAGAGTTCGGCTACAGCATGAAGCCGCCGCCGTCAATCCCACCGTTGTGAGTCCGGACGCTTTAATACTTTTATTTGTGCATCAAATTGATCAAAAGTGACATTTATAATATTTCTATTTCAAATAAATGCTGTTCTTTTGAACTTTATGTTCATCAAAGAATCCTGAAAAACAAAATATCATGGTTTCCCACAAAAATAGAAACATTGATAATAATAGAAAATGTTTCTTGAGTAGCAAATCAGAATATTAGAATGATTTCTGAAGGATCATGTGACACTGAAGACTGGAGTAATGATGCTGAAAATTCAGCTTTGATCACAGGAATAAATTACACTTTACTATATATTCACATAGAAAACAGTTATTATACGGTTTGCGCTCTTTCACAGGGATGTTCATCGTGATAAAGTCGTGTAGTTGATCTTGTTTGCAGAGAAGGATAATGGTTGTTTTTCAGCCTGGCAACACATAAATTACCCTATAAAGAGAATGATTTAATCCATTAATAGACACCTGGATAAAAAACAATGCAGTTTGTGGTGCAATCTTTAGTCTATTATTTACTCTTTCAAATGGTTGAGATTTACTGTAAATTGTAATTGCCAGGAATTTACAGGATTAAAGGGTATTATTTTACAATAAATTACTGTAATCGGAAATTTACAGTGACATTAATGCATTTTCTTACAAATTACTGTTAATCAACAGCAAAATGATGCTGACAGTAATTTACTGCTCTTGTTTTATTGTAAATTCACATTACAAAGTTGTCTTGAGCCATGCCACTGTAATTTAGTACTGTAATTGGTTTGAAGTCACCACAATGGTGATCAGTGTTCGTTTGCTTGGGATTTTGTATATTCATATTCAAATACCTGATCTAGCCTAGTCAGAAGTGTGAGAAAATGAAAAGATTTGCTTAAACAATCAGTATGTTTACATGGACAACAATATCCCGATATTAACCCGATTAAGACAATACTCTGATTAAGAAACTGCGATTTTTGATTACCTTAATCTGACTACAGTCATACTCGAAGTAAACACAAATACAATTAAAGGATTAGTTCACTTTCAAATAAACTGAACTGGTGCCGCGTTCATTCCATAAGTAGAATAGGGAAGGTGTAGGACATACAGCGTAAGCTTTTTGAAGAATACGGAAAGCGGAAGCATGTACAAGGCGATAATTTGTTTATATAAAGCATATGCATTTACATTTTTTTCCGAAAATGTCTCTTATTCCTCGTCTGGTATCATTTAAAGCTCTTTGAAGCTGCACTGAAACTGTAATTTTGACCTTCAACCGTTTGGTGCCCATTGAAGTCCACTATATGGAGAAACATCCTGGAATGTTTTCATCAAAAACCTTCATTTCTTTTCGACTGAAGAAAGAAAGACATGAACATCTTGGATGACATGGGGGTGAGTAAATGATCAGGAAAAGTTTATTTGAAAGTCAACTAATCCTTTAAGACATGGAGTATTCCTATTTTAGTCGCATTATCGAAGTGCATTATAAACATGTACACGCCTTAATCACACTATTAACGTTGTGTGTGAGTTTTCGCCGCAGTGTTTGACGGCAAACAACAGAGCATAGCTTCAAGCAAGAAGGCACAAATCAAATTCATCTCATCTCTCATCCTTTTGTGAGAGTTTGTCGAAATGATATTTTTTCTTCAAGTGCAGTTCTTTATTTGTCATGCCATACGTGCAAATAGACGACTTTCTCCTGCAATTGTACTTTCATTTGGCAACATTTCAACAAAATAAATTATTACTGTGAAAGTCATGCGATTATTAACCTGGAATATACTGTAATTTCACACTAACACTGTTTGCATTAATGTTAAAAGTACTTTTTTTTTTTCAACTCTGCTTCGACATCCATTATTTATACTTATATTTAAAGAAATGATTTTGCTGTTTAAACATCTCTTTTAATGATGACAGATGCTGTGTTGGATCTTCATATGCTACCATTGTCTATGTGAAAACATTTTTAAATGTAGCCTAATGTGTGTTCTCCATACCCAACATACCCATCTCTCGATGAGCTCTTCCTTCAGCGGCTCATTTGAATAACAGCAGTGCCGTCTTTAAAGTTCAATCATGTTTGAATAAACGCTGTAAGCCAGGGGTCACCATTCCTGCTCCTGAAGGGCCGGTGTCTCTGCAGAGTTTAGCTCCAACCCTAATCATACACACCTGAAGCAGCTAATTAAGGTCCAGAATGAACCCAGAGATGTGTGTCTTTGTCGTGTTGACAGGTTGGCATGATCAGAATGTGGTCGATGGAGATCTCTGTCTGTCTGTAGGGCACAGACATCAGTGTGTGACCTCAGGTGCTGTTCTGTCTGTGTGTGTGTGTGTGAAGGTTTGAGGTGTTGCAGTTTCACTGATCCTCATCACACACACTGTCACTCGACCGTAAACAGGTGTTGTGAAGTGAGCAGGTGAAGACAGGCGCAGGCAGGTGAGGACAGGTGAGCAGCTCAACAGGATTATTGCTTATTTGTTTTATTTAATATTTATCTGTTTGTATAATGTTTTGTATTTAATATTTATTTATGTGAATTGTATGATTTTATGTAATTATTTAGTTTTTTATTCGGGTTAATGAGTAATTATTAATATTTTTTAATGTAATAGTCGTCGAGATGGTCACGTGCCGCCTCACCCGTCCAATCACAGCCGCGCTCGCTGACTGACAGCGGTTCAGTCCAAGCAAAAGCCCGTCCGCGTTTTCTCTCGGCCAATCATCTCGCCGCTCCCGCCCTGACGCGGAAGTGATCAGTGCGCTTGCGCTCGTCCACACACGCGCGAGAGTGACTGGAGAACCACAACAAAGCCGATCTCAGTTTATGACGGGCTCCGCGAGAGCGGAATGAGCTCCGGTTCAACATCATCAGTGTGAGCGCGCACACGCGCGCGTGTTTGAGAGATGAGCGGCGCACAGCGGTGCAGTGGAGAGTCCGAGCACGAGGCGAAGCGGCTGTGCACGCGGGACGAGTCACATGACCGCAGTGATCCAGCAGAGGGCGACAGCGCTGCAGTGGTGAGTTACTGCGGTTCAGTTCATGACATCACACAGCATTATATCTATAACAGCGACAAGCATCTGACACACATCTAGCGGTTAGTTAGGCATTAAAAGAACCGTAAAATATTAAAACAATACACCTGGTACTGGAAAAAATAACTGTGAGTGCGACATGATACTTTTGTGATACACTAGTGCAGGGATTCCCAAAGTGTGGTGCGCGAGAGGAAAAATGTAATGGCGGTCTGTTTTTTTAAGTGGGATTTTTCCATACAATAAAAAAAAACATGAACAGTAAACATTTCCTTTGTAATCGCTTTTATTTTAAATAAAAAACTACAATTTATTAGTTTAATCTTACGAATCTAATCTTTCAAGTGCAGTTAATTATTTGACATGCAATACGTGCAAATATATATATACGGAGCCCGCACATGACATGCAAGAATAAATAAAGAAATTGTGTGCATGATTTACTAATTCGTTCCCTCGATTTATACATAGAGGGAACAAATTAGTAAATCGTTCACATAATTTAGCCCAGGCTAGCATTTATTTTCTCTCTCATGTGTGGGGCTCTGTAAATAGACAGCGCTGGATACAGATTCTCCAGCAACAGGCCTCCTTTACTTTAATTCGGCAACTTTTATTCATGCCACCGCGACAAACTGAGAGGTACTGGATGAGAGATGAGGTGAGAGGAATCTGATTTGTGGCTTCTTGCTTGACGCTTGCTCTCTTGTTTGCCGTCAAAACGGTTGACCTCTGCCGTGTGTGTATTATGTGTCCTGTGGCAAAATGCAGCGAAAACTCCCACATGACGTTAATAGTGTGATTAAGGTGTGTACATGTCTATAATACACTCCAATAATGCGACTAAAATAGGAATACACCACCTGTCTTAATTCGATTTGTGTTTACTTCGAGTATGACTTTAGTCGGATTAAGGTAATAAAACATCGCTGTTTACATGGTCCTTTCTTAATCAGAGTATTGTCTTAATCGTATTAATATCGGATTACTGCTGTCCATGTAAACGTGAGTGTGTCTGTCACTCGTCCTCTTAAAAGTGGAAGCTTGTGCGTAGCTTTGTTGCATTATATTGAAACTTTGTTGATGTTGTTATTGTCATGCGTGTTCTGGTTATTTGCGCATGATTAAACATGAGTCTTTATATGGCGATAAAACAAAGCTTTGTTGCGGGTTTTTTTTTTTGAAGTGGGGATTGGGGGTGCGCCAACCCGGTTGGGACATAGAAGGGGGTGCGCAGGAAAAAAAGTTTGGGAACCGCTGCACTAGTGGAACATGTTCACACTTTTAAGTGTTTAATAATGCTAATACATGAGTCAGAATTAACGTTCTATTCCATTGTGCTCTATATTCTATTCTGTTGTGGTGTATTCTATTGTGTTCTTTTGTGCTATTTTAAAATCTATTCTATATCTCTGTGCTCTATTCTGTTGTATTCTTTTGTGCTATTTTCCA